>NW_027362771.1:218621663-219049163 GCF_046119375.1 Phyllobates terribilis
AGGTCACAAAATTTTTGCTCAAAGCAAATTTGCCACTTTCCGCCAGCACTCCTAATGTGGGCAGAGCTGGGGAGGAACCAGGGTGGGATGGGGCATGGCAATGCATGCCCGACAAAGTCATCAATGGTGGTGGCATACATTCAGGGCCGGCTCCAGATTTTCGTGGGCCCCGGGCAAAAGAATCTCAGTGGGCCCCTTTAGCATATTCCACGATTCATGATGCACAGATACGGCGGAGAAATATAGATATACAAAACAGGGTCCAGGCTGTTCTCTCGTCCTTCACACATGCAGATATGCACATGTAAGGGGGAAGACCGGGGTGTAAGTACTTTCAGAGCAAGGGATCCGGAACTGCCGCGGCCGTGCCTCTGGTTGCAGGTTGAAGACAGACTGCGAGCTCAGGAGTCAGGTGACTGGGAAGCTGGGGACGTGTCCAGAGTGAGAGCTGGGAGGTCAGGTGACCGAGAGACTGGTGGTGTGGGTAGAGAGAGGAAGAGACGAGGACGTTTGCACGGGAAAGCGGAGCTGGGTCCTGCTCAGCAGAGCAGTGTGAGAGGGTCCAGGCTCCTGGCTCCAATACTGGGAGCAAGAGCTGAGTGCAGTGGACCGGAGGAGTCAAGCCGTCTAGAGAAGAGACGCAGGGTCGGTGGAGCCGGGCACGTGAGGTGCAGTGTTATGGACTAGGGGCTCAGTGGGTAAAACCGGAGACCGCACGCTGCTTCCGGAAGACGGAACATTGTTTGGGCGGGGAATCCTGAAGAAATCAACACCGGCCTCAGCTTGCCACTGCCTTGTGAAGGAAAAGAGTCGGCTAAGTGTAAAAACTGTCATTTACAACCGGTTCGACTCTGCTATATCTAGTTAAACTGTGAACTGTCAGTTAAAGACTTTTACCTGCTACTTCCCTTCTTTTCCCCCATATTTTCCCCTGATACTCCCTGTGTGGAGATTGACCCTGTTATTATAAACTTCCTCTGTTTATTAACCCTGTATTGGCTGCTCAGTGTTTCTGTGTCGCTGCATCTAAAGTACCCGTGTTACACACACACACACACAGTAGGCAGGCATGCACGCACACACACAGTAGGCAGACATGCACGCGAACACACACACAGTATGCAGACATGTACACATGTCGCACCCCAGGGGTCCGGTTGCCACAGTGGCATTGCCTCCCTCAAAAGAGGTGATGCCATGCCTGGAAGCAAGCAGGGATCCCCTAGTCAGTGATACTAAACATGCAACACTTTCCTGGCTCCAGACCAGCAAGGGGAGCCCCCTCCCCTTGGCAACTGGGATCTGGGGTCGGGGTTAGTTAGTCTTGGTGTCAGGAGTTGAGTTTAGGACGTCGAGGAGACAAGAGCTAGGGACTGGAGCTGAGGTAGCTCGTCCTAGCTAGAGAAACATAGAGGAAAGGACACCGGAGTCCGAGGCTGTGGGGCACTGAATGCCCAGCAGCAGATACCGTAGGGCAGGAGATAGAAGGTCTCCTGGCCCCATCAGACGCCCAGAGGCTCAGCAGCACAGAGGGACCAGCACCGCTACGAGGGAGCAACGCATGAGTAAGGCCCGAGCTGCCAGCCATACGGGTGAGCACAGAACGTTACACTCAGGGACGTGGGCTATAGCACAGCTACAAGCAGCAAAGCCAAAGAGTATAGTGAGAAGGGGAGGCCTACAACTTCACCTGACAAGGAGGACTCTATGTTTGCTTCCAGGCTGACCGGACTCTTACTTCTAGCCAGTACCCCAATCCAGGCTTGCCTAATTGTCATCAGTAAAGACCCTGGGACTGCACTATACTGACTCTGTGGTTATTACCACACTACGACACCCTGCACAACCACCAACATCCACACCCTGCCCTAAAGCTAACTCTTCCTGTGGGGAGTCATAACATCCTTGCTGCAATACCACCAGCTTCAGAGGACTGTTCTGCAGCGGCGGTCCCCCTTTAGCCGCATTCCACACGTGGCGTAGTCGGACTCTTTAATAAAACCTATACACATAAATACCCTTGCATTGACTGCCCTGGGTCACGGACCGGGTCACCGCCACTGTGACTACAACCCCCAGCATCTACCGGCCCGGCGCCAGGTACCCCACGGCCCAGGGGGCGCGTCAACTTTGGCGTAGTCGGCAGGATTTTGTGCCCGTTGCCACCGGGTACTGTGCGCCTTAATGAACTGTGTTGCATACCGTGGTGAAGTTTTGCGCCAATTGCCGCTGTTTCCCGCCATTTCCGAGTTGCCGCGCGGGAAGAAGAGGGGCGTAACCGCTGGAAGCGCGCGAAGCCCAAGCCCCGCCTCACGCACTGACGCAGCGTCAGTCGCAAGGGGATGCCAGGTCCTGCACCGGGAACTGCTAGTCAAGTAGTTCTCCTCTTCCCGTCCGAGGGACCGCAGCCGGCTCAACAAGCAGGAAGGTAGGCCGCGGTTCACTAGGGGGGAGGAAGATGCCCAACATGGAAGAGGGTTCAGCCGCAGGCGCGGCTGCTGCCACTGTAATGCTGTTATCAATGCCATACATACCGGGGGCGGCGTGGTTGCCCCAGTACTCAGGAGAGTCGCACACCCTGAATGACTTTGAGGAAAGATTGCGCAGTTTGTTTAAAGTATACCCCCTGTCTGAGGAACAAAAAGTCAGCATCCTCATAGGCCAGCTAATTGGTGCAGCCCAGAGAGAGGTGAAGTCCTGGCCGGGCAGATACAAAGGCACTGTAAAAGAAATACTAGCCCGGTTGAAGGATACCTTTGACACCCGCACCGCAGCGGAAATTAAAATTAAGTTTTACGGGTGCAAACAAAGAGTACAGGACAGTGTAAGGCACTATGCTCTTAACCTGCAGGAGGCGCTTCGGGCCATAAAACAGGTAGACCCTGACAGTGTGCATGATGAGAACAGATTGCTAACTGAACAGTTTATTGAGGGACTCCTGTCCAGCGCTCACAGGACGCAGCTGCGCATTATGGCTCTACAAAACCCTGATCTGGACTTTGCACAGTTTAAAGACAGAGCCATCAGGGTGCTGCGGGAATCAACACCAGGAGGCGCTGCATCCCACCGGCGCCCAGCTATCACCTACCACCAGGAGGTGGCATCCTTTTCTCCAACACCTGTGGAGGCTGACGCGCAGACGCTGGACAATGACCCGTCTGCAGACTTGCGCCTTCAGGTCCAAAAGCTGACCAAAAGCGTGGCCGCGTTAACCAAAACCGTGCAGGCCCTGCAAGTGTCTCCCCAGGAAAAGATCGAGCTGGCTTCCAGTCCAGATGACGTCCCGTGGCGACGACAGAAAAGGATTCCACAGATCAGAGGGAGGAACAGCGATCGCTACGACCAGGACGGACAACCCATCTGCCGCCGCTGTCAAAAGGCGGGACACTACGCAAGATTCTGCAATTTAAACGGGCAACACCTGGGGCAGAGGGCCAACCCCAAGGAGTAAGACGACCAGGCCCACAAAGCTGGCAAGACAAGTAGTGGGAGGACGGCCGGTCCTACCCGTCGTGCTTGATGGCATCCCAATGAGCGCGTTGCTGGACACTGGATCCCAGGTGACCACTATGCCATACATTCTTTATAAACGATACGGGACTGATTCGGACATTACCCGCCGTCCAGATGAGCATCTGAGCATCTATGCCAGCAAAGGTCAGCCCTTGCCTCAGGTGGGGTATAAAGAGGTGACCATAAAAGTCGGCAAAGTAGAGTTGCCATCGCAAGGAATGATAATTGCTGATATTGATCGCCGAGAAAGTCATCCCATGATAACCTTAGGCACTAATGTTATAGAAAATTGTCTTTCAGAAATTATTGTCTTGTTACAGCAGGTTGCGGAGACTGCCAGTTCCAGTCAGCAGCGGGTTCTGCAGAGAGAAATCAGAGCCCTGATGAGAAGACAACAGGTAGAACTGTCTGGTGGTGAAATTTGCAGTGTCAGGATGAGTGACCCATTCCCCATTGCCATGCCCCCTAGAAGTGAAATGTTGATATGGTGTTGGGCAGCAATCGGTCTCAGGGGTCGAGATTCCCAGGCCCTGGTAGAGCCCGTATACTCTGACAGTAGGCCCACCATTTTAACAGCCAGGGGGGTGGTTGATGTCTGCAATGGGAGAGTACCAGTCCGCATCCTGAATTGTGGGGAGGAAGAGGTCCATTTACCCCGGTATGCTACCCTTGCTAAATTATTCACAGTTAGTAACAACTCTATAAAGGCAGTGGAACCCTTGCCTCCATCCAAACCGGCGGAGGATAATGGCTCTAAGGGACAGATGGAGGATTAGTGTCAGAAGCTACACGTGGGCACTGACTCCACCCCTCAGCACCAAAAACATGGAGTATACCGGGTGGTCCAGGAGTATGAGCGGATCTTCAGCAAACACCCACTAGATTTTGGGCAGGTAAAAGGGGTACAACACCATATCCCCACGGGAGATCATCCACCCATTAAAGAGCAGTACCGGCCTGTACTCCCAGCTCACTATCAATGTGCCAAAGGGATGTTACGGGAGATGAAGGAGGCTGGGGTGATAAGAGATAGTTGTAGCCCCTGGGCAGCTCCATTAGTTCTCGTCAGGAAAAAGGATGGTACAATGAGAATGTGTGTTGACTACAGGCAAATTAACCGCATTACACATAAGGATGCCTACCCGTTACCCAGAATTGAAGAGTCCCTAGCTGCATTAAGATCTGCTAATTATTTCTCTACTTTGGATCTCACCAGTGGGTATTGGCAGGTTCCTGTAGCAGAGGCGGATAAAGAAAAGACCGCATTTACAACGCCGATGGGCCTCAGCGAGTTCAACTGCATGCCATTCGGGCTCTGCAACGCCCCAGGAACCTTCCAGCGGTTGATGGAGTGCTGTCTGGGACACAAGAACTTCAAGACTGTCCTGCTGTACCTGGATGACGTCATTGTCTACTCCAAGTCCTATGAAGACCACCTGAAGCACCTGGCAGAGGTGTTTGAGGCCCTAGCTGAGTTTGGCCTGAAGGTGAAGCCATCCAAATGTCACCTGTTGAAGCCCAAGGTACAGTACCTAGGTCATGTGGTAAGCGCCGAAGGTGTAGCACCAGACCCTAAAAAGGTCACCGTAATCAAGGACTGGCCAAAACCCTCCAATATTAAGGAAGTGCGGCAGTTC
The DNA here is from genome assembly GCF_046119375.1 of Phyllobates terribilis. NCBI lineage: Eukaryota > Metazoa > Chordata > Amphibia > Anura > Dendrobatidae > Phyllobates > Phyllobates terribilis. The sequence continues at coordinate 218,626,814 of NW_027362771.1, forward strand.
CTCGGGTTGGTAGGCTACTACCGAAGGTTTATCAAAGGCTTCACCAAGATAGCGGCACCCATGCAGGACCTCCTAGTAGGCCAGTCCAGGAAGGCCAAAACCCCGAAGTCTCCGTTCAAATGGGATAAGCCAGAAGACGAATCCTTCACCCGACTGAAGATGATCCTCACGGGAGACGAAGTCCTGGCCTACCCCGACTATGGCCAACCCTTCATACTCCATACGGACGCGAGCAACGTGGGGTTAGGAGTGGTGCTGTCCCAGATACAGCAGGGCAGAGAGAGAGTAATTGCCTATGCCAGCAGGAAGCTCCGGCCCACGGAAAGGAACCCCGATAACTACAGTTCCTTCAAGTTGGAGTTCCTCGCCGTAGTCTGGGCTGTGACAGAGCGCTTCAAGCACTATCTCGCCTCCTCCAAATTTACGGTCTTCACGGACAATAACCCGCTGACGCACCTGGAAACTGCGAAGCTTGGTGCCCTGGAACAACGATGGATGGCCCGACTATCTAACTACGACTTCACCATCAAGTATCGGGCTGGGCACAAAAATGCAAATGCTGACCCGCTGTCCAGGATGCCCAACTTGCCAGATGGGGGAGAAGACCTGGAAGAGCTGGAAGAGATAGAGATCCCCGCTTTCCATCGTCATGGGGTGACCCAGTGCTCCCATTCTGTGAAGAACAGGTGCTACGCCAATAGAGAGGTCACGTTCAACCCATTGCCCCACCATGGATGGGCAGAGACACAGGATAGCGACCCGGCTGTCCGCCTGGTGAAGGAGTTGCTGACACAGGCTGACTCACGCCCTGATCCAGATGCTCCACAGGAGACCAAACAGCTGTGGAAGGAGAAGGGCAAGCTGTTCATCTATGAAGGGAAGCTGTGTCGAAGAAGTATCAACCCCCCGGACACATGAACTAGTCTGGCAGGTGGTAGTCCCGAGGCGGAATGCGTCAATGGTCTTAGAAGCGTACCACGATGGAGCGGAACACTTCGGATGGAAGAAGTTAGAAGTCTTGCTACGTGAGCGATTCTACTGGGCTGGCATGAGGAAAGCAATCGAGAGATGGTGTCGAGAATGCGGACCATGCAACCTGAGACGAAAAGACCGTGACAGCCAGAGGGCTCCCCTGCAGCCCATCATCACCAAACAGCCACTCGAACTGGTAACCTTGGACCACGTGAAGCTAGCCCCAAGCAGGTCAGGCTATGTCTACGCTCTCACCATCGTAGACCACTACTCCCGGTTCCTGGTAGTAGTGCCAGTGAAAGACCAGACGGCTCAGACGGCAGCCAAGGCATTCCAACAGCACTTCTGTCGCCCGCACGGTTACCCTGACCGTGTGCTTACTGACCAAGGTCCAACCTTCGAAGCGGAGGTGTTCCAGGAATTCTGCAATCTGTACGGCTGCAAGAAAATCAGGACAATGTAGTATCACCCCCAAACCAACGGGTTGTGTGAGAAGATGAACCAGGTGGTGATAGACCTGTTGAAGACGTTGCCCCTGGAAGAATGCAGCCTGTGGCCAGAGAAGTTGCCAGATCTGGTGGATCTATATAATCACATCCCGGTGAACTCCACCAGTTGTACACCCGCTTACCTGATGAGGGCAAGACCTGGTAAGCTGCCCATCGACTTGGACATGGGAGTCCTAACACCAGAGACAACCTCACCAGATGCGGATTGGGATACCGAGTGGCAGCAACAATACCGCAAAGTGCAAGAGAGTGTTGAAAGAAGCTTGTCCCAGGCAAGACAAAAGCAAGAGAAAACTTATAATCAACACGCACCTGCCATTCCCTTGTTACCTGGAGAACAAGTCCTTAAGAGAAAGAGACGACTCCACAAACTAGATGATCAGTGGGAGGTAGAGCCGTACACCATCCTACCCTCGAGTTACGATAACACCAAAGTGTGCCTCATCAGCAAAGATGGAGGAGAAACTTCAGCGGCAGTCTCAAGAGACCACTTGAAGATATGTCCTGAGCAGTTAAAACACACTAAAGAAAATCAAGACAACCCTCAGCCCACAAAAGAAGTGGAGGAGGTGGTCCAAACAGTACTCGGAGAATTTCCCCGGTCGTGGACACAGGTGAACAATGCAATTGTAGTACCGGTCCTTACCTTTCTCCAAGTGGCCTCACCGGAAACTGCAGAAGTCCCAGAACAGCTGGAAGACCAGTCGGCCTCAGAGACAGAAGTTTCATTATCAGCAGACCAGGAGAATCAACCCTCTGCTAGCAGTGAACCTGTCGTACCCATGGTGAGCCAAAGAATTCGTAGGAGATTACCCAGCCTACCAGTGTTACCTCAGACTACCCGTAGAGTAGGTCACACTGAGCCCACCACACCAGGGGTAGACACAAGGGACCAGGGTAGAGCAGTAACTACCAATGTACTACGTAGATAGACCAGGAGAGCAAAAGAAACTAAAGAATTAAAGTATAGGAGAAACTAAAATGTCTACTGTATATAGTTACCCGTAAGGGTAAAGCAGAAAAGTTGTGTTTTCAAAGTGAACTGCAAAAGTTGGTCATGTGTGCATTTAGTTACCCGGTAAGGGTATAAAGACTTGTAGGTTATGGACGGTGAATAACCAAAGAACTTTCCATTGTAAATAGTTGCACTTATTAGAGTGCCCCCTTATTGGTTTTATGATTATAACAAATGACCTCAGAACAAAAATCCGTTTGGCGTGGCCGAAGACGTGGTCCAACACCTGGATCATCTATGCCCTGCAGCCACGCCCAGGGCCTACGTTGAGGGTTTGCGGACGGGTCCCTCATGTTCAAATTGCACCTTGCTCAGTGGAATGGACACCTGGTTGCAGATTATACTTTAACCTGTTAAAGACTGTAATTTTAATAATTTTCTATGTGCCTTGTTATTGTTATTTGTTACTTTTGAAAAATATTCTCAGTCCGGGAGTACTGAAATTAACTAGGGGGGAATGTGGTACCCCAGGGGTCCGGTTGCCACAGTGGCATTGCCTCCCTCAAAAGAGGTGATGCCATGCCTGGAAGCAAGCAGGGATCCCCTAGTCAGGGATACTAAACATGCAACACTTTCCTGGCTCCAGACCAGCAAGGGGAGTCCCCTCCCCTTGGCAACTGGGATCTGGGGGCGGGGTAAGTTAGTCTTGGTGCCAGGAGTTGAGTTTAGGACGTCGAGGAGACAAGAGCTAGGGACTGGAGCTGAGGTAGCTCGTCCTAACTAGAGAAACATAGAGGACCGGACACCGGAGTCCGAGGCTGTGGGGCACTGAAGGCACAGCAGCAGATACCGTAGGGCAGGAGATAGAAGGTCTCCTGGCCCCATCAGACGCCCGGAGGCTCAGCAGCACAGAGGGATCAGCACCGCTACGAGGGAGCAACGCATGAGTAAGGCCCGAGCTGCCAGCCATACGGGTGAGCACAGAACGTTACACTCAGGGACGTGGGCTATAGCACAGCTACAAGCTGCAAAGCCAAAGAGTATAGTGAGAAGGGGAGGCCTACAACTTCACCTGGCAAGGAGGACTATGTTTGCTTCCAGGCTGACCGGACTCTTACCTCTAGCCAGTACCCCAGTCCAGGCTTGCCTAATTGTCATCAGTAAAGACCCTGGGACTGCACTATACTGACTCTGTGGTTATTACCGCACTATGACACCCTGCACAACCACCAACATCCACACCCTGCCCTGAAGCTAACTCTTTCTGTGGGGAGTCATAACATCCTTGCTGCAATTCCACCAGCTTCAGAGGACTGTTCTGCAGCGGCGCCCCCCCCCCCTTTGGCTGCATTCCACAGGTGGCGTAGTCGGACTCTTTAATAAAACCTATACACATAAATACCCTTGGATTGACTGCCCTGGGTCAGGGACCGGGTCACCGCCACTGTGACTACAACCCCCAGCATCTACCGGCCCGGCGCAGACATGCAGGCACACACAGAGTACGCAGACATGCACGTACGCAGACATGCACACACGCAGTACGCAGACATACACACGCACACACAGTACGCAGACATGCACACACGCACAGTACGCAGACATGCACACACGCACAGTACGCTGACATGCACACACGCACAGTACGCAGACATGCACACACACAGTACATAGACATGCACACACACATACAACAACATGCACACAGACATACAACAACATGCACACACAGTATGCAGACATGCGCACACACACATACACACAGTACGCAGACATGCGCACACACACACAGTACGCAGACATGCACGCACGAAAAAAATCACGAAGACATGTCCATTTTTAATCCGAGTCAAAGAGAAATATCACCCATATACCTCTGTGAAAATTTGGACAACACAGATGTCCGTTTTTAACATTGCAATGGGTAAGAAAAGTCTTGCAATTTTTTTTTGCATAAAAGAAAATCACTGATTAAACTTTGATGGTAAAAACTGAAACATTGATGAAAATCTGATCTAAAACACTAATGAAAATTGGTCTATTTTTTCACATATGTGGAAAAACGGACATCTCAATGAGGAATTAGGGGTTGTCTCAAGAAAAGCATTGTTCAAAACTCAATAAAGCATGTGAAAAGAAGTGTATTTTCAATATACAACAATTTGAAATTTTGTGTGATTTTGTATATCAATAACTTTTTCATCTGTAATAGTGCCTCCTGCTGTTTCTCCTGCAGCTACAGTGTAGGTCCATCTTCAGTGGACACACATGCTCAGTAGTTTCCCTGTTCATGTCATGTAGTGATCCAATAATAACCACCTCCTTCCGCCTCCAAGTCAAAAATATTTTCAGAATCCATTGTTTCCTCAACCACAAATCTACTAAAATGCCATTTGACTGTTGCAGTATTCTTCTGTGTGGCCTGTCAACTAAAACTCTTGCACCCCTCCAGTCTACTCTGATCTCCACTGCCCTAATAATTCACTTCTCCCTTCACTACTCCTCTGCCTCTGCCAATCCCTTCGTTGGCTTCAAATTTGCTAATGAATCCAGTTTAAATTACTAACAATGACTTACCGTATTTTTCGGACTATGCGACACAATTTTTCCTCCAAAATTTTGGAGGAAAGTGGGGCATGCGTCTTATAGTCCGGATGTACCTTATGGTTGTGACAGCGGCGGAGGAGCGGCTCACAGGAGGCAGGAGCCGGCTGCTGCAGCTAACACTGTGCCCACTATGAAAGGAAATTAATATTCACTACTCCCCACACTCATAGTCCCAGCGTGGAAAGCAGTGAATATTTCGGCAGCTGATCTCAGCATGTGGGAGCACATGGCAGTGACGTCATGCGCTGCTCACACGTTGAGATCAGCTACTGGCAGCAGAACAGGATGCAGCGCTGGAGCAGAGGGAAGGAAGGTGAGCAGAATTGTTTATTTTTTTAACTGTGCAGTGTGATGGAGGCCATATATACCAGGATAGGGATGAGGGGCCAATGCATACCAATATGAGGATGAAGGGGTCATGAATACCAGGATGGAGATGAGGGAGCCATGCATTCCAGGATGGAAATAAGGGGGCCATTCATACCAGGATGGAAATGAGGGGGTCATGCATACCAGGATAGAAATGAGGGGGCCATGCATACCAGGATCAAAATGAGGAGGCCATGCATACCAGGAAGGGGATGAAAGGGCCATGCATACCAGGATGGGGATGAGCGGGCCATGCATACCAAGATGGGGATGACGGGGCCATGCATACTAGGATTGGGGATGACGGGGCCATGCATACTAGGATTGGAGATGAGGGGGCCATGCATACCAGGATGGGGATGAGGGGGTCATGCATACCAGGATGGAAATGAGGGGGTCATGCATACCAGGATGGAAATGAGGGGGCCATGCATACCAGGATGGAAATGAGGGGGGCATGTTTACCAGGATGGAAAAGAGGGGACCATGCATGCCAGGATGAAAATGAGGGGGCCATGCATACCACGATGGAAATGAGGGGGCCAGGCATACCAGGATGGAAATGAAGAGGCCATGCATACCAGGATGGAAATGAGGGGGCCATGCATACCAGGATGGAAATGAGGGGGCCATGCATACCAGGATGGAAATGAGGGGGCCATGCATACCAGGATGGAAATGAGGGGGCCATGCATACCAGGATGGAAATGAGGGGGCCATGCATACCAGGATGGAAATGAGGGGGCCATGCATACCAGGATGGAAATGAGGAGGCCATGCATACCAGGATGGAAATGAGGGGGCCATGCATACCAGGATGGAAATGAAGAGGCCATGCATACCAGAATGGAAATGAGGGGGCCATGCATACCAGGATGGATATGAGGGGGCCATGCATACCAGGATGGGGATGAGCGGGCCATGCATACCAAGATGGGGATGAGCGGGCCATACATACCAGGATGGGCATGAGCGGGCCATGCATACCAGGATGGGGATGACAGGGCCATGCATACTAGGATTGGAGATGAGTGGGCCATGCATACCAGGATGGGGATGAGGGGGCAATGCATACCAGGATGGAAATGAGGGGGCCATGCATACCAGGATGTAAATGAGGGGACCATGCATACCAGGATGGAAATGAGGGGGCCATGCATACCAGGATGGAAATGAGGGGGGCATGCATACCAGAATGGGGATGAGCGGGCCATGCATACCAAGATGGGGATGAGCGGGCCATGCATACCAGGATGGGCATGAGCAGGCCATGCATACCAGGATAGGAATGGCGGGGCCATGCATACTAGGATTGGAGATGAGTGGGCCATGCATACCAGGATGAGCATGAGCAGGCCATGCATGCCAGGATGGGGATGACGGGGCCATGCATATGACGCGCCCCCTGGGGCCGTGGGGTACTCGATAGCTGGGCTGGTCGGTTCCTTTTGGGGTAGTCACGGTGGCGTGACCCGGTCAGTGGCCAAGGGCGGTCAATAAATAAAGAAAAGAGGGGAATAAAGTTTTGGGGATAAAGTTTGATGAGGGGGCCATGCATACCAGAATGGGGATGAGGGGGCCATGCATACCAGAATGGGGATGAGGGGGCCATGCATACCAGAATGGGGATGAGGGGGCCATGCATACCAGGATGGGGATGAGGGGGCCATGTATACCAGGATGGGGATGAGGAGGCCATGCATACCAGGATGGGGATGAAGGGGCCATGCATATCAGAATTAAGATGGGGGCCATGTATACCTGGATGCGGTGCCATGTATACCAGGATGGAGTGCCATGTATACCTGAATGGGGTGCCATGTATATCTGGATTGCGGGCCATACATACAGTACCTGAACATATATATCAGGATGGGGGCATATATACCAGGATGGGGGATATTACAATAGAATTGGGGGACATTATCCCTATAAGAGTGTCAGCAGCAGACCTCCATTACATTGCATCATGACCACATTTTTTGCTTCAATTTTTTTTTATTCTCCTCCTCTAAAACCTAGATGTGTCTTATGGTCCAGTGCATCCTATAGTCCGAAAAATACAGTACAAGGCTGTCCGTAATCTGCCTCCTCCATACATCTCCAAACTAATCTTCCTATACGTCCATACATGTACACTTTGGTCCTCACCAGACCTCCTTCTCACCTCTGCTCGTCACACAACCGCCTCAAAGATTTTCCTCAGGCATACCCCATTCTCTGGAATTCAGTGCCTCAGCATCCCATCGTCTTCCACATTTGGAATCTTTAGATGTAGCCTGAAAACTCATCTCTTCAGGAAAACTTACCACCGGAGCTGCTGCAACCACCCAACCTACTGTCTCCTTCCTTATTTCCCTATAGATTGTGAGCTTGAGAGGACAGGATCATCTCCTCTACTGTACCAGTCTATCGCAGTCAGTTTGATTGCTATGTATTATATGCATGTAAACCCTTTTCACATCTACAGCACAATGAAATAATGGTGCTTTAAAAAATAATACGATTATAATATACCACACAGTAAATGGTTTAAAAGCAAAGCCCACGAAACATTTGAGTTTTTTCTGTCACATTCTCCCTCTAAAATATTGATATATACCGGTAATTTAAATTCATTATTTCTGCTTCAAAATAGTGGCACTAAAAATACTTGTTGTGCAGAAAACAAGCTCTCGTGTGTCTAAATCAAAATGAAAAAATCATAATGTTAAAAAGGAAAAGAAACTGAAGAAGATAATTGCATCCATAAAGGAAAATTAACATTTTACAAGGAGCATGTATAGCTGAGACTACAGATGAATCCACCCAGATGCATTGTGAAATCGTATAGTTTATTGCTGCAAATAAGGACAATAAACAAGGACAAGTGCATTCTATCTAGTTGGTCAATAGAGAGTATCACCTTTGTCGCCCAGTGTTACAAATCATCCATTGTAAATAATTGTGTTCAGTTGCATATTGTTTAGCCTTTGCCTCGTATCCTTGATTATTGTATAACATTTGTAACTTTAGTAGTGACAACAACTATGATATGCGCACATGCTATATTGCGTTGTGGACTTAGATGCTTTGTGCTCCATTTATGCCATAGTTCATGGTTTACAGTCTATTAACTAAATCGGAATACTAAAAATGAAATCAGAATAGTGAAAATGAAAAAAAAAAAAAAAAATGTAATGTGAACTTATGATCCATGGATATGGGCAGATAGGAAGAAGATGATGGGTAATTTATTTATTTTTCTTTTCGCAAACTCTTTATTTGGAATTTGAACAATTATTCTTGACGTAAATTTCACACTGATAAATTGCTAGTACTTCATAAAAACGGAAGAGAAAATTTCCATCATACTCACATTTTATGAAACACCTGTCTTTATTTTCCAGAGTGCTGTTCCAATGCTGCTGACAACTCTGTAGTCTTCTATGTGGAGCCTAAAAAAACGCATATAAAAAAATGTAGCTACTTTATTAAATGCAGAATCAAAGCTTTTCTGTACTATAAAAAGCACATTTAAAAGCGGCTTCACATCTGCACCAGAAACGCATCAAATAAGGGGGAGATGATTGTTATTGTGTAGCTTGGTGCGGATCCTGCATGTACATGTTGTTCCATCAGGATTCCATGTTCACCAACCTGTGTACATCCTGGCAACTGTGCAAACAGGTCCCGATTCCGCTGAAGCAGTTCTCGGCACTGTTGTTTCTGGGCTGGTGACAGTGTCATCTTCTGGTCTGTCCAGCCAACATGGAGTTTCAACGTGGTTTCTCTGTTGCCTTGCGATGATGGATAGCGGCACGAGAGGATTTCGGAAGGAAGAGGTGGCAGCGGTTAACTGGCAGGTGGAACAGGGCTTGCAATATCTTAGGATTTCATGGTGACATCTGTGCCCATAGTACCTCCGCTTGACCCGTTTTTGAGTTTTGTCCACCCCCAGATGACCACCCAAAACATGTGAATGGGCTCTGTCCAACACCCTTTGTCTGTAGGGTCCTGGTACCAACAATTGCTCCACTATCTCCTCCTTAGCAACCCGGTACAATAAGTCCCCACTCAACATGAAATAGGGAAACTGTTATGATCTGCAACAAGTACTAAGGAAAGAGAGGGAAAGCTATCCCTACAGTAAGACTAAGCTGAATCCCTACGATGTAGCGGGCTGCCTGTTCCTAGCGAACAGACCCGCCTTAGTCCTCGGCTAGTCTGAACGAAGACCTATAGCATAAGGGGAGGGGTCCCTAAAAGAACTAAGGACTGGAACAAAAATGGGACACCTCCTAAACAGAGAAGTTGTTACAGAACAAAAAAAAGATAAACTGACAAAAAGGTACTAGAGGTTCCAGAAGGACCAAGCGAACTGACAGAGAAAGGCACAGAAGCACCTGGCTAGCAAAACAGTCAAACAACACTGAAGTCCAGCACAGCCAAAAGGGCGGAGCTGGAATATAAAGGCAGATGGTCACGTGACCGCAAAACACAAGATGGAAAAAACAAACTGGAGGGTTCTAACAGTATCCCCTCTTTTATGAGATTCCTCCGGATCCTCCAGGCCCAAGCCTATCTGGAAACCTCTTGTGGAAAGCTCTAACAAGCCTAGGAGCAGAGACATCATCCGCCCTTACCCAGGAGTTATCTTCGGGACTGAAACCCTTCCAGGAGACGAGATACTGTAATCTCCCTCTATGCCATCTAGAATTCAAGATACGAGAAATTTCATATTCGCTGTCTTCCACCACAGGAGAAACTGTGACAGTGGCATTCCTATCAGATACATCAGCTTTTTTAACAAGGAAACATGAAACACAGGATTAATTGTCCAGGAAGTAGGGACATCCAACCTAACTGCAGACGGGTTAATAACCTGAAGCACTTTAAATGGACCCACAAACTTAGGACCCAGTTTTTTTAGAGGGAATCCTCAACTGCAAGTTCCTTGAGGACAACCAAACCATGTCACCCACAGTAAACAAAACCTCCTTACGTTTCCTGTCAAAATACTTCTTGGACTTCTTGTTAGCCTCTTGAAGGTTGCAACGTACATTAGTCCAAACTCTCTCCAAATCACCGTAAAAATTCTCCTCCTCCGGCACAGCCGACCCCAATTTGGAGAACGAACCAAAAGATGGATGTCTCCCAGTACAACAAAAAAAAGGAGAACACCCAGCTGAGGAGGATGTATGATTGTTAAGAGCAAATTCTGTGAGAGGCAGAAACTCAGACCACACCTCTTGATTGTCCGCCACAAAACAATGCAAAAACTGTTCTACAACCTGGTTCTTTCTTTCAGTCTGTCCATTAGACTCAGGATGATACCTAGACGAAAATGACAAATGGACTCCCAACCTGTCACAAAAAGCACGCCAAAAGTGAGCCACAAACTGAGGTCCTCTATCAGAAACAATATCTGTGGGAACGCCATGAAGCTTGACAATCTCCTTAACAAACGCCTTAGCGAGAGTCTTGGCGCAGGGTAACTTAATGAATGGAACCAAATGACACATCTTACTAAAACGGTCCACAACCACACAGATGACAGTAAAACCCTCGGACACAGGCAGATCAGTAATAAAATCCATTGTGAGATGCATCCAAGGTGCACTAGGAACCTCCAGGGGGCAAAGCAACCCCGCAGCAAGAGTATGTGAAGCCTTTGACCTAGCACACACAGTACATTGACGCACCCACTTGATGACTTCTTTCTGCCATCCAGGCCACCAAAAACTGCGACTGATAAGTCTCTTAGTCTCAGAAATTCCTGGATGACCTGCCAACCGAGACTCATGACACTCCACAAACAAATCTCTCCTAAAGGTTCTAGGCACGAACAACCTCCCATGGGGAGTGTTAGATGGAGCATCATCTTGAGCTTTCAGAATCCCATTTTCCAAAACGGAGTCCAATGCCGCCACCACAACTCCTTTCTGTAAAATGCTCTCCTCCTCCTCGGCACCGACCGTAGGAGAGAAGCTGCGAGATAAAGCATCTGCTTTAACATTCTTAGTACCAGGGATATACGTAACAGAAAAATGAAACCGAGAAAAAAAAAGTGCCCTCCTAGCTTGACGGGCATTCAAGTGCTTGGCAGCATCCCGACAGATCAAATTCTTATGATCTGTGAAAACCTGAATAGGAAATCTAGCGCCTTCCAAAAAATGACGCCAATGTTCAAACGCGAGTTTAACAGCCGCAACTCCCGCTTTCCAACATCATAATTCAGTTCGGTTTCCGAATTTTTTTTTCGAAAAGAAGGCACAAGGATGTACTCTATCCCTGTTCTCCTGAGACAAAACTGCTCCGATCCCCACCAATGAAGCATCGACCTCAACCAAAAAAGGCTTGGTCTCATCAGGCAGCATAAGGATAGGGGTAGAACTGAACCTCTCTTTGAGATACTTAAACACTTCAATGGCCTCAGTAGTCCACTGGACCGTATTCGCACCTTTCCTGGTGAGATCGGTTCGAGGCTTAACAATTACAAAAAATTCTTAATGAATTTCCTGTAATAATTGGCAAAACCCAAAAATCTCTGTATAGATTTCAAACCAATAGGCCTAGGCCATTCCTGAACAGCCTGAACCTTCACCGGGTCCATCTCAAAGCCCTCGCTGGAGACAATGTAGCACAAAAAACTAATTTTCTGCACAGCGAACTCACATTTCTCCAGCTTAGCAAAGAGTGAATTATCACTCAATATCTGCAAAACTTCATGTACACTCTGCCAATGGAACTCCAGATCTGGCGAATAAATCAAAATGTCATCTAAATACACAACCACATTCTTACCAATCAAAGGTCTCAGGATGTCATTAATAAGGTTCTGAAAAAATGCAGGTTCATTGGTAAGACCAAAAGGCATCACCAGATTCTCAAAATGACCTACCGGAGTGTTAAAAGCAGTTTTCCATTCATCACCCTCCTTCACTCGTAACAAATTGTATGCCCCCCGGAGATCAATCTTAGAGAACCACTTGGCCCCCACTAACTGGTTAAACAAGTCAGGAATTAACAGCAATGGGTAGGAATTGCGTACGGTAATCTTATTAATTTCATGAAAATCCAGACATGGACGTAAACCCCCGTCCTTTTTCGTAACAAAGAAAAATCCAACTGCCACAGGTGACTTAGAAGGTCTAATGTGACCAGCAGCCAGGCTAGTCTGTATGTACTCCTCCAAGGCCTTTCTTTCAGGGATAGTCAGATTAAACAAGCGACTCATGGGAAGAGTAGCTCCCGGAACAAACTCAATGGCGCAATCATAATCCCTATGAGGTGGTAAAACTTGTGACTCCTCCTCTGAAAAAACCCTACAAAAATCTTGAATAGGTACAGGTAATTCCCCTTTTTCCACAGCCGCAATGCAACCATTACAACATTTATCATAGCACTTCGGACTCCAAGACTTTATCATATTAGTAGACCAGTCCAGCAAAGGATTGTGCAGTTTTAACCAAGGCAATCCTAGAACGACCAGAGAGGGTACATTATCTAATACAACCAAGTCCAAAATTTATTGGTGAAGTCCATTGATAGTGAGAGGAAATGCAGCAACATTGTGAGTAATACATTTCAAGGGAGTGTTATCAATTGCAATCACAGAAATAGGTGATGACAAAGGCTTGGATTCCAAAAACCCTTTATCAATCACATTAAGTGTTGAACCACAATCCACAAATACCTGAAATTCAATCAAATTTTCCTGCAAAGTAGTACTCCCTGAAAGAAAAACTCCTGCAGAGCGTAAACAAGCTATACGGGCGTACCTGACCTTTTTTTTTTTTTTCTTTTTTTTACTTAAACGAAGCTCACAATACTTAATCGAATGGTCAGCTTTACCATAATAAAGACACAATCCCTTGGCGAACCTCCGGTCTCTTTCCTGAGAGGGGAGCGACTTCGCACCAACCTCCATCGGTTCTCCGCCATCTGAGCAGATTTTCTGGGGACTAGGACCTCGCAATACAGGAGTCTTTACCTCATTCTGCCTAAATCTTAGCCTCCTATCCACATGAACAGCTAATTGCATGGCATCCTGCAGAGTCTCAGGTGCGGGGAATGCAATTAGCAAATCCTTAACCCTTTCACTCAGACCAGCAAGAAATAGATATTTCAGAGCAGGATCATTCCATTTGACTTCTGAAGCCCATCTTCTAAAGTGTGTGCAATAATCTTCAACATCACCTGACCCCTGATTCAAACGCCTATGTTCTGCCTCAGCAGATGAGATTCGATTAGGATCGTCATATAATAGACCCATAGCAGAAAAAAATTCTTCTACAGACCTTAAGCATGGATCATTAGGTTGGAGAGAAAAGGCCCACCCCTGTGGTTCTTTGCACAAAAGTGACATAATAAAACCAATGCGCTGTGATTCATTCCCAGAAGACCTTGGTCTTAAACGAAAATATAACAAACAAGCATTTTTAAAGGAAAAAAAATCTTGCTGTTTACCATAAAAAACATCAGGCAGTCCTACCTTGGGTTCTACAAAAATTGCGCTCGAGAACAGCTACTCACGTGTTGCTGGAGCTCGGCCACCTCCAGAGACAATCCCTGCAAGGGTTGAGCCAAAACTTGGACGGAAGCCATACTGATCCCCGAATTTCTTTCCTTTAGTTTTTTTGGGCTGGACTTACTGTTATGATCTGCAACAAGTACTAAGGAAAGAGTTGGGAAAGCTATCCCTACAGTAAGACTAAGCTGAATTCCTATGATGTAGCGGGCTGCCTGTTCCTAGTGAACAGACTCGCCTTAGTCCTTGGCTAGTCTGAACGAAGACCTATAGCATAAGGGGAGGGGTCCCTAAAAGAACTAAGGACTGGAACAAAAATGGGACACCTCCTAAACAGAGAAGTTGTTACAGAGCAAAAAAAGATAAACTGACAAAAAGGTACTAGAGTTCCCAGAAGGACCAAGCGACAGACAAAGGCACAGAAGCACCTGGCTAGCAAAACAGTCAAACAACACTGAAGTCCAGCACAGCCAAAAGGGCAGCGCTGGAATATAAAGGCAGATGGTCACGTGACCGCAAAACACAAGATGGAAAAAACAAACAGGAGGGTTCTAACAGAAACCTGGTGTCAGCTCCCGACTCTTGTGTTATGCCGTTTATAACCGTTACCTTATTGAACGCCTCTTTTAGTGGTAGGTTCCTATGTTGGGTGAACCTAAAATTTTCTCTGGTCATACCTATCTCAGGAATGTCTACCTCAGAGGATACTATCTTCTCCTCGTCACCCATTACACAGAAGGGAAACTCATCAGACTCTGGGGTTGGTGGGACTTTTTTATGACCAACCCATTTCTTACCCGAGCAATCGAGGTTTCAACCCCTTCCCCACAAGTCCCAAAACAACACAAAGTCCAGACCCATGATAATTGGGTGCAATTAATCCTTGATCACGCCGACCTCATGTACCTCGGGCCGTCTCAATAACCACTCTGGCCACCGGATAGTCTTTAGCATCCCTGTGAATGCAGCAGACGCCAACCTTCTTCCACGAGATCAATTGGAGAGAGAGGGTGGCCCTCACAAAGGTCACCAAACTTCCTGAATCTAGTAGTCCAGTCATTTGCAGGACATTCACTTGGGGCCCCTTGCCGGGTGGACAGTCCACATTGCAAGCTGGATATGTGTAGAATAAACACCGGTGTCCCATGCTACAGTAGATTTGCTCTGTGGTCAGGAGACAATAGGCAGCTATATGACCTGGACTGTGACATCTCCAGCAAATTACATCCCCGATGAGGGCCTTGGCATGACCTCCGCCGCCCCCTTGGACTTTGGACGGCCCACATCCTTTTTAACCTCCACCCCCCAGTATGGAGTGGGTTGCCTCCCCAAGGATCCGTCGACCCCCTGATATCTTTTGACCAGTCTGACCAAGTGATCGGCGTTCCAGGGATCTCCCTGGGCAACCCCAGTCTGCATCGGGCTCGGAAGGGAGTGCATGAACCAGTCCGTTACAACTCGCTTCACCATCTGCGTTGGTGTACAGGAATCTGGCTGTAACCATTTTTGGACAAGGTGCAGCAGATCAAACATTTGGGAGCGAGGGGGTTTATCACGGTGATATACCCAGCGGTGGACCAGTCACTCCCACGTGCACCAAATTTTCTGTTTTCAATTTTTCGTATTCTTTGGCATCCTGTAAGGCCAAATCATAGTAGGCCTTTTGTGACTCCCCCGTTAAGTATTGTGCAAGGACTTCCTCCCACTGCTCTGGCGGGAGTTTCTCCCTATCGGCAACCATTTCAAAAACGGTTAAAAAGGCCTTTATATGGTCACCCAGGGTCATCTTCTGCAAGGCTCTCCTCTCCGCCTTCCGTACAGAGAAATCATCAGCTGACATTGGAGTCGGAGCTGCCACCGTGCCACAAACTGCCTCTGTGAGTAAATCAATCTGATGCTGCCATTGTCGGAGCTGTTGCTGCAGCTGCTCCCTGTGCTGCTGCAGCTGCTCCCTGTGCTGCTGCAGCTGCTCCCTGTGCTGCTGCAGCTGCTCCCTGTGCTGCTGCAGCTGCTCCCTGTGCTGCTGCAGCTGCTCCCTGTGCTGCTGGTGCTGGCTTTAGACCAGGTGCTTGATCAGCTCCACAATTTTGTTTGATCGCTGTTCCATCCTTATAGCCGCCTTCACCCAAGACATGCAGTTTGTTCCCAGCCATCACACTTGCTTCCTGGGGATCTTGCCCACACTTCTAACACCAACTGTGGTACATCGCCTCACTCGGCTGCACATAGAGGAAGACAAAGGAACACTGTCACTTTAAATCTTCCATTGTGGATTATTAAGAGCACTGCATAAACCACGACAAGGTTAGCAAAACAAATATGGCCTTCCCGGCCTAACAAGAAAAACAAAACATAACGTATGGCACAGTCTTTGTTGCTATGGGTAACCACCCGCTTGAGGAACAAACAACCTAATGTTTAGCTTTTCTTCACTTCTTGACAAAACATCTCCAGAGCTTTCCCCTCCAGGCCCACCCAACACAAAATGCACTAAAAAGCTGAGAATTTATCCTTTGACCTGCTCCCTCTCTACAGGTGTTTAATCACCCTAGCACTAAACATGGCTGATTAACCCCTCTCTTTACTTTGAGTGCTGGAACATTTTTTCTATGTTTATATTACTGGAGCTAACAATCTCTGTGCTACATATCTTCCCTCCAGTAATTTGCCAGTGACTTTGTCACAGTAGACAGTTTTCTCTCCACCTAAATTCCCTCCAGACAAAATGGTCACTCAACCATGTGCACTATATAGACAAAAGTATTTGCATTCCCATCCAAATAATTAGGCTCAGGATTTTCAGCCTCATCCATTTCAAACATGTACACAAAATTAAGTGCACAGCCAAGAATTCATCACAGACAAACATTGCTAACAGCATGTCTTGCACTGAGGAGCTCAGTGACTTTAAAGGGGTAATCCCTGAATTGAAGATTATCGTTTTCCATAGGATAGGGGATACCTTGCTGATTGATGGGGCTCTAATTGTGCCCATGCTCAACCTCTGCTCTATTGATTGTTTATGGAACTTCCAGAAAAAGCCAAGAGCAGCACTTGGCTATTTCCAGCAGTCCAATAAACAATGAATAGAATCAAGCGGAGATCAAGTATGCACATCTCTGCTTAATTCAATACTGAGATCTGTAGAGTCCTTTTTTCAGGATTGTTGTTACCATATGATAATTTTAAATTCTGGAAACTCTTTAAATGCGTCATTAGAAAAAGAAGAGTATGTTAGCATTCAGTGCAAACTAGCTTTTATTGCTCAAAGAGATCTTAAGGCCCCCATACAGATTATAGTAATGTAGGATGAAGTTGCCTATAATGGTGGGATCAGCTAACAGTCTATGAGAGACTCCAGACTCACCCGAAACAGATGATGTTGGGGTAGAGAAAAATCTGCCATGTCTGATTTTGGGCTGCCAATACTTTTGTTCTTGGTGAGCTAAGCTATCGTCAGATGTCTGGCAGAGGCTCTCTCATAAAGAACACAGAAGCACTCGGCCAAGAAAGTATTGAGTGTATGGGAGAGTCGGGAGAGATAGTTGCCAGCCAAACGATCATCCAAACTAGGGACGGGCACAGAGAGAAGAGGGTCCCTGTCAAAGTACAGTATATGGGCCTTTTGCAGTCCAATAATGTGTCTTGACAGAAGCAGATTGCTGCTTTGGAGATGGGAGTTAGCCCTTTTATCTTTTGGGCTAATGGTATATCTGTCCCTGGCCTATCTAATGTGTATTGAGGAGGTGGGCATAAAATGAATAATACAACAACCCATGATAGAACCAGAAGAAACCACAAGAGATAATCTTCATTAGCGCACAGTCAAATAGACCAGATGCCTGCCTAACTAGATAGCTCATTGTACCAACCCAAAGCCTACCTTATGTAGTCATTAAGAAGTCCATCTGTGGGGTGACATGAAAATCATAACTCATTACCTTGATAATGCGCCGTATGCAAACAAACATCTACAGCAATCCATTTTTAAAATCAGAAGAACAATATGAAAGGAACAAGATTCTGGACTTAATGCTAGCAAATGTCTTCAGCAATGTGTTAATTTACAACAAAACAAAAATAAAGGCTAATTAGAGCCAAATTTTGATTTTGTGAAAATAAAACCTATGATTAAAATCCAAAAATAGGCCTATCAGAAAAACCAATATCTAAAACTGTTGATAAAAATATGAATTCCCTACAACAGAGGGGTACTATCACAGGATGCCACCTTTGCCACAAGTCCCTTGTGAAGTTTCTAATCTGCAATTATTGTGAAGTTGGGGCATAGGCACAGAACAGTAGACTGCACAAAATCACAGAGCTGAGCTGCCAAGTGGTTAAGTGTTTGGTGCCAAAAACAAGCAAACAAAATCTATCACATCACCAAGTAAAAAGTCCAAAACCGTTTTTAGATGCGACATTTGTACAATATCTTTGCTTTGGGAGTTTCATGAAATGGACAAGTAGCTTCACACACTATGTGCAATGCCAAATGGTGACTGGCATTGCGAAAAGCAATAAGTCATTTTCTGATGACACGGTTCCGTTAAAGGGAATCTGTCAGCAGGCTTTTTGCTATGTAATCTGAGGACAGCATGCGGTAGGGGTTAAAACACTGAATTCAACTATGTGTCTCTTATCAAACTGTGTGGTGTGTTTACTTACATTGAAAGTTTTATCACCTAATGATTATCATTGTCAGGACTACAGCAGCTACAGCAGCGCGTGCATGCTGATCTGACTCCGCCCCTCCTGTGATAACGCCTTCTTATGTACAGCACCATGCAATCAATGGTGCTAAACAAATAAATAATAATAATAAGCAGCTCAGTGTCAATAGACAATGTACATACAGAGCCTGGTGTGGGAGGGTTAGCTTTATGAGCTCTGCTTCATGCTAAATCTAAAAACTCTCATTGTGTCAGAACTGCTGTACCTAGTAATCTAAATGATACATCATTGGATTCAGGGTCTCTTTGCCTACATCATGCAGCTCTCAGATGAGGTAGCAAAAACCTGCTGATAGATTCCCTTAAAAAGTTGTGCTGTGTAGTTTGAGACCGTCAAATGTCTTCTACCCTGCTCCCCCTTTTTAATCCTTTTTCCCTGAATTCTATATATTGTTTTACACTAAACTGATTGTTTTGGAGAATGAGCTTGTATTTAAGGGTTGGTTAGGTAGTAGTGTGCCCTTTAAAAGTATAATAGTTCTTGCAAAATATAAAATAAAGAGACACGGCGCCTCCTAGTGCAATAAACTGAATGCAAGATGGAGATTTAGGTAGATTAGTGGGGGAAGCGATCACTGTGTGGAGTTTTGCAATTACAGGTAAAGAATTGTGGCCTGTTAGCTGCTGCTCCTTTTCTGAGCATTGGGGAGACAAACAACACCGCACGATACACAACAATATAAAAAAATGCAGGACTTGGGCACTTCTGATAACCATCCAAAGAATAGAAGATGTAGTCAAGGATGCTTTAATGGTAAGACATTCAGGCTATGCATTTCGATACTGAATCTGCATCTTCATCAGGGCAAGAACAGTAAAAGTGCACATGCATGTGGTATAAATAGTAAAAATGCTTCAAAAGTGGTGCTCTTTTACCTAACTAGCATAACAAAGGCAATAAGTGCAATAAAAAACTATTGAGAAACACCAATCATACATTAAAATTGATATGATAATAAGAATAAGTAGTTTAAAACCATAGGCAGGAGACAAGCAAGAGTAGCGGACATAGTAGGTATTGTCCAATGGGAGAGAGCCTTGGCGGGAATTAAAACATGGTGTGACAGGAGGGGAATGGAACTGCAAATGGACAGAGCGTGTAATGGAGAGTGAGTGTACGGGATGGTGTACAGTGGTGTGAAAAAGTGTTTTCCATTTCCTTTAGCCAGGTACCTATACTTTTTAGTTCCTGTCTCGCACCAACCTACCCTCTCCTCCAGTAAAACAATCCTAACCCCAACCCTAACATAACCCCAACCCTAACACAACCTTAACCTAACCCTAACACAACCCTAACTCCAACCTTAACCACAACCCTAACCCCAATCCTAATGGCAAAGAATGGAAAAAATTAATTATTTTTATTTTATAATTTTTATCTAACTAAGAGGATGACAAAGGGGGGATTGATATACTAATTTTTGGATTTTGATAGGGTCTATCAGAGTGATCAAAAGGAACCAATATGAAAAATTCCCTATTGTAGCCAGGTATCGGCCGCCAGATGTCAGCAGGGACGTGCCCACCATTTTTTCTCAGGAAGATGAGGCGGAGCAGAAGGGATCGGAGCATGACAGAGCTACTGGGGGGCTTGGGGAACATCATTTCTTTCTCCTCTGACATGTATATTAGGTCAGAAGAGAGAGAAATTATTTTAATAGCGGGCACAATTTTTTTTTATAAGGCCCCCTTAACAACCGCTGTTTTAATGCTTATCGATGGTAGTTAAGGGGTTAAGCTAATTAGGTCAAAGGGCACTAGTAGCTTTTTACACTATTTATACCACATGCTTGTGCACTTTTACTGTACTTGGTCTAATGAAGATACTGTTTCGGTATCAAAATGCGTAGTCTCAATAGCTTATCTATAAAGAAACATTGACTAGGTCCTCTAGGCCAAGGGTGGGGAATCTCAGGCCCAAGGCAGCCCTTGATGACTTTTTATTCGGTCTCTGGGCAGATTCCCAAGGACCTCAGTGCTTGGGCAGGCAGCTGTATTTTGACGGCTGCCTTCCAAATAATTTCTTCTTGCTTTGGGAGCACGTGCACGCAATGTTCACTACTGAACGCTGAGGCGTGTGCAATGGAAGATTACGCTATGACATCAGTGACAGCGTCAGGACGTACTTTGTGGGTGGTTAGTGCACAATTTGTACGGTCCCGAAGGATGGTATACATATCCAAATTGCCCATGGCAGAAAAAAGATTCCCCACCCCTGTTCTAGACGATCATTATCTCTAGCGTCTAAATCCTGTATTTTTTTCTATAGTGTTGACTTGAAAAATATAGTATACTCTTGGTGATAGACTAGTTCCCCACTAAAGGATGATAGAAGAAATTAAAGGGAATCCGTCAGCAGGTTTTTGCTATGTAATCTGAGGACAGCATGAGGTAGGGGTTACACTGAATTCAATGATGTGTCACTTATTAAGCTGTGTGCTGTTGTTTACTTGGACTGAATGTTTTATCACCTGGTGATTATCACTGGTGATTATCATTGCCAGGTCTGATGTGCACTCGACTGGTAGTCCGACTCCCCCCGCTCCTGTGATAAGCAGCTCACTGGCAATAGACTATGTACATACATAGCCTGGTGTGGGCGGAGTTAGCTTTCTTAGCTCTGCTGCATTCTACATTTAAAAACTCAGAACTGCAGCACCCTGTAAACTGAGTGATACATCGTTGGATTCAGCATCTCTTTGCCTACATCATGCAGCTCACAGATGAGATAGCAAAAACCTGCTGACAGATTCCTTTGAAGGAATATACAGGAAACTGTTCAATAACAAAGGCAACAAGCTTGGTAACGGCATGGTAATAGCACTTAAATGGCACCCTGCCTGAGCATTATTTGACCGCGGTGTATCTCCAATATACTAGTCACTTACTCGCATCCTCATGCAGGATTTCTCAATTTGTCGTTCATCTGTTGCAAGTCTGTCACAGCACGCACACAGAAATGACAACAAAATTTTTTAATATATACATTATAGTGTGTCCCTAACTGAAATGGTATGTTACTATCCAGTAATAGCATATGTCTTAAGGTACCCAGCAGGTGTAGAAAAAAAAAGGTATTGATCCAGCACAGGCTTCAATTTTATAAAAATTCTTCTTTATTAAAAAAAATATATATTGGAAGCTGCAAGCAAAACAAAGATGAATGAAAACCACTTCAACTTCACATGAAGACAAAGGAGAAAAACTCCTTGTTTATGGGTTGCTGATAACAATGATTCAATTCCTTCCTCATAACCTGAAGAATCTTGGGAAATTGGAGGTAGAAGTCCTGCAATCAGATGTCACATTCCCATCCACATCTGAACACTAATTAGGATCAGCAGTGAAAATACATATCAACAATGTTAGAAAACAATAATAATTCTGAAACATTCAAATCCACATTTCATTAATAAAGGAATATAAAATCAGACGTATAATGAATACCTGTTAGAAATGTTGTATTCAACAAAAATCCGTAATGTTTATCTATTAAAGGGTATTCTCAAGTTATTACATTGCTTTATTTACTAAGCATGAAAATAAGAAATTTTGCAAGTGACTTACTTTTTCTATCTCCTGTCATTCTCCGGCAATGACAGCTTTTATTTTTCATAGTGTACAACTAGTTTCCATGGAGCTTCGCCACTAGTGGCTGCCCAGTCCCTGGCAGAGAGTGTGCAGTAATTACATTCCAGAAGAGGGGTTAACTCCTAACATCCCAGCCACCTCTTTCCAGCCCATTGATTTCTATATAGCAGTTATTTGTTCAACAATCTCCCTCTCAGCTCCTGATGAGCGACTGTAATAAATTATTAAAAATCACCAGCCTCAGCATCAAGTTCTCCTAATCATGGCTCTCACCGTCTGGAGCAGTGTGTGTGTTCAAATACCATGTTATCTCTGTGTGTAAATATAGTGATAATAGTGTAGACTTAGAACAACCCAGTGAAAGTTGCATGTATTACAGCAGAACTTGTGCTGAGCTTTATAGTTCTATTAAAACTTCATAGGTATATTCATACTATAGTTCTATTCATCAGAACTGTCAAACAAGGAGAAGAGTCTACCCCCCAGAATCCAAGAAGTAAGGAGACTGGAAAGCTCTTGTAAGGACACTGGAGACAACATTAGAATACCCCTCTAAGTAAAATATATCTCCAATCTCCCCCTTTGAAAGGTTTATTAACAATTTCAATGCTGCACACATACTCAGCAGGTGTAGCATAACATAATATAGCACATATCAGGGCATAAGAGTAGCATGAATATGACATTTGTATAGAAAAAAGGCAATTTACTAATCTGTATAATAATAAAATAACACAATACCTCCTCATTTCACACTTTCTCTGTCCTTAGGGCTCCGTGCCTTGAGCTCTACTCCTCTCCATTTACAACTTTGGCCTTGAACAGGTCACAAAATGCCATGGATATCAGTACCACTTTTATACTGATGACACTCATATTTACCTCTTTGCCCAGCTGTATCCATTTTTTCCCACTTTCTAAAACTTGACACCCCACAAGACTCATCAGGCAGTATTAACAGCTCTATACTTTTACAAATCCAATGTGTTAGTACCAATTCCTTTCACCTCCCACTCAAAAACATTTCTCCAATCCACTCTCTTATCATTTTTGATTCAACAAAAATATTAGTACACACCATCATCATCTCTTGCCAAGACTACTGCACCTTCCTTTTCTGCAACTTCCCATCTTGTACTCTTGTACCCCCTCAATCCATCCGCACTTTTCCTGCTCAATTAATCAACCTTTTCCACTGTTAGCCTCTAAAAAGATTAAGTACAAGGCTGTCCATATTCCGTTATTCTACTATACATGTTTGACCTAACCTTCCGCTATTTCCCCACTTAATTCCAAGAATAATTACTTTTTGCATTTCTCCTGCGACACAGCCATATGAGGGCTTATTTTTTGCAGCACGAGTTGTAGTTTTGAATGAAACCTTTTATTTTACCACATAATGTACTCAAAAATTAGAAGAAATTACCAGTGTGATGAAATTGAAAAACAAACAAAACAAAAACGCAATTCCACGATTTCATTTTTGGGTTATATTTTTACAGTGTTTATTATATAGCTAAAGTTACTTGGGAACATGATTCTCCCGGTCAGTATAAGTATGGTGATTCCAATTTGTCCAGTTTTTTTTTAATTATTTTAGTGGTGAAAATTTTTTTTCAATTTGTAAAGAAAGAATTTTTTGTGTTGCCATTTTCTGACAACAGTAACTTATTTTATTTTCAGTTGACGAAGATGTGTGCTGGTTTGCTCATTGCACCCTGAACTTATATTTTTGATTATACTATCTTGGGTTACATTTAGTGGATATCAAAATTCTACACAGCCCCATTAAAATGGCAGGTTTTTGTAATGTAAAAAAAGCATACCAAGAATAATTTCAGGACTTTTTCCACCCATACAATTCAATTGAAATACAAACTGAAATCTTTTTTTGGGTGGAAAAATAAAAATAAAGAACATTAACTCCCCTCACAACCTTTGACATATAGGTACGTCCAAGATCGTGTCCCTTCCTTTGATGCGTGCTCTGGCGCTGAACCCGCATCTTTCCCTGCATCTGATCAACTGTCATGTGTCTCTAACAGCTGCGGCTGGATCTGAGATCCAGCCGCAGATGTTAATCAGTTAAACGCCGCTGTTAATCACTAACAGCGGTATTTAACATGCACCAGCTGGAAGTGCGTCACAAGTCCCACCCATCGGAGCCCCTGTCACATGATCGTGGGGCGCCTATGGGTTGTCATGACAGCTGGAGGGTCTGCAAAAGACCCCTGTGCCTGTCATTGTGAACCCCCTATGAATGCCAGCCTGTGGCACAGGCGATCGGATGATCGCAACTTCAAGTCTCCTAAGAGGAGTATTGAAGCCCGTAAAAAAAAAAACATAAAAAAAAAACAACAAAAGTTCAAATCACCCCCTTTCGCTCCATTGAAAATAAAACAATTAGAAAAAATATTTACATATTTGGTATAAATGCGTTCAGAAAAGTCTGATCTATCAAATGGGCGGTACAATGGTGCAGTGGTTAGCACTGCAGCCTTGCAGCGCTGGGGGTCCTGGGTTCAAATCCCACCAAGGACAACATCTGCAAGGAGTTTGTATGCTCTCCCCGTCTTCGTGTGGGTGTCCTCTGGGTTCTACAGTTTCCTCCCACACTCCAAAGACATACTGATAGGGAATCCAATGGGGACAGCAATGATAATGTATGTAAAGCGTTGCAGAATATGTTAGCGCTATATAAAAATAAAGATTATTATTATTATAAAGATTATCAAAATATAAATTAAATTAATTAGATAGGTAAACAGCATAACGAGAAAAAAAATATTCACCACTTAAATAACAAAGAACCTATACATATTTGGTATCTGCATAGTCGTACTGACCTGGGGAATAATATTGGCAGGTCAATTTTAGCATTTAATGAAAATTGTAAATAAAAAACCCAAAAAATAATTGTGGAATTGCACTTTTTTTGCAATTTCACCACACTTAGATTTTTTTCCTGTTTTCCTGTAGGTTATATGGTAAAATCAATGGAGGCTATATGGTAAAATCAATGGTGTCATTCAAAAGCTCAACTTGTCCCGCAAAAAACAAGCCTTCATATGGCTATATTGATAAGAAAGATATGGCTCTTGGAAGAAGGGGAGAAAAAAACGACAGCGCAAAAATGGAAAATCACAAGGTGGTGAAGGGGTAAAAGTGTGGTTATATAAATATGCACAGCCTTAAACTAATACTTTGTTGAAATACACTTTGAATTTCTTACAGCATTCAGACTTTTTACATAAGAGTCAATCAGCATGGCCCATGAAGAACTGTCAATCTTTGCCCACTCTTTCTTGCACTAGCCCTCCAAATCTATCAAGTTGTGAGGGCATCTCCTGGGTACAGCCCTCTTCAGGTCAACTCTCAGGTTTTCAATTGGATTCAAGTCTGAGCTCTGGCTGGGCAAGTCCAAAACTGTGATCCTCTGGTAAAGCCATTCTTTTGTTGATTTGGAGGTATGCTTAGAGTCGTAGTTGGGTAGAAAGATGAAGGTCCTTTTCATCTTAGGCTTGAAGGTTTTGATGAAAACTGACTTATATTTGGAACTGTTCATAATTCCCCCCACCTTTACTAAAGTCCCAGTTCCAGCTGTTGAAAAACAACCCCAAACCATAATTCTTTCTTCACCATGCTTCAATGTGGGTATGGTGATCTTTTGAATATGTATGATAGGCCCCGATGCAAAATTTGGACCTGGGCCTCCACCTGCATGTTCTTCAAGATGTATGGGTCCTTGTAGCATTTTAGATCCTATATAGACATACATTCTCTCCCCGATGTAAAAATGTCCCCTATCCTGGCTCCTTCTTGTAATAATCTCCCCCATTCTTAGCCCCTTCCAGTAATAATGCCCCACATCTTGGGCCCGATGCTATAACATTTTCCCCTATCCTGAACCGTTTCCTGGTAGAATGTCACCCTTCCTGGTTTAATGTTCCCACTCTGGTATAATGTCCCCACTCTGGTATAATGTTCCCTAGCCTGGTATAATGTCCCCATTTTGGTATAATGTCCTCATTCTGTATAATGCCCCCCATACTGGTATGTCCCCCATCCTGTGCCCCTTCCATTCTTCTCCTGCACATTTTAAAAAGAAAAAGACAATTCTACTCATCTTCCTCTACCCTTTATTATTTATCATTATTTTTATGCACTGGCGATTTATCCATTTACTTCCAGTTATTTGGGCATTTTCTTGTCTTTGGTTTTTCTCTGTCTAGTGGCCTTGTGTGAACATGCATTTACATTTTGCATGCACATCAATTTACGTTTCAGTTCAGACTCCCAGGTTTTTTCTTTGTAGTTTAGTGTGCTTCAGTGCATATAAGGGTGTGGCCACCCTTTGTCTGAGCTGAAAGGTTCATTCTGCCTCTCAGGTCCATGCTTCTACTAGGGGTTCAGTCTCGCTGCCCTTATCCATATGTATGTCACTTGACAAATGGTAAGGTTTTAATATGAGAGTTAGGACTGTCCCATAAGGGTTGCTGTGACGTGGCGGGATGGCTTTTACATCATTTTGATCAAAATTATGTTAACTAAGTACCCTTTATTATTTATCATTATTTTTATGCACTGGTGATTTATCCATTTACTTCCAGTTATTTGGGTATTTTGCTTGTCGTTGGTTTTCCTCTGTCTAGTGGCCTTGTGTGAACATGCATTTACATTTTGCATGCACATCAATTTACGTTTCAGTTCAGACTCCCAGGTTTTAGTGTGCTTCAGTGCATATAAGGATGTGGTCGCCCTTTGTCTGAGCTGAAAGGTTCATTCTGCCTCTCAGGTCCATGCTTCTACTAGGGGTTCAGTCTCTCTGCCCTTATCCATATGTATGTCACTTGACAAATGGTAAGGTTTTAATATGAGAGTTAGGACTGTCCCATAAGGGTTGCTGTGATGTGGCGGGATGGCTTTTACATCATTTTGATCAAAATTATGTTAACTAAGTACCCTTTATTATTTATCATTATTTTTATGCACTGGCGATTTATCCATTTACTTCCAGTTATTTGGGTATTTTGTCTTTGTTTTTTCTCTGTCTAGTGGCCTTGTGTGAACATGCATTTACATTTAGCATGCACATCAATTTACGTTTCAGTTCAGACTCCCAGGTTTTTTCTATGTTCTTCAAGATGTATGAGTCCTTGTAGCATTTTAGATTCTATATAGACATACATGCTTACCACGATGTAAAAATGTCCCCTATCCTGGCTCCTTTTTGTAATAATCTCCCCCATTCTTAGCCCCTTCCAGTAATAATGCCCCACATCGTGGGCCCGATGCTATAACATTTTCCCCTATCCTGAACCCTTTCCTGGTAGAATGTCACCCTTCCTGGTTTAATGTTCCCACTCTGGTATAATGTCCCCATTTTGGTATAATGTCCTCATTCTGTATAATGTCCCCCATACTGGTATGTCCCCCCATCCTGTGCCCCTTCCATTCTTCTCCAGCACATTTTAAAAAGAAAAAGACAATTCTACTCATCTTCCTCTGCTCCCACGTTGCGCTGCGTCCTCTTCTGTAGCTGGCAAAGGAGCTTGTTGCTGACGTTGGCTAGCTTGCACGGGCAGCACATGGCATCACTGCCATGTGATGCGTATCACTGGCAAGTCGACGTGATCTGCCAACCTCTGATTGGCCGGCGGCGTTTATTGCAGTGCAGGAACTGGTGGGTCTCTGCGCCGCAATAAATTTCACCTGAATGTGCGTCTGAGGAGACATATGAAGAATATTGGAGATTGTTGTCACAAGCAGTACATAACCAGTAGTTGCCAGAATTTCCTACCGCTCCTTTAATGTTGCTGTAGGCATCTTGGCAGCCTGCCGGTCCAACTTTCTTCTTGCCTTTTCATCAATTTTTGAGAGATGTCCAGTTCTAAGTAATGTAACTTTTGTGGCAAATTTAAGCTAATTCTTGATAACTGTTTTCACAGTGTTCCACAGGTATATCCAATGCCTTGGACAATTATTTTTACCTTTCTCATGACTATTAACTTTCAACAATGAGATTCCTTTGCTGTGTTGTAAGCTGTTTACGGAACATGGATTTTGCTGTAAAACAAAACTAAGAAGATGTCATAAAAATCCTACTAGAACAGCTCAATTTTATATGGGGTTAATCAGAATCACTACTATATAACATGAGTTTAAATATGATTGGCTAATTCTAATCACAACCACATCCCCAATTACAAGAGGGTGTTCCTGACGCGCCCCTGGGCCTGTGCTGAGTGTAGCGTTGCGCACGCGGGGACTACCCGGAGCCGGGCCTGTTGGGGGTAGTAGTTTCGTGGCGGTGACCCGGTCCGTGCCCAGGGAGTCAAACTGTGTGGCTGAGTATTAGCAGTAGATGTTGGACGACTACGCCACCCGTTGAATGCAGCTATGGAGCTGCCGCTGCAGGGCAGACCGCTGAGGCCGGTGGTACGATTGTGCAGCGTAGATGGTGAAACCCCCAACGGGAGGGGTATGGCCTCAGGGCAGCCGACGTGGATGATGGGGGTAGCAGGAACCACTCAGAGACGATGCGGTGTAGTTCAGGGTCTTTACTGGTGATAAAGATAGACCCTCCCGGAGTACTGGCTAGCGATCGGGGCCTGGTCAGTCTTTGAGCAGATGGGATCTCCCCTGGCCAGGCGGAGTTGTAGGCCTCCCCAACTAAATGTACTCTTCTGGCTACCTTGCTAGAGGCGGGTGAAAGTAGCCCACGTCCCTGAGTGTACCGTGTGGTGCTCACCCGTATGGCCGGTGACTCGGGGCCTTCTAGTGGCTTCCGCTCCACGACGGCGGTGCTGGTCCCACGCGTGTGACCGTGCCTTCGGGTTTCTTGGCCAGAGGACCTGAAATCCCCTGCCGGGCGGTTTCTGCTGCTGGGTCTGGGTTAATCCCCACAGCCTCGGACTCCGGGTCCAGTGGTAACTCTTCAATCAGGGCGAGCTCTTCAGCTGCCAGCCCCTGATTCCTTTTAGCACGACTTCCCCAGAGCTCCTGATCTCTCTTTCCTATAGCTGCTTCTCTTCTTCTCTCTACTCAACTCACTAACCCTGCCTCAGCCCCAGCTTTATATAGGGGAAGTTCTTCCCCTCCCAGGACTGGGCAGGAGGTGTGGCATGCATAGGATTCCTGACCAAGAGACCTCCCACCTGCTCTCAGACGTAATATCTCTATTACTGTGGCAACCAGACCCCTGGGGTGTCACATTCCCCCCTAGTAAAATTTAGTACTCCGGGACTAAACATACTTTTGTAAACATAACAAATTACAAACAGAAACAACGCAATAAAGAAAAACATTAGGATGGTCACGGCGTGTCCGCAACCGGGTGCAGTTTTTCAAGAAAACAAGGGTGTCCATTTCACCAAAAACAGGGAGACGTAACCAGGTAGGGGTTTGTCCTGCCCCGAGTCCTTAACAGTCTTTAGTCCATCCTGGGTTACGCTCCAACTATATGCACAAAGGATTCCCGGTAAATCCACCAAAGACTCCTACAATTAACTAGAAACACATAATTATACATAAGCAACAATAAACAGGTAAACATTAATAAAATAGCTTGAATATTTAGATCCTCCACCGTATGGGCAACTGGCCTCTAGTGACCCTAGTGGACCTACAGAGCTGGCTGACTGGTTCTGAGCTACAGGGTATAGGAGCTGTCAAGGGTAAACTGGGCAGCCGTCTACGGACTCTTTGGCTCACTAGGGGTATGGCAGGCTCACTATAAGCAGAGGGTTGATTCTCCTGGTCTGCTTGTGTGGGGTCTTCTGCCTCCTGGACCGGCTGTTCTTCCAGCTCCACCTGTGTCTCCGTAGGCACTTGGGATGCTGGTTGGAGGAACGTGAGGACGGGTACCACAACAGCACCATTGACTTGAGTCCAAGACCGAGGGAAGTCTCCGAGCACAGTACTAACCATATCTTCCCTTTCCTCTACGGGTCGAGGGTCTTCTTGTTCCTCTTCAGGGTTCCGTAGCTGTTCAGGACACTTCTTCAGGTGATCCCGGGATACAATGGCTGTGGTTTCCCCTCCGTCTTTACTGATTGTACAGATCTTTGGGTTGTCGTGGCTTGAGGGCAGTACGGTGTACGGGTCCTTCTCCCACTGGTCGTCCAACTTGTGGAGCCGTCTTTTCCTCTTCAAGACCTGCTCTCCGGGCACCAGGGGAACAGCGGGAGCATACTGGTTGTAAGTTTTCTCTTGTCTTTCCCTAGCTTGACAGAGACTTCGCTCCACGCTCTCCGTACTTTCCGGTACTGCTGCTGCCTCTCTGTGTCCCAGTCTGCTTCTGGTGAAGTGTCCTCGGGTGTCAGGACTCCCATCTCCAGATCAACAGGAAGCTTACCAGGTCTTGCCCTCATTAGGTAAGCCGGGGTACAGTTGGTGGAACCTACAGGGATGTGGTTGTATAGGTCCACCAGGTCGGGCAGCTTTTCAGGCCACAGACTACGTTCTTCCAGGGGCAATGTTTTCAGAAGATCTATCACCACCTGGTTCATTTTCTCACAAAGTCCATTAGTTTGCAGGTGATAGGGTGTTGTTCTAATCTTCCGGCAGCCATACAGGGTGCAGAACTCCTGGAAGACTTCCGCTTCAAAGGCAGGCCCCTGGTCCGTCAGCACCTGCTCCGGGTATCCGTGCGGACGGCAGAAGTGCTGCTGGAAGGCTCTAGCTGCTGTTTGAGCCGTTAAGTCCTTGACGGGGACGACAACCAAGAACTGGGAGTAGTGATCCACGATGGTTAACGCGTAGACGTAGCCACTTCTGCTTGGGGTCAGTTTTACATGATCCAAGGCTACCAGTTCCAACGGCTGTCTGGTGATGATGGACTGCAGGGGAGTCTTCTGGCTGGCACGGTCCCTCCTTCTTAGGTTGCATGGGCCACAGTCTCTGCACCACCTCTCGATGGTTCCTCTCATGCCTACCCAATGGAACCGCCCGCGCAGCAGGAACTCCAGCTTCTTCCATCCGAAGTGCCCAGCTCCGTCGTGGTATGCCTCCATCACCATAGCTGCGTCTCTTCTTGGCACCACTACTTGCCAGATTAGTTCATGCGTCCGGGAGTTAACCATTCTGCGGCACAACTTCCCCTTGTAAAGGAACAGTCGACTCTTCTCAGCCCACAGTTGCTTGGCTTCCTCCGGAGCGTCTGGGTCAAGGCGTGCATCTGGCCGAGTCAGCATCTCCTTTACCAGTCGGACGGCAGGGTCACTGTCTTGCGTCTCCGCCCAGTTGTAATGAGGTAATGGGTTGAACGTAGCGGATTGCTTACTCCTTACACGGTGGGAATACTGGATAGTCCCATGACGGTGGAACGCGGGGAGTTCAACTTCTTCCAGTTCCTCTGAATCTTCCCCTACGTCCGGTAGGTTCGGCATCCTGGACAGGGCGTCCGCGTTGGTATTGGAGCGTCCTGCCCGGTATTTGATTGTAAACTCATAGTTGGACAAGCGGGCCATCCATCTCTGCTCTAGGGCACCGAGTCTTGCAGTGTCCAGGTGTGTCAACGGGTTGTTATCCGTGTACACGGTGAACCGGGAAGCAGCAAGGTAGTGCTTAAAGCGTTCGGTGACTGCCCACACCACTGCTAGGAACTCTAGCTTAAATGAGCTGTAATTCTCAGGGTTTCTTTCGGTGGGTCGCAGTTTCCGGCTGGCGTAAGCAATTACCCGTTCCCTCCCCTGCTGGATCTGGGACAGTACGGCTCCTAGCCCGATGTTACTTGCGTCGGTGTAGAGGATAAAGGGCTGGCTGTAATCCGGGTACGCCAGGATTTCATCCCCCGTGAGGGCCATCTTCAGCTGGCGGAAGGACTCTTCTTCCAGCTTCTCCCATCTGAAGGGCGGCTTCTGGTTCTTGGCCTTCCTGGACTGGCCTATCAGGAGGTCCTGCATAGGAGCTGCCTTTTTGGTGAAACCGGGAATGAATCTTCGGTAGTAGCCTACCAACCCGAGGAACTGCCGCACTTCCTTTACGCTGGAGGGGCTTGGCAATTCCTTGATTGCGGTGATCTTATCAGGGTCGGGAGCCACTCCGTCAGCACTCACCACATGTCCCAGGTACTGCACCTTTGGTTTCAGGAGGTGACACTTGGAGGGTTTCACCTTTAGGCCGTAGTTTGCCAGGGCTTCGAACACTTCTGCCAGGTGTTTCAGGTGGTCCTCGTAGGTCTTGGAGTAGACGATGACATCGTCCAGGTATAACAGGACCGTCTCGAAGTTTTGGTGTCCCAGACAGCACTCCATCAACCGTTGGAAGGTTCCGGGTGCGTTGCAGAGTCCGAACGGCATGCAGGTAAACTCGCTAAGTCCCATCGGGGTGGTGAATGCGGTCTTCTCCCGGTCCGCCTCTGCTACAGGAACCTGCCAGTACCCGCTAGTGAGATCCAAGGTGGAGAAGAAGTTAGCAGATTTTAAAGCAGCCAAAGACTCCTCTATTCTTGGTAAGGGGTACGCATCTTTGTGTGTGATACGGTTAATTTTCCGGTAATCTACACACATTCTCATGGTGTTGTCTTTCTTTTTAACCAA
Organism: Phyllobates terribilis; assembly: GCF_046119375.1. Lineage (NCBI taxonomy): Eukaryota > Metazoa > Chordata > Amphibia > Anura > Dendrobatidae > Phyllobates > Phyllobates terribilis. The sequence continues at coordinate 218,659,603 of NW_027362771.1, forward strand.
GACTAGTGGAGCTGCCCAGGGGCTACAGCTATCCCTGATTACCCCAGCCTCCTTCATGTCTCTAAGCATCCCCTTGGCGTGTTGGTAGTGTGCAGGGGGTACGGGTCGGTATCTCTCCTTTATGGGAGGATGGTCTCCCGTGGGGATGTGGTGTTCTACCCCCTTTACTCGCCCGAAGTCTAACGGGTGTTTACTAAACACTCTCTCGTACTCTTGAACCACCCGATTGTTTCTGGTGTGAGGGAGTGGAGTCAGTACCCAGATGTAGTTGCTGACACCAGTCCTCCATTGGTTTCTTAGAGCCGTTACCTTCCTCTGGTTGAGATGGAGGCAAGGGTTCCACGGCCTGTACAGAATTCTGGTTTAAGGGGCAGGTGTACTTCTCTCTTCCCGATGTTTATTATGCGAACGGGCACCCTCCCATGGCGTACATCAACCACCCCCCGTGCTGTCAAAATGGTGGGCCTACTGTCTGAGTAGACTGGTTCTACCATGGCCTGGTAATCTCTACCTCTCAGACCAATTGCTGCCCGGCACCAAATCATCATTTCACTTTTCGGGGGCATGGCAATAGGGAAAGGGTCACACATTCTTACGCTACCAATCTCACCACCGGACAGTTCCACCTGTTGCCGTCGCATCAGTGCCCGGATCTCTTTCTGGAGCACTCGCTGCTGGCCGGAGCTGGCGTTCTTGGCAACCTGCTGTAAAATGAAAATCACCTCTGCAAGACAATTTTCAATCACATTAGTTCCTAGCGTTATCTTTGGGTGACTCTCGCGCTTGTCAATGTCTACAATGATCAGTCCCTGTGCTGCCAGTTCGACTCTACCGATTTTAATGGTCATTTCTTTAAATCCGATCTGTGGCACGGGCTGACCATTACTGGCGATGATACTCAAGTCGTCGTCTGGATAGCGGGTTATATCCGAGTCATTCCAGTACTGCTTGAAGAGCACGTACGGGATGGTGGTGACCTGTGACCCGGTGTCCAGTAGGGCACTCATAGGGATGCCATCCAGTACCACAGGCAAGACTGGACGTCCTCCCACATATTTGTCGCGCCAGTTCGATGGGCCTGGTGATCTTTTTCCTGGGGGTTGGCCCTCTACCCCAGGTTGTGCCAGTTTAAAGGACAGTACCTTGCCATATGTCCGGGTTGATTGCAGCGGCGGCAGATAGGTTGTCCGTCCTCGTTGTACCGGTCGCTGGGTCTTCCTCTGGCCGGTGGGGTCCTCCTTGGTCGACGCCACGGGATGTCCTCCGGTCCGGATGCCAGCTGGATCTTCCCTGGAGTGGAAACCTGTAAAGACTGCACAGTTCGGGTTAGCGCAGCAACGCTTTTAGCTAGCTCTTGGACCTGATGGTGCAGGTCTGGAGCCGGGTCATTGTTCAAAGCCTGCGCGTCAGCTCCCACAGGCCCTGCCGACAAGGGCGCCGCCTCCTGGTGGTAAGCGGTAGTAGGGCGCCTGTGGGTCACAACGCCACCCGGTGCCGGTTCTCGGAGCACCCGGATGGCTCTGTCCTTGAACTGTGCAAAGTCCAGATGAGGATCCTGTAAGGCCATTGCCCGCAACTGGGTTCGGTGGGCATTGCAATATAGTCCCTCTATAAATTGTTCGGTCAACAGCCTGTCCTCGTTTCCCACGCCGTCAGGGTCAGTCTGCTTAATGGCTCTCAGGGCCTCTTGTAGGTTTAGTGCATAGTCTCTTATATTCTCATGTGCTCGCTGTTTGCACCCGTAGAATCTAAGCTTAATCTCGGCTGAGGTGCGGGTATCAAAGGTGTCCCTCAGCCGGGTTAGTATCCCTGCGACAGTCCTCCTCCCAGGTGGCCAGGACTTTACCTCCCTTTGGGCTGCCCCGGTTAGTTGGGCCACCAGGATGCTCACTTTTTGCTCCTCTGTGAGGGGGTACACCTGGAAGAGGCTATCCAGCTTTTCTTTAAAGTCATTCAGGGTATGTGACTCCCCTGAGTACTGGGGTAGCCAGGCTGCTCCCAGGATATAGGGCATGGTGAAAGGCATGACTGCAGCAGCGGTGGCGCTGGCGGGGGTTGAGGCAGTGAAGCTCTCCTCCGTATCCGACATCTTTCTCCCCCCCTAGTGGACCGTGGCCTACCTTGCGATGATCCTCTTCCGTAGGCCGCGGCTCCGCAGTGGATCGTCAGGGTTGAGGACCTTCCGTCGCGCTCCTGTGACGTCAGCGTCTGCTGGGCTCCTTCCAGGACCTTACGCGACGTCTGGACGTGAGGCGGGGCTTCAGTTCTCGCGCGCTTTTGGAGTCCACGCCCCTCTTCTTCCCGCGCGGCGTCTTCAAGATGGCGTCCAACGGCGGGAAAACTCCACGGAAGGCGGGAAGATGGCAGAAGATGGCGCCGGATGGCGGGAAAACTTCACGGATGGCGGGAAGAAGGCTGAAGATGGCGCCGGATGGCGGGAATCTTCGCGGATGGCGGGAAGAAGGCTGAAGATGGCGCCGGATGGCGGGAATCTTCACCACAGGTTAGTTTAAAAGTCTCTTTTTTCAGGCACGCAGTACCCGGTGGTTGCGGGCACGGTATCCTGCCGACTACGCCAAAAGTTGACGCGCCCCTGGGCCTGTGCTGAGTGTAGCGTTGCGCACGCGGGGACTACCCGGAGCCGGGCCTGTTGGGGGTAGTAGTTTCGTGGCGGTGACCCGGTCCGTGCCCAGGGAGTCAAACTGTGTGGCTGAGTATTAGCAGTAGATGTTGGACGACTACGCCACCCGTTGAATGCAGCTATGGAGCTGCCGCTGCAGGGCAGACCGCTGAGGCCGGTGGTACGATTGTGCAGCGTAGATGGTGAAACCCCCAACGGGAGGGGTATGGCCTCAGGGCAGCCGACGTGGATGATGGGGGTAGCAGGAACCACTCAGAGACGATGCGGTGTAGTTCAGGGTCTTTACTGGTGATAAAGATAGACCCTCCCGGAGTACTGGCTAGCGATCGGGGCCTGGTCAGTCTTTGAGCAGATGGGATCTCCCCTGGCCAGGCGGAGTTGTAGGCCTCCCCAACTAAATGTACTCTTCTGGCTACCTTGCTAGAGGCGGGTGAAAGTAGCCCACGTCCCTGAGTGTACCGTGTGGTGCTCACCCGTATGGCCGGTGACTCGGGGCCTTCTAGTGGCTTCCGCTCCACGACGGCGGTGCTGGTCCCACGCGTGTGACCGTGCCTTCGGGTTTCTTGGCCAGAGGACCTGAAATCCCCTGCCGGGCGGTTTCTGCTGCTGGGTCTGGGTTAATCCCCACAGCCTCGGACTCCGGGTCCGGTGGTAACTCTTCAATCAGGGCGAGCTCTTCAGCTGCCAGCCCCTGATTCCTTTTAGCACGACTTCCCCAGAGCTCCTGATCTCTCTTTCCTATAGCTGCTTCTCTTCTTCTCTCTACTCAACTGACTAACCCTGCCTCAGCCCCAGCTTTATATAGGGGAAGTTCTTCCCCTCCCAGGACTGGGCAGGAGGTGTGGCATGCATAGGATTCCTGACCAAGAGACCTCCCACCTGCTCTCAGACGTAATATCTCTATTACTGTGGCAACCAGACCCCTGGGGTGTCACATTCCCACTTACGCAACCCCATTATTTTAGTTTTCTTATTTTTATTTCCCCCCTTAAAATGATTTTAGTTTGTTCCTCAATGGATTTATACAGATTATAGATGACATTAAATGTGGAAAAAGTTATGAAATGATTCTTCTTGTTCTAGTTTTTTTTACATAACAAAAACCTTGCATTTTAACAAGGGTGTATAAACTTTTTATATCCAATGTATGATATTTAGATTTTTTTTTGCATTTTTCTGGGCCAAACAAAAATGGCAATTTAACATATTGTTTAAATAATTTGATATTTTTATAGATATTTTTTAATTTTTACTTTATGTTTTAGTTTTGTTTGATTGATTGTACCATATACTGTAATACTTTTAGGACTAATATGGCAGTTATGGAGGCCTTCAAAACGCTGCCATGGTAACCTGTTGGTTCAACACGATCGTGTTGTGGAGAGTCGATGGGAGTGATGGGAGCTGGTGCTGAGATTGACAGCTGCAGTTAAATGATTAAACTGCAGTGATTGGATCAAACATCAGTCCATGGAGTTGCTAATAAATGCCAGCTATGTAACACAACTGCCATCTGCCTAGTATGAAGCAGGCTCAATTCCTGAGCCAGCTTCATACTTTGCTTAGAGACCGATGATGAAAATGTACGCAATATGTCATTAAACAGTGAAGGAGATTTAAAATAAACAATAATCTGCAGATTAGACCCATATATGCAGGCTAGTAATTGGGAATATTACAGGTTCCCTATAAGAATTGCAATGTATCTGTTAGGCTTAATGTTTTTCACGTACGCGTTCTATCTGTGGTTGTCATGGTTCACGCATCCATTGTGATCTTTGGAGCTGTCCACATTTCACAGTTTTTTGCGGACAGTGTGTCCGCAAAAAAAGTCACAGAGACATTTCGAGTTTTGATTCAAGTCATGAATCAAAATTACCTACAAAGTCTATGGGTCCATAATAATCACAGACAGCAAACGGACGGCATCAGTGCAATCTGTTATTAACCCTGTAATGGATAGGAGAAGCTTTGTGATTTACTTATTTATATATACGTGAAAATCACTGATGAAACACTGATGCTGAAAACTGACAAACTGACTAGACACTGATGACACTTGGACAGTTTTTTGTGCAAACATACTCTTGAGAAGGCTAGTCTCATCCAAACTATGGAAAGGAATAGTGCATGCTGTATTTTATTCATACGGACATTCAATTAGTGTGAAAAATTGAGTGGTCCGAGGAAAAAATCGTAGATATGTCCAATTTTGAGCTGAGTGTCGGATCAAAATCAGCAATGTAAGTCTATCCGTGAAAGATTGAACCAAACTCGGATGACATTCCCTTTTGCTATATATACAATATTACATAATACACATTATTATATATATTTTTTCTTCAGAATATGATTGCTATATCTGTGTATCCAGTATCCAAAGGACTGGGTCAGAGTTGGATCAGTTTAGTAGTAAATAAAGCAACAATAAGCTCATTGTACCATGTGTGCACGCAGCACTAATGCTATTTTATGGTAGAAAGCAATGTGTGAGTTGACTCTGCAGGGCTTCAGCTATCTAAAACTGGTATCGTTGTTGAGCATTACACCTGGTACATTATCACATAAGATAGTTCATCTTTCACAGCAATTTCAAAGCAATGTTTTTATTTTTTTATTGATCAGTGCGTTTCATAGCTAACATAGGTGTTGTATAATGATAATGGTAACATAATAGCTTTCAAACAAGCCATAGGAAGATTATTATATCCTGCTGGCTTGTTTGACAAAGCTTTAATTGGTTAACATGTTCCAGCGAACCATTTGTATCTTATGTCAGGAATTTCACATATTATTTATCATCCAAGTACACTTTAAATATTAAAAACAATATCAGTAGGTTTATACCTACATAACGATGTATACTAAATGTACTGGCCTTTACTATCGATGACCTATCTTTAGTTCAACCATACATGATCACGATCCTTATGCGAGAAATACGGTAGTCTGACTACACCCTTAGGCCACGGCCCTACTATCAGTATTTGGTCAGTATTCGGTCAGTATTTTTTCTCAGGAGTGGGAGCCAAAACCAGGAGTGGGTGATAAATGCAGAATTGGTGACTTGTTTCTATTATACCTTTTCTCTGATTGTTCCTCACCTGGTTTTGGCTCCCATCCCTGAGAAAAATACTGACCGAATACTGACCAAATACTGATCGGGGGGCTATGGCCTTATACAGATAATTTCCTCCTGCGGACCCAGCAATCATGTGATTGTTGGGTGTTGAGAGGCTGCAGTTGCTGGGGCCTAACACCCAGGTTACATTTGCTGTTCAACCAGGAGACTCAGGTTGCCCTATAACTGGAGCTAATATAACATCCCCAGTTACATGGGAAATCAGATATGAAATAATGTGTTTAAAAGTTGCAGTGCCCCCTAAATGTTTTTTTTTATGAACCTATGAGCAGCACAATGTGTGAAATAAATGAATTTATATAAAAATTAAAAAAAAGCAGAAAAAAAAATCAATAAAATGCCATTACCAGTCTGAATCTCTGTTACTAGTCTCGTCCCTATTGAAAAAAACAACGTGCCCAAAATATAAAAATAATTGTTATGGTATGAGGAACAAAAATTAAAATGTTTTTAGTGGTCCCATTTGGTATTATAATTAAAATATAAAAGGTAAAAATGGACACAGAGTATTCCCCCCCAAAAAATATCAACCACAACAAAGAAATAATAAGAAAATAACATAAAAGTTAAGCACCACATATAATAAAAAAGCTAAATTATTTGGATATCTGAATGAGAACATTTTTTAGAGCACTAAAAACTGCATGCATAAAACAAAACAAACAAACAAAAAATAATACTGAAAATGTGCCTGTTCATGGAAAATTCAATAAATAAGTCAAATTCTATTCTTCATAGACAAACTGGATGTTTTTAGTGATGTTTTAGATCAGGGGTGGGCAATTAATTTTCCCGAGGGGCCACATGAGAGACTGACTGTTGGGGAGGGCCGAACCAATAGGATGAAATTAATTCTGCTCAATATTAATATTAACATATTAATTCTAATTATTATTATTAATGATTACATAAATATGAATTGTGTAACTTAATATTGAGCAGAATTAAGTGTGCTGACATCCCCCTATATACAGCTTGAGCCCCCACACAGCCTCTCTATATACAGCATGAGCCCTACACAGCCCCCCATGTCCATTATGAGTCCCACACAGCCCCACAAGGCCAGCATGAGCCCCACACAGCCCACCCATGTTCAGCATGAGCCCCACACAGCCCCGCCCGTGTTCAGCATGAGCCCCACACAGCCAACCCGTGTCCTGCATGATCCCCACACAGCCCCACTGTGTCCAGCATGAGCCCCACACAGCCCCCCCATGTCCAGCATGAGCCCCACACAGCCCCCCCGTGGCCAGCATGAGCCCCACACATCCCTCCCGTGTCCAGCATGAGCCCCACACAGCCCCCTCATGTCCAGCATGAGCCTCACACAGCCCCCTCATGTCCAGTATGAGAGCCCAAGAGCCTCCCCAGTGTCCAGCATGACAGCCCTCCCCAGTGTCCAGCATGACAGCCCTCCCTAGTTTCCAGTATGACAGCCCTCCTTAGTGTCCAGCATTAAAGCCTCCCAGTGCCCAGCATTAAAGCCCCCCAGTTTCCAGTATGAGAGCACCCCTGTGTCCAGCATGACAGCCCTCCTTATTGTCCAGCATGAGAGCCCCCCAGTGTCTCCAGCATGACAGCCCTCCCCAGTGTCCAGCCTGACAGCACTCCCCAGTGTCCAGCATGACAGCCCCCCGTGTCCAGCATGACAGCCCCTCCTGTGTCCAGCATGAGAGCCCCTCTGTGTCCAGCATGAGAGAGCCCCTCTGTGTCCAGCATGAGAGCCCCCCCCTGTGTCCAGCATGAGAGCCTCCCTGTGTCCAGCATGAGAGCCCCCCTGTGTTCAGCCTGAGAGTACCCCCCCTGTGTCCAGCATTAAAGCCCCCCCTTCGTCCAGCATGAGAGTGCCCCCCCTGTGTCCATCATTAAAGCCCCCCCTATGTCCAGCATATACTTACCTCACTCCCTGTTCCCCTGGCGCTCCTGTCTGAGAAGCACTGACTCTCCGCAGTGCACAGGCTGACGCCATCGCGTCAGCTGTTTCTAATGCTGATTGATGGAAGAGCGAGGTAGCGGCCCCTCCTCCACCAATGCATTCACAGCGGATTGAGACCGCGGATTGAGACAGCGGTGACGGCGTGTGGGCGGGCAGTGACGGCGGGCAGTGACGGCATGTGTGTGAGCTGGGAAGGGCATAGTGCGGCCCGTGGGCCACTGTTATCAGCCCCTTGGCAGTCTTGGTCCACGGGCCGGACTGGAACAGCCAGAGGGCCGAATGTGGCCCGCGGGCCGCACTTTGCCCAAGTCTGTTTTAGATTATAATCAACAAAAGAATAACAACCTGGCAAACCAAGGCTGAAATATTTAGAGAACTACATAAAACTTTGTACAATAAATACTAAACGTACATAGTCCTTATAAAACTATTGTAAATTACATTTTTGAAAATATAAACAGACAAGTAGCCAAACAACTAAGAAGAGGAAAAGAAAAGGAAATAAACAACAGAGGAATGGGGGAAATGGAAGAGGGGTAGTTTGGTCAGTGGCTTAGGTTTTATAAGGCTAAGTGCCCACGATGCAGAAATGCTGCAGATTTTTTCTGCCTCTCCCTGGCAGGAAAAACGCATGCGGATTTTACATGTGTTTTTCCTGCCAGGGACATGCGGATGTAAAGCGTTCTTCACATGCATTTCCGCATGCGGGTTGTCAAGCGCTTTCCAAGCGATTTTAGCATCACTTGGAAAAGTGCTTGACAACTTGGTCACACTATATAAATCCATGCAACTGCTAGTGTGACATCACGCAGTGCGCGCTGCACTGCTGCACCGGAGAGGAGCTGGAGGACTGGAGCCGAGCCGGGGGATGGTGAGTGTGTGTGTGAGTGTGTGTGTGTGTGAGTGTGTGTGAGAGTGTGTGTGTGTGTGTGAGTGATTGAGTGAGTGTGTGTGTGCAGGCAGATATCACTGTGTGATGTCTGTTTATATGTATTTTTGTGTTTCAAATGTGTTTATGTGTGTATGTATATGTCTGTATATGTTTGTGTGTGTGCGTGACTGCGGCCTCCCGCTGCATATAGATGGCGCTGTGCGGCCTCCTGCTGTGTATAGATGGCACCGTGCGGTCTCCTGCTGTGTATAGATGGCTACGTGCGGCCTCCCGCTGTGTATAGATGGCACCGTGTGGCCTCCTGCTGTGTATAGATGACGACGTGCGTCCTCCCGCTGTGTATAGATGCCACCGTGTGGCCTCCCGCTGTTTATAGATGGCTATGTGCGGCCTCCTGCTGTGTATAGATGGCTACGTGCGGCCTGCCGCTGTGTATAGATGGCTACGTGCGACCTCCAGCTGTGTATGGATGGCTACGTGCCGCCTCCCGTTGTGTATAGATGGCACCGTGCGGCCACCTGCTGTGTATAGATGGCTATGTGTGGCCTCCCGCTGTGTATAGATGGCACCGTGTGGCCTCCCGCTGTTTATAGATGGCTACGTGCGGCCTCCTGCTGTGTATAGATGGCTACGTGCGGCCTCCCGCTGTGTATAGATGGCTACGTGCGGCCTCCCGCTGTGTATAGATGGCACCGTGTGGCCTCCCGCTGTTTATAGATGGCTACGTGCAGCCTCCTGCTGTGTATAGGTGGCTACGTGTGGCATCCAAGCTGTGTATAGATGGCGCCGTGCGGCCTCCCGCTGTGCATAGAAGACTACGTGTGGCCTCCTGCTGTGTATAGATGGCTACGTGCGGCCTCCCGCAGTGTATAGATGGCTATGTGTGGCCTCCTGCTGTGTATAGATGGCTACGTGCGGCCTCCTGCTGTGTATAGATGGCTACGTGCGGCCTCCTGCTGTGTATAGATGGCTACGTGTGCTCAATATTAAGCCTTGCAATTAATGTAAGGCTATGTGCCCACGATGCAGAAATGCTCCGGATTTTTTTGAGCGTTTCTGCTCTCCCTGGTAGAAAAAACGCATGCGGATTGTACATGCGTTTTTCCTGCCAGGGACAAGCGGATGTGAAGCGTTCGTCACATGCATTTCTGCATGCGGGTTGTCAAACGATTTTAGCATCACTTGGAAAGTGCTTGTCAACTTGGTCACACTATATAAATCCATGCAACCGGCATGGATTTATATAGTGTGACCGTAAAAGAATGGTAAAAAATAAAAAAATAAATATATACTTACCTTCTGATGGCCTGCCGACGTCAGCGGTCGTGTGACCCGTCACATGACTAAATGACGTCACCACAGGTCCTTTAGTCTACCGCGATCTGCCGGCAAGCCAGGACTCATCGGATAAAGACACCGGGGGCCATCAGAAGGTAAGTATAATATTTATTTTTTATTTTATTCTTTTTTTTACAGGTTCTATGGTACCCGGGTCCAGAGGAGAGTCTCCTCTTTCTCCAGATCCGGGTACCATCCGCACATTGAAACGCATGGAATAAGCATGTACAGATGCAGTGATGGGGATTCCATGAGTTCCAATACAAGGCAATGGCGGCGAAAACGCTGCGCTTCCGCAAAATAACTGGTAGTGCTGCGGATTTTTTCGCAATGATCATCCGCAGCGGAAATTTCCGCAGCACATGCGGGTTATCATTGGGGAACATGGCAGACCTTCTACCAAGCGTTTTTTAAGCGTTTCTGCAGCGGAATTGCCGCTGCGGAAATACTTAAAAAATGCATGGTAGTCACACAGACTACAAAAATTTATTATAATTAATATATTAATATTGTGCTAAATTAATTTCACGTGAACTATCGTGTGATCTATCACAGGGGATCATGTGACATGTGATACATCAAGTGTGTGTGTGTTGGGGGGGCCGCGCCTTCTAAACTGACCGGGGCCCTTGCTACTCTTAATCCATCCCTGAATAGGCTTTTTTATTTTATCGAGGCCAAGTGTGGGGTATGACAAGGAGCTGTCCAAGTAGTGGACAACTTCTTTAAAAGACTTATAAGGTACTTAATAAAAAATCTTAGCATCATTTCTTAGCATATGTATTATTGAAATCATTTTGACTTTGGAAGTTGTAGTAATAAAGAACAGATGGATCTAAATATGATTTCTTGTTTTGTCTTAATATGATTACAATCAAAGATGTTCAATACACTGGCATGCCGACAATATAAATTCAATTTTAAAATAAAGATATTTTGTGAAATTTTAAGAAAATCAAACTTTGAGAAATATTTTTTTCATGTGAATTTACATGCCTCGCTAAAGCCAATATATTATTCATGCCATTTTCTTTCTGCTAGTAGTGAGGTGCAGGAGAATGGCTCCCTTCAAAGAAAAAAGTCAATCGCAAACCTAATAAAGTCAAACAGTTCCACACAGATATTGATAGAAAAGTGCACAAGTGTCTTATTACTAGAAGAGGCACAATATGCAGAATGGTTTCAACACTCATAAGTGTCCATTGTAGCATTAGGCATAAAAGATAAAGGTGTTGGCTACTTTCTTCTTATTCTACCAAATGTGTTGGGGACATGATTTTGTGACACTACTATAGACTATTACAGGTTCTTGCAGTATTCCTCATAGATTGCACAGCACTCTTGCCCCCAAAATTGCTGCTAATGGGGTATGTGACCAGACTTGTCCACTGGCCTCCTCCAATTGAAAAACAGCTTTTCCATGTACACTATCTGATGAACAGGTCTGACCACATACCCTCCATAGACTGCCATGATGAGAACAGGAGAACTGAGTAGTCTGTAAGGAAGGCTGCACTAAAGGCTCATTCACACTGTCCTATAACACAGTTGAGTGCTCTCTGATGCTTTATCAGATAGCACTCGGCCCACTGTTACACAATGGGGCCATGCAGATCTGGGATTATTTTCTCATGCCAATTTGGCATGAGAAAACAATTGTAGCTTGCTGAGAGTGCACCTGAGAATGGGATCACGCGCACCCATTTAAGTCTATGAGTGCATGTGAAACATCGGACTGCGTGAGAATAGGAACACAGTGCACTGACACTCAGCTCACGCTCACAGCAGAGTTGGAGCTGAGGGTCATATGCATATAGTAGCATCCGATTCTCTAGAATGAGAGAATCATCGGCTGCTATTCGTCACTATGAGTGAGCCCTAACAAGCAGTGTGGGACCTAGGGTCCAGCAGTAGAACTGATTCTGGGGGTCCTACATACAGTGATGTAATAATACTACCTGTTCATATTTAGACTTCATGGACACTAATCTTTGCAATACAGTGTGCAAAACAGAACTGCATTGTTCTCTCACTACATCAAAGGTTTGTTTTTTAAACAAAAAAATGGTTAATTCTGAGGATACCTTCTCTAAATGGGACATAGTCAGCAGTGGGGTGCCACCGGGATCTGTGCTAGGACTGATTCTTTTTAACTTCTTTATTAATGACCTTGGGGATGGGATTGTAAAGTGGGAGATGGGATGGGAGTAAAGTGTCAGTGTTTTGCCAAACTATTGTGAGGCAGCGAGGGAAATTATATGCGAGGGACGGTATTATCCCCCAGAATGCAAACCCCGCTGGAGTGCATTGCAATCATAGACACACCTGTGGTTGTAGTGCAAAATAAAAGTAAGTTTGGACTTGGTCAAGCTATTTGACCAAGTCAGATTTAAGAAAACCCAGCATAGGCTTTTATTTTTGGAGTTAACTACAGGATGGCAGTGGGGCGGCTCACTCCCTCCAGCCCGGGTCTTGCATGTGGCTCATGTCCACAGTTTTCATTTAAAAACCTGCAGCAAAGGTTTGGGGGGGTCAGTTTTGTGCTTGCAAGCTGCAGAGCAGGAGGCTCTGCAATACTGGCCTGTGTGACAGGAACACAGAGCCCAAGAAGGCAAAGTTTCTGACGCACCTCAGAGTGATACGGTGGTGCTGTTTGCCCACGGCAACGGGTTTGGAAACGGACTATTCCTTAATGACCCGGCTGCGAACCGTAGGATACCATTTGCCTTTAATTTGTGAGTTTTGGAAAAATAAAGACGTTTAAGTTGAACTTTATTTGGGTCACTGCCTCATTACCGCATAGTGTGAACACCATCGCGCTACACTATGCAGAATATTAAAATCTGATCTTAACATTCCGATATTGCAGAGCAATCTGGATAAGATGACTGAATGTGCAAACACTTGGCAGATGAGGTTTAATGTAGATAAATGTAGAGTAATGCACCTAAGATGGAGTAATCTTATTGATGCATACACATTAAATGGGAGTATACTCAGGATTACAGAACAGGAGAAGGTCTTGGGTATTCTGTTTACTAGTGAGCTTTTGTCCACCCCCTTTTTTAGGTTTGGTGTGGAATTATATCCAATTTGGCTTTAGGACAATTCTTTTTGTGTTTTTTCATTGAAGACAAATTAAATGAAGATAATAATACCAAAGAATTTGTGATTGCAATCATTTTCAGGAAGAAACTGAGTATTATCTGACAGAATTGCAGGGGTGCCAATACTTTTGGCCACCACTGTAGGTCTTTATTCAACCTACATTACTATGTTACTATGGTAGGTGAAAATCAGTAATGTCCCGAACGATCACTAGAATAGGCTGACTGAATGTAGCTTTGGGAATATCTGGATAAGACAAATGTGCAGAGATAGGGCTTTGGATGATGGTAGCGCTCACCTGTAAGGCCACGTGCACACGTTGAGTATTTGGAGAGGTTTTTACATCAGTATTTGTAAGCCAAAACCAGGAGTGGAACAATCAGAGGAAAAGTATAATAGAAACACGTCACCACTTCTGCATTTATCACCCACTCCTGGTTTTGGCTTCCAAATACTGATATAAAACCTATAAATGTGACTCATGGTCAATATAAAAAAGTCATTTATTGAAATATTCCATAAAAACACGTAAGAAACAATAATACAGAAGAGGAATAAAGTGGGTACCCACTTGGGATATCTCTGTTGCACATTGCACTTTATTTATATGATGGTTCCCATATGTGTCTTTATTTTAGGCTGGCTATGGTCATTGTGCTCCTTTATATGGTTCTAAACATTGATTTATGCTTCTATCTACCCTCAGATGCCCATTTTCGGATTACTTTTTTCCTCTTCTGTATTATTGTTTCTTACGTGTTTTTATGGAATATTTCAATAAATGACTTTTTTATATTGACCATGAGTCACATTTATAGGTTTTATATCTAATAAGGGATATCTGGTCACCAATTATTTTGTCATTTTGGATTTATTTACACATACTGATGTAAAATACTGACCAAATATTGAACATGTGAATGTGGCCTAACAGTGACAGGTACAGTATAATGCATTGTAATGCTGGTGCATTATACAAACAAGCAAAATAATAAAATTTAAAGTCCCATAGAGGCACTAAGTAAAAAAGAAAAAAGTAAAAATATAAAAAAAAATACAAAATAAAAAAATGAAAAAAAAAAAGTATACCCATAAATATGTATATTTCTGTAAAAACAAAAATATACAAAAAAAAAGTACACAAATTTGGTATCGCCGTGTCCAGAACAACCTGACCTATAAACTGTTACACTAGTTAACCTCTTCAGTGAACACCGTAAAAAAAAAACATGGCAAAAAACAAGCCACTATACAGGTCTGTCAGCTGAGAAACACAAAAGCTATAGATCTCAAAATACAGCCATAAAAAAACTATTTTTTCTATAAAATAGTTTATATTGTGTAAAAGCAGCAAAACAAAAAAAAATTATATAAATATGGTATCGCTGTAACTGTACTGGCACTGACCAGAGGAATAAAGCTGTCTTATCATTTTTACCACAAGGTGAATGGCATATAAATTAACCCCAAAAAAACAATTCCAAAATTGCTGGCTTTTGTTCTGTCTGCGTCCCAAAAATTGGAATTGAAAGTGATCAAAAAACATTATGTGCCTGTAGGAGTGTGGATTGCGAAAAGACACCGAGGCAAGAAGGGGTTACTGAGTTGTGGTTTCATATGCGTTGTGATTTATTGATTTATGTTATTTATGTGATAAAAAATGCTTGTTGTGCTTTATCCCTATGGCCATTATTGTATGCCGGTTCTACTATAGGCTCTGCCTAAGGCTGTCTCTGTGATGTGGGACGTCTGCCAGAGGGGAACCATACAATAGATAGGGATTTAGTTTAAACTACACTACTTAGACATTAGATAGTTAAATTCAGGGGTTTGCATGAGGTGCATCATTAGCTGGAAGGGATTAGAACAGTTTTTTTTTTTTATAGAAAACAGCAGGTACAGCAGTGGAGAAAGCGTTTTAATAGTGCAAGTTGACAGAACAGAATGAGGACACGTTTGATACTTGATCTGGATGTCAGCACAGTCCTAGGCTTACAACCCACCTGAGGTGCTCAGAAGAAGGCCTTTATATCCCTCATTGGGAGATTCTCAGCTGAGTCGCAGAAGAAGTGGATGATGTTGGGTCTCAGGACAGGACAAAGACGAACACTGGAAAGGCACATAACCAAGGGTACATCACTAACTAAAGACTGTCTTAATCTGTATGCTGCAATCGTGTATAGAAGAATTGCCCAGTAAAAGTGAGTCTGTTAATCCTGTCTTGTGTGAAGTTGGTTCCGGTCCCATAGACAATGTAACAGTGAGTAGAGAAAATCCTTCATCACACTACACACTCCACTCTCAGTCCTTTATAGAAGAGGGGACACAGGGCGAAGAGAACTTAGTTCCGGCACACAGCGAGATGATAGCTCCCCACTTCATGCCTGAAAATTATACCAATAAAAACGTCAAAAGAACAAGCACTCAGATGACCCTGTCAGCAGAAATATAGAAAAATTATAGCTCTCAAAATATGGTGACGCAAAAAAAACATTTTAGTGTGTGATAGCAGCCAAACATAAAAAAGGTAAATGTGGTATTGCTGTAATCGCACTGACCCTAAGAATAATGTAGTCTAATCACTTATACTGCACGAGGAATGGCGTAAAAAAAATGAATAAAACCAATTTTTGAGCTGCTGTTGATTTGTTCATTCTGTCTCACAAAGATCGCTCTGCTCACATTTATCCTGCGCTCTACCCTGAGCGCTTACACCGGGGTTTCTGTGTAAATCTTTGAGATAAGTGATTCAGATGGAACCCCGGTGGAACATTCCCTATCATGAGGAAGATGGAGACACTGTGGAATCTCTCTAGCTTATGATCCAACGGTGTCCAGAGTACATAAAAGCGTGGTCGGCCACAGTTTTGTGCACCTCTGAAAAGAAGGACATCGCTGAACAGAGGCAAGAAGGAGTCCTGAGTAACTCTGCTACCTCATTATAGTTAATGGACCCCTCAAGGGTAGCACAAAGGCTCTGAAAAAGCACAATGGCTCCTCGTCCCCCCAAAGAAATCCAGCAAATCCATATGCCCCCTTCCCTTCTGAGCTCCAGTGTGCCTAAACCACATTTAGGGTCCACATATTTGGCATTTCTGTAGCGCTGAGAGCCCACTTAATTTACGGGGTGCATAGCTCCAAAACCATGAGCTGGGCATAATGTATGAGCACCACAATAACAGATTTGCAATTTTCTCTCAGAAACATTCACTACTGCTTGTTTCTAGAAAACACTTATGTGGTCAAAATCGTCACTACACCTGTAGATAAATTCCCAGAAGGGTGTAATTTCCAAAACAGGGTCACATGAGGGGGGATTCTGCTCTTTTGGGCATCTAGGGGCTCTGTATACGGAGTCCGCAAAATTTGTTCTCCAAGAGTCAAATAGCGCTTTTTCCCTCCAGAGTCTTGCTGTGGGGCTCAGCAGTACTGTAAAGCCACATATGGGGTATTAACATGTTCAGCAAAAATTGTGACACATTTTGGTGACATTTATACCTATTTCTGAAGGTGAAAATGTAAAATTTGGGGCTAAAACTATCTTTTTGTGGTAAAAATGTATTTATTTTTCTTCACTATTCTATGGTATAAAATTCTGTGACACACCAATGGTGTCAATATGATCACTGCACCCTTAGATGAATTAAGTTAAAAGTGTAGTTTGTAAAATGGAGTCACTTATGGGGGGTTCTGCTGTTCTTGCACCTCAGGGAGTCATAACATTACAGTAAAATATACACTATAATATAGGGCTCCTTCCCTTCTAAGCTTTCCACTGTGCCTGAAAAGTAGTTTATGATTACATGTAGGGTATTGGCACTCAGGAGAAATTGTACGAAAAACTTTGAGGTCCATTAGCCCTTATAAAAAAATTAAATCTTGGGGCTAAAACAACATGTTAGTGGTAAAAATGTAATTATTCTTTCCTCGCCACCCAATGCTTTAAAATTCTGTCAGGCACATGTGGTGTCAATATGCTCTCTGCACCACTAGATTAATTCATTTGGGGAGTGTAGTTTGTAAAATGGGGTCATTCATAGGAGTTTCTGCTGTTCTGGCACCTCAGGTGCTCTGCCAATGTGACATGGCACCGTCAAACCATTCCAGAAAAATCTGAACTCCAATATGGCGCTCCTTCAAGCTGAGCTATGCACTGTGCCTCAAAAGTAGTTTTCGAGCAATGACAAAGAGAAAAAGAAACAATGCACAATGGATATGTACACCAAAAATGAAGGAACATGTACAAATTTATTCAAAAAATTGATACACACACATGGAGACAATTAAAAACATTTAAAAACAAACCAGAAGACCTTGTCCACATATTGCACAATGCAAGCTCCCTCTAAGTAAAGAATATTATATATAATCATACAGGTAAGTACAGAGCAAGCAATGGCAAACACCCCTCATAAGACGTCAAATAAATGTCTATTTGGCAGAAGTAAATACCATATAACAACACATAAAGAAATCCTTCAACATCCCTGGAGACCACCTTATACACAATAGGATTGTTTTGCAGGGAAATCCCATGGTATACCTACAGTGGCAGGAAGGCATCAAGACCAAAGTTTGGCTGGTGTGG
The DNA here is from genome assembly GCF_046119375.1 of Phyllobates terribilis. NCBI lineage: Eukaryota > Metazoa > Chordata > Amphibia > Anura > Dendrobatidae > Phyllobates > Phyllobates terribilis. The sequence goes on from NW_027362771.1 coordinate 218,677,248, forward strand.
AGCCCCAAAAACAGCCTAGAAGTGCCCATGTAGGTAGATCCCTAAAGAAAGGCAGAGGAGTGCTGGGACAGAGAACCCAGGCATATCGCCATCTAGCGGCTTTGTCAGGGCTGGTTGTGGTACCATGTGTGCGCTGGCATATATTTGTAGTATAAAGCACAATTACCTTGATTTATGCCACGTGTGAACGCTACAGAGGATCCAGCAGCTCCATACCAATATCATGTGGCATCCTGCATGATCAAACAGCAGGACCTGATGATGCACGGCGCAAATTGATCACACGGCGGAACACATGATCGGAATGCTCCGCACATAAACACATGCACAGGCCACTGAAGATGTAAGTGTGGGCAACATAGCTTGCCCTTAGTGAACGTAAAACATGGCCACATCGCGTCCAGTGAGAGTACATAGAAGGACACTGCGAAGTAGATGAGGAATACCAATGAAAACATGGAGAGATCCGAATGTGACAGCTCCATGGGATTAAAATATAATTTCTCTATAGAGGGCTAATACAATAGGAAAACCAGGATATAACCGGAATAGGGAGAGGATATTAAGTGGTTGATGATACAAATGGAGACATGCGAACATGTAAAGATATTCATGTCACAACAAAATGTCATTGAACACATTAATAACTTTACTAATTTAGAGTAGACCCAAAGCCAAGATAGCAAAATAGGCTGGCATATGTGTCACCCAAAAATTACCCCCACACAGTAGTAAAATTCACTTATAATAACCCCATAAAGAAGTAGCATCCTCTTTTATAACCCTTATACAGCTGTAACATCCTTCTCTGTAGCAAAACAAAAAATCTGATAAACTCCAGCACTTATGTCGATAAAAATGTTCAAGTTTTATTGGAGACATTAAAAAAATAGATAACAGACAGATTTCCTCGTCACTGGTAACGCGTTTCGAACAGATGTGGTGTCGTTAGTCGCTGCTCACTATCCCTCTTTGTGGACCCACCAGTAGGAGCATGCACCTTTGTGGCATTTATACAGTAATAGCATTTACTTCTGTGTCCTCCATATAATAGTAATATCCGCTATGTGCCTCATACATTAATAATGCCCTTCTGTGTTGCCCCAGTTTAGTAGTAAATGTCCCCCTTTTCCACTTCCATAATGACAATAGTGCCACAGTACAGTGTTTGTTTTTTTTCACATAGCAATTAAAAAAATAACCCTGCATCGAAAATGAGCAGTCTCTTAGGGCAGGCAGAACATTGCAGAGATGTCCTCAGCTGCTGAGGGTCTCTAACAGGCTTGTGAGGTGTACAGCTAATGTTAGGCAGGGAGCCAAAGGCTGTAAAAAATGATGGTTCTGTGCTCCCATCCGGGAATCGAACAGGTCCGGTGCTACGCTACAAGCGCCGCCATTGTCCTGACCCTGGAGGCGAAGTTACTACGTGTGCAGGGAAACTGTCCCATTCTTGTGGAGCGTCGCGTTCTGTGTTGTGGGATGTGTGAGGACACGGGACGCTGTGTCTCTCACTGATTTCTCTGCCTGGGGAAGATGAGACGCTGTTTTCCCTGATTGTTTTGTCTTGTACTATGCAGTGGTGGGATGTTGGCAAGTCTGCTGTTGAAACTAGCAGGGAGTGACTATCTTGGTATGATTGGGAGGTAATAAACACCTGGTTTGTGACTAGGCACCAACGGCGTCACCAGACGTCAGCTGTTCGGCGACGGTGGACCTGGAAAGGGCTCTGCCAAAGTCCCCCTTCCATTTACTGGGAGCTGGGTGAAGAGTATTCCCGGCCCTCAAGGGCTCGTCTAGCTGGGCAGCTTGTGCCAAGTGCATTTGTGGCTGCACCTTTGCTTGCTTGGTGTCAGTCTTGCTGGGTCCCTCTGCACAGCACATAACAAAGGCTCTATCCTGCAATAGTTTTCAACTTGATGCACACCAGAAGATGTAGATCCAGTTGAAAATAGTACTGAACACTCATGGGACCCTCTCTTTGGCAGGCTCACCCCATATAACCATGACTGTTATGCCCCTGGACAAACCTGTCAGCCATTGGATTCAGGTTTTTCATTCAGCCTCATTACTAGAGGTGTATAAAATCTAGCACCTAACTATGTGGTCTGCCTTTACAAACATTTGTGAAGGAATGGTTCATTCAAAAGAGCTCACTGAGTTTGAGAGGGATACTTTTATATAATACCACTGATGTAACAAGCCAGTTCATTAAATTTCTTTCTTCCTGAAAATATTATAAAGTGTAAATGGTATTATTGAAAAGTAAAAGCATTTAAAAAGCACATCAGCTCAGCCATAAAGTGGCAGACCAAGTAAAGTTATAGAACAAGATGGCAGAGTGCTGAGGAGCATGGTGCATAAAAGTCACCAACAATCTGCTGAATAACTGAAGTCACAAATTCCCTTTGCATTAAGATCAACTCAAAACCGGGTAGTTTATGGCATTGGTTCCTATGGCTGAGCAGCTGCTTGGAAAGTACAGTGTCCATTTTGGGACATGATCAGATATCAAAATCAAACATCAGAATGATGTCAGATTAAGGCTAAATACCCTGTCTGAGAACTGATTTTGATAAGTGATTCTGACACGTGATTTTGACAAGTGATCCTGGCAAGTGATTTTGACAAGTGACTTTTACAACTGTAATAATAATAAAAAAATATTCCCGGTTCGCTGATGGGACTTGAACCCATAATAACCCTACATCTAGAAGCCAGTGCACTAACCACTAAGCTATAAACTCAGTTGATGATATCTAGGCGTTCCATTTGGTTATGGGATTTTCAGTGCAAACCTTGTCTGAAACTGATTGGGACTTTCAGAAATACCTCCTCCAAGCTAAATTCAAATGATGTGTGATTTTGATGTGTGAGTCTGATGTGTGACTTTCTTCAAACATCAGAATCACAATGACTTTTAGTCACCCTGAGTATTTTCATGGTTGATCTCATGAGACAAGAAAAGCTCCTAGTCAGTATTTCTTGACTGGATAGCTCAATGGTAAGGCATCAGCCTCTGAAACTACAATGGCTCGAATCAAATACCAATAGCAATGTTATCTTTTTTTTGTAATTATGCCTATTTAGCACACAAACTACAGGGGTGTTTTACTTTTAATATCTGACACTCTGATGTGTTAAGAGTTTCAGACACGCTGTCTATTTGCATGGTAAATTACATAGCCAAAGTAAACTGGGAGGCACTAATTTACTACATATCTATTTCCAAGTGAGTGTACATTTGCATAATTTCTTAAAGGGGTCTAATGTTAAAATTTCTTTATTGTAAATTTTTCTTTCCATTCACCCAAGAACTAGCTGCAAACTCACAAATTACTTAGCCTCAAATTGACTCCCAATTTATTTAGCCTCAAACTGACATCATTCTGATGTTTGATTTTGATATCTGATCATGTCCTAAAATGGACACTGTAGAAAAGGAATAGTGACAACTGTCAGACTGAGAGGAAGAGAAGCATGATTTGTTACTCAATAGAACATGTTTTAATTTCTCCATAGTCTAGTGATGGGATGCTTTACACTATTCTGTGGCACCCCAGGTCTGGTCGCCACAGTGGCAGCAATGTCATGTCTGAGAGCAGGTGGGAGGTTCCCTGGTTGTGGACAATTAGCATGCAGCACCTCCTGCCTCAGTCCAGGGAGGGGAGAAACCTGCCCTTTATAAACTGGATCTGGGGTGGGGTTAGAGAGAGAAGTGCAAGACAAGGTTCCAGTGAAGTTGCAGATAGGGACAGGTCAGCAGCAGGCTGAGGAGTCCCTGTAGGCAGAGGAGGAACACGAGGCCAGGAGGGGTGCTAGCAGAGCTCGTCCTGGCTAGAGACTTACAAAGCCGGACACTGGAGTCCGAGGCTGTGAGGGTTATAAGCCCAGCAGCAGAAAACCACCACGCAGGGGACTTCAAGTTCTCTGGCCCAAGGAAGCCCGGAGGCTCAGCCACACGAGAGGGACCACTACTGCCCCGGAGGGGTGAGAAGTACGGAAGGCCCGAGTCGCCAGTCATACGGGTGAGAACAATACGGTACACTCAGAGACGTGGGTTAACACTACACTACAGCGGGATAGCCAAGAAAGAGTGAAGTCAGCACGGTAGGCCTACAAACTCCCCCTGACCAGCGGGATTTCCCAGTTGCTCTCAGACTGACCATTGTTAACCTGTATTCCGGACGGGTCCCTTAATACCACCAACAGTAAAGACCCTGAATTGCATGACAGACTCCGTGTGGTTACTGCTGCTCCCGCGCACCATCACCACCAACATCCCTATTTACTGCCCTGAGGCTATACTCCTCCCGTGGGGAGTTATACTACCCTCAGCTGCACCCACAGCACCAGCCTCAGCGGTCTGCCCTGCAGCGGCGGTTCACTCTGACCGCAATCCACGGGTGGCGTAGTCGGACATTTAATCACAAAACCCTATAAATAGACTGCCATTTGGGTTGACCACCCTGAGCCATGGGACCGGGTCCCCGCCACGCAAGCACTACAATCCCCAGCATCCACAAAAGGTCCGGTTCCAAGTATCCCCACACAGACACGGCCCAGGGGGCGCGTCAACTTCATTCCAAGCTGTTGCTGGAATATTCACTGCTCTCCACGCTGGGACTAAGGGAGTGAAGAGCAGTGAATATTCATTTCCTTTAATAGTGGACACTCTGTTAGCCACAGCCACCGACTTCCTGCAGTTGCTGGGCGATCACATGTGTCCGCTGTTAAAGAAAATTAATATTTACTGCTCTCCACGTCCATGGGAGTGGGGAGCAGTGAATATTCATTCTCTTTAATAGTAGGCAGAGTGATCGCCCAGCAACTGCCTTTACTGGCGCAGGTCACGACCTTCTACTGGAGCAGGTCACGGACTTCTACTGGCGCGGGTCAGGGACTTCTACTTGGGCGGGGAACGGATCCTCCTCTCAGCTCGGGCCTTCTCTGGCACCTAACAGCTCTCGGACCCTTCTGTGGCGATGGTGGCTGTAGACCAACCTTGCAGCCACACAACCTGCCTGGTACAGGTTCTGGCACCAGCTACCCACTTCTTGGCCCGACCAGGCCTTTTATATTTTGTAACTACGACACAACTGTGACCTGACCAGCATCGTCTTTAATCTCTTCCCCAGGAACAGGTCTTCCACCCTTGGGGTTCCGACTACTGTGATCCTGTTTTGCTTTCACTTTCTCTATAGTCTTTGACCAGCAGATGGCGGTGTTCTCTTGCAATTACTCAGGCATCATCTATACTCGTTTTCTCTCTTGTCCACTTTCTTACACTTCTGTAGGTGTAATGTGTTTGTTGCCCAAAACTTATGTCTACATAGTGTATGTAAATGAAAGAAGGGAGGTACAGTGGTCAAACTGGCCTACTAATATATTGGTACGTGACCTTATTTTAAATGTCACGTACAATTCTGCAAATTAAAAAATGAATATAAGTGAACTCATTTGAGTCCTTACATTCTGTATACATTTTTCACTTTATAAAGGAAAAATAAATTACATGCTGCTAAATCTTATTGTTGTTCTTTTCTTCTTCGAAATTTGTTTCATTTTACAAAATGTGATTTTGTTGAAAACGTATATATTATTACGTAACAGCCACTGGTACTGTCTCTTCTTAATAGTACTATTAGCATTGATATTGGGCAGAGTATAACAATTTGATCTAAATACAATATATTATGTATCCTTCCCACTTTAGAAAAAGAGAGAAAAGCAACAAAACTCAAGCTGTTATGAGATGAATGCAGATAAATGAAAGACTGAATAACTATAGAGGTTATAATCTACTTAAAATGAAAAAGAAAAAAAAATTCTATAATACCCAAATGTTGAACATCTGATATGAAACACCCCTCCAATAAAAGAATCAAATACAATTTGATGATTACATGCTGGAGAGATATAGGATCAGGCTGAACATCAAGCTCCTTTCAGGCGGACAAACTGATGTCATGATGGGAATTCTGGTACAGAAGATGTAAGCACAGTAGGGATTTTTCAGAGAAGAAATTCATGTACAGTACTAGATTGCATTTGTGCTGCCTGCAGCATTTTAAGGACACGGAAGAACAGGATGTTTAAAACAAACAATTCAAACCATACTAAAAGGAATAGGTAACTGGGGAGAAACTGTAGGTTCAAAGTCTTGTCGTGTCTACTTTCAAAAGAAGACAGTAGACCCCTGATGTGAGAAAAATAAGACAAAGTGCATCTTTGTCTGCTGTGAGGGAATCAAGTTTTTTCTTTAGAAAAACAACACTCGAAATGTGCTACTCAGAAAAAGACATACAGTAAAAAACCTCGTGCATGCAGTCAAGCCATGTGACAGAGTGTCCAGCGTCACATGGAGTCCTGACTAGTGATAGGCGAACCCGAACGGTAAAGTTCGGGATCCGTACCAGACACCTTGAGTCCTTGCACAGACCCCGAACTGTTTGGCTGTGTGCCCACGATGCGTTTTTAATGCGTTTCTGCAGCGTTTTTGCAGCTGCGGAAACACTGCAGAAACGCATTAAAAACGCATGGCAGAAGGGCAGCAATGTTCCCCAATGATAATCCGCATGTGCTGTGCACATGCTGCGGAAATTTCCGCTGCGAATTATCATTGCAGAAAAAAACGCAGCACTACCAATTATTTTACGGAAGTGCTGCGTCTTCGCCACCATTGACTTGCATTAGAACGCATGGATTAGGCATCACTGTATATGTAGATGTGCATTCCATGCGTTCTAATGTGTGGATGGTACCCGGGTGTGGAGGAGAGGAGAGTCTCCTCCACACCCAGGTACCATTAAAAAATCTGTAAAAAAAGAATAAAATAAAAAATAAAATGTATACTTACCTTCTGGCGGCCCGCGTAGCGCTCCTACTTGCTTCACGGCACTTTGCAGTGAATTGAAGGACCTGTGCTGACGTCAGAGTCATGTGACGGGTCACGCGACGCTGATGTCGGCAGGTCTTTCAATTCACTGCTGCCGGCAGCCGGGACCGAGCGAAGCAAGCCAGCGCGGGCCATCGGAAGGTAAGTATATACTGTATTTATTTTTTTATTTTTACCACTCTCTCGGGTCACACTATATAAATCCAAGCCGTTTGCATGGATTTATATAGCGTGACCTAGCTGTCACAAGCACTTTCCAAGTGATGCTAATCGCTTGGAAAGCGCTTGTCAATCCACATGCGGAAATGTCAGTGAATAACGCTCCATTTCCGCATGTCCCTGGCAGGAAAACACATGTACAATCCGCATGCGTTTTTTTCTGCCAGGGAGATGCAGAAACGCTCAGGAAAAAATCCTGAGCATTTCAGCATCGTGGGCACATAGCTATACTGTTCGGGTTTGGCAGCCCGAATAAAGCTTGTTGAAAGGCTGCAGCACAGCCGATCAACAAGCTTTTCCGGTGTGGGCACTTCTGGCCCTAACACAGCCATGCCAAGTGTTGGAATGGTTGTGATTGACTGGCTCAGTATGTTAAAATAAATAAATAAATAAAAAAATATATGGGTGGGGTCCCCTCTATTGCAGCCCTCAGCTGTCTGCTTTATATTGGTTGGTTATCAAATATATATAGATGCCCCCATGCCGTTTTTTTTAATTATTTAAATCTATTTTTGATAACCAGCCAAAGTAAAGCAGACAGCTTGAGGCTGGTATTCTCAGGCTGGGAAGGTCCATGGATATTTGGACCTCCCTAGCTGAAAAATAGCAGCCCACAGCTGTCCCAGGAAAGGAGCATCCATTGGATGACCCAGTTCTGGCGCTTGGCCTGGCTCTTCCCGCTTGTCCTGGTGCCTTGGCAAGCAGGGTTATATTTTGGGGTTGATATCTGCTGTGTAATGTCCGCTGACATCAAGCCTAGGGGTTAGTAATGGAGAAGCGTCTATAAGACACCCCCATTACTAACCCCATAGTCAAAAGCAATAAACACACACATTCTAAAAAGCACTCCCCGACCCTCTTTTACCCATTTATCACCTTTAAAAAATAAAGGAATCTAAAAGGGTCCACCGTAAATCCATTCCACATCCCACAACAATCTCCGACTCTGCTACATCTGGATGCCGTGCTGACCAGTGATATCAGTAATGTGACCACTCAGCACGGCCGCCGGAACACACTGACAGCAGCGTGTGAATCTGGATGGTGTGACGAGTGCTGACGTCAGTAAGGTTATAACAGTTCACAGCTGATGAACTGCAGTAACCTTACTGACGTCACCACTCGCAGAGTGAGAAATTTCTCACGCTGCAAGCGGTAATGTTAGTAAGGTTACCGCAGATCATTGGCTATGAACTGCAATAAGCTTAATGACGTCAGCAATCTTCGCAGCAGCCAAATTCACACGCTACTCATTGTGTCCAGGCTGCTGTGTGGCAGAGTCGGATGTGGAGTCGGGGTACGTAAAAATTTACGAAGGACCCCTTTGGATTACTTCATTTTTTAAAGGTAATGAGTAAAAGAGGGTAATTGTTGGGGAGTGCTTTTTACAATGAAAGGACTTTTCTCTGTGTGTGTTTATTGCTTTTGACTATGGGGTTAGAATTTGGGGTGTTACATAGCTGACATTAACCCCAAAACTATTACCCTATTTGCCAATGCACCAGGGCAAGTGGGAAGAGCCGAGGCTAACCGCCAGAATTGGCACATCTAATGGATGTGCCATTTCTGGGGTGGCTGAGGGCTGGCGTTATTAGTCTGGGAGGGTGTCAATATCCATGGCCCCTTCTCAGCTTATTAATATCAGCCCGCAGCTTTCTGCTTAACCTTTGCTGGTTATTAAAATAGGGGGGCTCCACAAGATTTTTATGGGGGGGTCCCCCCTTTTTAGTAACCGGTAAATGCTATGCCGACAGCTGTGAGCTGATATTAATAAACTGGGAAGCTTCATGGATATTGGATTCTTCCCAGAATAATAACACCAACCCTCAGCTGTCTGCTTTCCCTCAGCTGGGTATTAAAAATAAGGGGAAACCTATGTCATTTTTCTTTTATTTATTTATTAGCTAAATACATGTACAGTAAGCTACACACGCACTGCTCTAATTACATATCTCACTTGACATATTTCTTACTATACACAGGCACTGGCTGGTGCATTCTCTCATCAACATCACCTGCTCTTGCTGCTATCAGTGAGAGCAGGCAAAGCTGATGACAGTAGTAGTCATCAGCCGACACCTGACAGGTGGTAACTTTTCACCGCTGGTCACAGCCGCTGGCTTATGAGCTGTCCTCTGTGTGACAGCGTGGGAACCCGCAGAGGTCCGTGATACACAGCAGCTGTGACTGACGGTGACTTCAGTAAGGTTACCGCCTATCAGAGCCAATGTTTCCCGCAAAGTCACACAGAGGACTGCGTGGGAACTGCCTGATGTTTGGCCCACGCATAAACTTGAATGGGGTTCAGGATCAAGTTCGGGTAAGGCTCTGTTACCCAAACCTAACTTTTTTATAAAGTTTGTCAGAACCCGAAGGACCCAAACATCTACAGGTCCACCCATACATAGTCCTGACTACATACAAGTAGTACAGAATCAAAATATGCATGTGTGCATGAGCCCTATGACTGGTTTCCCATAGCTGTAATATGTTTTCATTTTAGAGTTTCTGTTATGTCCACAACACTTGGATTCCAAGCGATTCTACCCTAGAAGGATTGATGTAAAAATGTAAAAGACTCAGAATTGGTGGCACCTCAGTCAGGGCTGCTCAATTTTTTTTAAAGAACTCCTAACACCATGACTCCTTCTCTGTTTCAACAACCAGGGACACTTATAAGAATTTTACTTGAGGAGCAGCATGAGCCAGGCAAAGTAGAAAGAATATGCATCACCCTGAACATTTTTCAGTCTTATTATTCCAGTTGTATCTTCTTATGACAACTTCTTATTAGCTTGAATTTCCAAGCAGCTGAATTTTTCTTAATGTACAGAAAACACGGACTACAAATGGTCTGAGATCGCTAATAATGCTCTGAGTTCCAATGGCAAATACAGTCATGGCCGAAAGTTTTGGTACCCTTGAAATTGTTCCAGAAAATGAAGTATTTCTCCAAGAAAATTATTGTAATAACACATGTGGAGAGATCTTAAAATTGCAGTTGGGAGAAGGGACCCTTCAAATATGAGAGACCAGGAGCAGTTTGCAAAAGAAGAGTGGTCCAAAATTCCAGTTGAGAGGTGTAAGAAGCTTGTTGATGGTTATAGGAAGCGATTGATTGCAGTTATTTATTCCAAAGGATGTGCAACCAAATGTTAAGTTGAGGGTGCCAACAATTTTGTCTGGCCCATTTTTGGGGTTTTGTGTGAAATTAAGTCCAATTTGCCTTATTTTCTCTGTTTTTTTTGGGTTGTACCAATACACACAAATGAAATAAACATATGTATTACAAAACACATTGCAATAATTTTCTGTGAGAAATACCGTATCTTTTGGACTATAAGACGCACTTCTTTCCTCCAAAATTTTGAAGGAAAATGGGGGGTGCGTCTTATAGTCCGAATGTTGGGGTGTGTGTATATATATATATATATGGGGTGTGGGGGGAGCGGTAGCGGTGGAGGAGCGGGGCACAGGAGGAAGCAGCCGCCCGCTGCAGCCTACACTGTCCCCGCTGCTAAAGAAAATGAATATTCACTGCTCCCCGCGCCCATGGGGCGTGGGGAGCACTGAATATTCATGATCCTTAATAGTGGCACACAGTGTAGCCGTGCTGCGGCTCCTGCTGCTGCCGGAATCGCCTGTGCCCGCTGTTAAAGGGTATGAATATTCAACCTATCTCCACGCCCATGGGCGAGGGGAGGGGGTGAATATTCATGCCCTTTAATGAGCGGGCAGACAAGATAGCCGGCAGCAGCAGGAGCCGCGCTGCGGCTCCGCTGTGTGCCGGCTATGAAGGAGAGTGAAGTCACTGCTCCCCGGACATACAGTCCCGGCGTGGGGAGCAGTGACTTCCAGCAGCTGATCTCTCCTTGTGAGCTGCGCATGGCAGTGACGTCATGCGCGGCTCACAAGGAGAGATCAGTGCAGGCAGACAGGATGCAGCGCTGGAGGAGAGAAGAGAGGTGAGTAGGAGTGTTTATTTTTTTTTATGTGCAGCATGATGGGGATTAGGGGGGCCATGCATACCAGGATAGGGATTAGGGGTGCCATGCATACCAGGATAGGGATTAGGGGTGCCATGCATACCAGGACAGGGATGAGGGGTGCCATGCATACCAGGATAGGGATGAGGGGTGCCATGCATACCAGGATAGGGATGAGGGGTGCCATGCATACCAGGATAGGGATGAGGGGTGCCATGCATACCAGGATAGGGATGAGGGGTGCCATGCATACCAGGATAGGGATTAGGGGTGCCATGCATACCAGGATAGGGATTAGGGGTGCCATGCATACCAGGATAGGGATTAGGGGTGCCATGCATACCAGGATAGGGACTAGGGGTGCCATGCATACCAGGATAGGCATTAGGGGTGCCATGCATACCAGGAGGGATGAGGGGTGCCATGCATACCAGGATAGGGATGAGGGGTGCCATGCATACCAGGACAGGGATGAGGGGTGCCATGCATACCAGGACAGGGATGAGGGGTGCCATGCATACCAGGATAGGGATGAGGGGTGCCATGCATACCAGGATGGAGGGGTGTCATGCATACCAGGATGGAGGGGTTCCATGCATACCAGAATGGAGAGATGCCAGGCATACCAGGATGGGGATGGGGACCACATATAAAAGGAAGGGAGGGGGCATATATACCAGGATGGGGGATATTGTCAGAATTGGGGGACATTACCCCTATACCAGTGTCAACAGTGTCCCATGCTGCCTATGGGAAATGAAGGTTATAAGAGTTTTCCTCTATGATATTGATGCCCTAACACCTAGAAGCCCCACTGACCATACTGTGTAGTGACTGCTCCTGGGTACTGCAGAATATCTTTTTGATTAAACTAGGAGCTGATCTACAGTATGTCATCACCTTAACATTGGTACAGATGAATATATATCAGGTATACATATGTTTCGCAATGTGGGATCGAGTACAGTCTTGGAGAGATATTTTACCATTACAGATTTACTAGATAGATAGTTAGGATTAGTTTTATTAAGGGGTAAGAATAATACTTCAGCTCAGGGGCGGACACAGACTGTAGTGGGCCCCTGTGCAAGAAATTTTTGGGGCCCCCCCCCTCCCTTCATAAGGCAACAAAGTTATGTAAACATAACCCCCCCATGTGCATCTCTCACCCCCTCATGTGCAGCTCTCATCCCCCCCATGTGCAGCCCACCCCCCCGTGCATCTCTCATGCCCCCCCGTGCATCTCTCATCCCCCCATGTGCATCTCTCATGCCCCCCCGTGCATCTCTCATGCCCCCCCGTGCATCTCTCATCCCCCCCCGTGCATCTCTCATCCCCCCATGTGCATCTCTCATCCCCCCCCGTGCATCTCTCATCCCCCCATGTGCATCTCTCATCCCCCCATGTGCATCTCTCATGCCCCCCCGTGCATCTCTCATGCCCCCATGTGCATCTCTCATGCCCCCCCGTGCATCTCTCATCCCCCCCATGTGCATCTCTCATCCCCCCAGTGCATCTCTCATCCCCCCATGTGCATCTCTCACCCCCCCATGTGCATCTCTCATCCCCCCATGTGCATCTCTCATCCCCCCCATGTGCATTTCTCATCCCCCCCATGTGCATCTCTCATCCCCCCCATGTGCATCTCTCACCCCCCCATGTGCATCTCTCACCCCCCCCCATGTGCATCTCTCATCCCCCCCATGTGCATCTCTCACCCCCCCATGTGCATCTCTCACCCCCCCCCCATGTGCATCTCCCATTCCCCCCACTCCTAGTTAATTGTATTTAAAAAAAAAATAAAACTTGTTATACTTACCCCCATGCGATCCCTGCAGAATCCTGGCGCTCGTCCAAATCGCTGACACCAGGTTCTCCTGACTTCCGGCCATGTGACGGCGCCATCACATGACCGGAAGTCAGGGGAATCATGAAGGCGCTGCCGCAGCAGCGCAGCGCTGAGATGTCCCGGACCCGGCGCTTAGCATGCGGCCGGGGGCCCCATGAGGAGAGAGACGCACAAGAGGGGGGCCCCCACTGGCCGGGCCCCATACTGGAGTCAGGACAGTCATGCCCTGATGGCGGCCCTGCTGGAGGGGCCCCCTCTCCCTCGGGGCCCCCGTTCAATGAACGGGCTGCACGGGCGGTAGTTCCGCCCCTGCTTCAGCTAATAAAAAACTTCTAGGCCTCTCTTTGGAACTTGCTTCCTGTACTAGACTGTTGTGAGATAATTTAAAAAAAACAGGAAACTAAGAGAAATGAATCATCAGTACTACACCAGAAAACTGGTGTAAAAAAGTCACAAAATTTGCCACAAGTAGACAGAGTTTTTGAAAAGGAAGGGAGTGTGGCCTAACACATCTCAACAAATTTACTATCATGGCATATGTCACGCTGATGGGTGACTCACTGCGCCATGGGCCGGGCTTACCCTGGAGAAACTACATGGTTCTTCACTAGAGTTTCTGATGGTGAGGTTAGACTTGTGCTGCAGGTAGCCGCCAGGTACCACTCTAGTGCAGTCCTTGGTACTGCAGCAGGGACGCAGGTATGGACTCGGAGTGTTCAGGCCAGGACTGTTATGTTCTGCTACCAGAGCTAAGGAAAGAGAGGAGATCTGTCCCTACGATAGAACTCAGCTTAATCCCTACGATGTAACAGGGAACCTGATCCTGCGATCAGACCTGCTAAAGTCCTAAGCTAGTCTGTACGGAGACCTATAGATGTGAGGAAGGAATCCCTACAAGTACTAAGGACTGGGAGGAATATGGGACACCTCCTAACAGAAATAGTAGCAGACAGACGAACAAACAAATATATAGAACATAGAGGTCAGTAGACCAAGCAAACTAACAGAGCAAGACACAAAGCACAGGCTAGCTAGAAAGTAGATATACAATGAAGTCCAGCAAAGCCAGAAGGGCGGAGCAGGATTAAATAGGCCAACAAGGTCATGTGACCAGCAAAGGAAAAAAAACTAAGAGCAAGGTTCTAACAGTACCCCCCCTTCTAAGAGGATCCTCCGGATCCCCTAGGACCAGGCTTATCAGGAAATCTCCTGTGAAACGCTCTGATAAGTCTGGACGCGGAAACATCATCCGACCTCACCCAAGAGTTATCCTCGGGACCGAAACCTTTCCAGGCCACAAGATACTGCAAACTACCTCTATACCGTCTAGAGTTAAGGATGCGAGAAATTTCATATTCCCCGTCCTCCACCACCGGAGGAACAGAGGCAGAGGCGTCACAATCTGATACAACAGCTTTTTTCATCAGAGAGACATGAAATACCGGATTAATTCTCCAGGAGGTAGGAACCTCCAACCTAACAGCAGATTGGTTGACAACCTGAAGCACCTTAAAGGGCCCTACAAACTTGGGACCCAATTTCTTTGAAGGAATCCTCAACCGCAGATTCCTAGAGGACAACCAAACCATGTCACCAACAGCGAACAAAACCTCCTGTCGCTTTCTATCAAAGTAGTCTTTAGATTTTCTGTTGGCCTCCTGAAGATTACCACGCACATCCGTCCAAACTCTCTCCAAATCACCGGAAAAATTCTCCTCCTCAGGCACGGCAGATCCCAACTTGGAGAACGACCCAAACGACGGATGTCTCCCAGAACAACAAAAAAAAGGCGAACAACCAGCAGAAGAAGATGTATGATTGTTCAGAGCAAATTCAGCAAGTGGCAGAAACTCAGACCACCCCTCTTGATTGTCTGCCACAAAACAACGCAAGAACTGCTCAACATCCTGGTTTTTCCTTTCTGTCTGGCCATTAGATTCAGGATGATATCCGGACGAGAACGACAAATGAACTCCCAACCTATCACAAAAGGCACGCCAAAAACGAGCCACGAACTGAGGACCCCTATCAGAAACAATGTCAGTAGGAACGCCATGAAGTCTGACAATTTCCTTGACAAAGGCCTTAGCGAGAGTTTTAGCGCAGGGCAGTTTGACGAAAGGAACCAAGTGACACATCTTGCTAAAACGGTCCACGACCACCCAGATGACAGTAAAACCCTCAGAGGGGGGAAGGTCAGTTATAAAGTCCATAGCCAAATGTGTCCAAGGAGCACTGGGAACCTCCAAAGGACAAAGCAACCCCGCAGCAGGAGTATGTGAGGACTTAGATCTAGCACATATAGTACATTGACGCACCCACTTAATGACTTCCTTCTGCCATCCAGGCCACCAAAAACTGCGACCCACCAGTCTCTTGGTCTCAGAGATTCCGGGATGACCTGCCAACCGAGATTCGTGACACTCAACAAACAAATCTCTCCTAAAGGTCCCAGGCACAAACAACCTCCCATGAGGAGTGTTAGAAGGGGCATTCTCCTGTGCTTTAAGAATCTCATTTTCCAAAACGGAGTCCAAAGCAGCTATCACAACACCTTCTTGTAAAATGTTCTCCTCTTTCTCAGCACCGACTATGGGAGAAAAACTGCGAGACAAGGCATCCGCCTTAACATTCTTAGTACCAGGGATGTAAGTAACGGAGAAATTAAACCGCGAGAAAAACAGTGCCCACCTAGCCTGACGGGCATTCAGGCGCTTGGCAGCATCAAGATATATCAGATTTTTATGATCCGTAAGAACCTGAACGGGAAATTCCGCACCTTCCAAGAAGTGGCGCCAGTGTTCAAATGCGAGTTTAATAGCCAATAATTCCCGATTACCAATATCGTAATTCAATTCAGTCTCCAAAAATTTTTTTGAAAAAAAGGCACAGGGATGTAATCCATCCCCGTTATCCTGAGACAATACTGCGCCAACCCCCACAGAGGAAGCATCAACCTCAACCAAAAACGGCCTAGTAACATCAGGCTGCATAAGGATGGGAGCAGAGGTGAACCTCTCCTTGAGATACACAAAAGCTTCAATGGCCTCAGAAGACCACTGAACCGCATCAGCACCTTTCCTGGTGAGATCAGTCAGAGGTTTGACAATACTAGAAAAATTTTTTATGAATTTTCTATAGTAATTGGCGAAACCCAAAAACCTCTGTATCGATTTCAAACCAATAGGCCTAGGCCATTCCTGCACAGCCTGAACTTTAACCGGATCCATCTCAAAACCTTTGCTGGAGATAATGTAGCCCAAAAAACTAATTCTCTGTACAGCGAACTCACATTTCTCCAGCTTAGCAAAAAGCGAATTGTCCATTAATAACTGTAATACCTCACGCACGCTCCGCCAATGAGACTCCAGATCCGGCGAATAAATCAAAATGTCATCCAAATACACAACCACATTTTTACCGATCAAAGGTCTAAGGATGTCATTAATCAGATTCTGAAAAAATGCAGGAGCATTGGTAAGACCGAAAGGCATAACCAGATTCTCAAAATGACCCACAGGAGTGTTAAAAGCAGTCTTCCATTCGTCACCCTCCTTCATGCGCAACAGATTGTATGCCCCCTTAAGGTCAATTTTAGAGAACCACTTGGCCCCCATTAACTGGTTAAACAGATCAGGAATCAATGGCAGTGGGTAAGGATTGCGTACAGTAATTTTGTTAATCTCACGAAAATCCAGACAAGGACGTAAACCGCCGTCCTTTTTTTTTACAAAAAAAAATCCAACCGCCACAGGAGACTTAGAGGGCCTAATGTGACCGGCGGCCAAACTTGTCTGTATGTATTCCTCCAAAGCCTTCCTTTCAGGAATAGTAAGGTTAAATAAACGACTTTTAGGAAGAGTCGCTCCAGGGACAAATTCAATAGAACAATCATAGTCTCTATGGGGAGACAAAACCTGCGATTCCTTCTCAGAAAAAACTCTCCAAAAATCCTGAATAGGAACAGGCAATTCTCCCCTATCCAAAGCTGCAATACGCCCGTTACAACACTTGTCATAACATTTAGGGCTCCAGGATTTAATTTCACTGGTAGACCAATCCAGTACAGGATTGTGAAATTTTAACCAGGGCAATCCCAATATTACTGGAGAAGGCAAGTTATTCAACACTACCAAATCCAATTTCTCATGGTGAACACCATTAATAGTGAGAGGAAATTCACAGACCTTGAGAGTAATATTCTTCAAAGGGGAACCATCCACAGAAACCACAGCAATGGGGGATGATAAAGGTTCAGGTTTTAAATTGAGTCTTTCCACGAATCCCCCATCAATAACATTCAGAGTAGACCCACAATCGACAAACACCCGAAATTCCATTAATTTTTCCTGAGCAATCGTGGAAGCAGCTAAAAATACACCCTTGGAATTTAAACAGGCAATACGGGCATGACTGACCATTTTTTTTTCTTTCTTCATACGAAGCTCACAGCCTTTAATCAAATGACCAGATTTTCCGCAATAGAAACACAAGCCTTCAAAAAATCGACGGTCTTTTTCTTGAGAGCGAGGTGCCACCGATCCAATCTCCATCGGTTCACCACTGTTAGTACACACATTCTCATAACCAGAAACTGACATAGCAGAGGATTTGCTCTCATTAACCCTTGCACGCAGTCTTCTATCCACCCGTATAGCTAATTGCATAGCCTGTTGCAAATCTTCAGGTGTAGGATAAGCAGTTAGCAGGTCTTTAACCCTTTCACTGAGCCCAGCAAGAAATAGACTTTTCAGAGCAGAATCGTTCCACCCTGTTTGAGTAGACCAACGACGGAAATGAGTACAATATTTTTCCACATTACCTGATCCTTGTTTTAAACGTCTCAACTCAGTCTCAGCTGATGCGACACGGTCAGGATCATCATATAATAGTCCCAAAGCAGAAAAAAAACTATCCACTGATCTGAAGCATGTATCACTAGGTTGCAAAGAAAAGGCCCACTCCTGAGGCTCTTTTCGCAAAAGTGACATTATGAACCCTACGCGCTGGGATTCATCCCCAGAGGACTTAGGTCTCAAACGAAAATACAATAAGCAAGCATTTTTGAATGAAAAAAATTCTCGGTGTTCACCAAAAAATAAATCCGGCAAACATACCTTAGGCTCCAAGAAATGTGCTCCAGGACAGTTACTCACGTGCTGACGGAGCTCGGCCACCTCCAGAGAGAGTCCCTGCAGGTGATGAACCAAATCCTGAACCGACACCATGATGGAACAGAAAAATCTTTCCTTAGAGAATTTGCTGGCTGGACTTACTGTTATGTTCTGCTACCAGAGCTAAGGAAAGAGAGGAGATCTGTCCCTACGATAGAACTCAGCTTAATCCCTACGATGTAACAGGGAACCTGATCCTGCAATCAGACCTGCTAAAGTCCTAAGCTAGTCTGTACGGAGACCTATAGATGTGAGGAAGGAATCCCTACAAGTACTAAGGACTGGGAGGAATATGGGACACCTCCTAACAGAAATAGTAGCAGACAGACGAACAAACAAAATATATAGAACATAGAGGTCAGTAGACCAAGCAAACTAACAGAGCAAGACACAGAGCACAGGCTAGCTAGAAAGTAGATATACAATGAAGTCCAGCAAAGCCAGAAGGGCGGAGCAGGATTAAATAGGCCAACAAGGTCATGTGACCAGCAAAGGAAAAAAACTAAGAGCAAGGTTCTAACAAGGACAGGATCAGGATCACTGGCAGTATGGATACTGATGCTGGTTCAGATAAAACGGATTCAGGTTCGGACAGAATTGCTGATTCAGACAGCAGGGGCTCAGGATCACTGGACAGGTACTGGTATAGGACAACAGAACGGATTCAGAAACAGGAACCAGCCAATTGACCAGTAGCTAGAGGCACACTAGGTACTGAAGTTGCTCAGGCACCTCCCTGCAGGGGAGGGTGCCTTAAATACCTAATGCCTCCCAACTATAGGCTTGGGGCATTTAAGGAGTGCAAGCTGCCCCTTTAAGAAGTGGGGAGCACGCACACCCTAAGTGCGGTGCTGGGAGACCTGCATGATGTGTGCGAGCCCTGGTACTTGAGAGCTGGAGGAGACGTTGCTCAGCGGCCGTGGGGATGAGCATGTCAGTGTCCCTGCCAAAGGGAGGGAGAGGAACCATGCAGGGACGCCGGAGTTACAGTACTCCCCTCCTCTGCAAATCAAAAGGAATCTCTTCAGGAGAAATGGGGTATGAATCTTCTCCCTGGGATCCCATGATCTCTCTTTGGGACCAAATCCTTTCTAATCCACCAGGAAAACAGTTTTACCCCTCACCTTCTTCATGGCCAAGATGCTCTTCACCTTAAAGCTCAAAGACACCCTCAGAACAGACTGGTGCAGGAGTGGAACCAGGATCCTTGAAGAAGTGTCTCAAGATGACTGGCTTGAGGAGAGATGCGTGGCACGCTTAACAATGCTTGAATCTTCAACTTGTAGGACGCAGCGTTGATTTGCTTGATGACCTTGAAGGGACATATAAAGCGAGGACCCAACTTGTAAGATGGAACCTTAAGACGGATGTAATTCGAGGAGAGCCACACCTTATCCCCTGGACGAAAACATGGTGGATCCATGCGTCTTTTGTCAGCATACCTTTTCATTGGTTCAGACGACCTCACAAGAGTGGCTTAACATGGTGGATCCATGCATCTTTTGTCAGCATTCCTTTTCATCGGTTCAGACGACCTCTCAAGAGTGGCTTGGTGTCCTCACAGATCTTGGAGAAATCTTTAGTGAGAGCATCAGCTACAGCGATGCCAGAAGTCACTGACACCAGAAGAGGAATACCAGACTGTTGACCATAGACAATAAAGAAAGGTGACTTCGCAGAGGCCTCGCTTACATGATTATTATAGGAGAACTCCGCCCAGGGCAAAAACTTGATCTAGTCGTCATTGTGCACATTCGTAAAATGCCGCAGAAAATTTCATAGAATCTGGTTGACAGTCTCCACTTGACTGTTGGATTGAGGATGGTATGAAGAGAAGTCCAAGACCACGTTCAAAAGTTTACAAATGGCTTTCGAGAATCTGGATGTGAACTGGACACAGTGAAGAGGGAACCCGTGACGGCGGAAGATGTGCTGAATTAACTTCTCAGCGAACACGGGAGCAGTTGGAAGAACAGGCAATGGGGTAAAGTGAGCCATCTTTGAGAAGCAATCCACCACCACCCAGATGATGGAGAATCCAGAGAACCCAAGGAGATCCATAATAAAGTCCATAGCGATGTGCTCCCAGGGAGATGAAGGAACAGGAGGAGGTAAAAGTCACCCAGATAGAAGTTGCCTGGGAGTCTTTTTACGAGCACAGGAAGGATAGGCTGAAATATTCTACAATATCCTTTAACATGGTTGACCACCAATAGTGATGCGAGATAAGTTGCAAAGTTTTTTGGTGGGTTGGAAGGACCTAGAAAGTGCATCCGCCTTGACATTCTTCTCGGCCGGCCGTAAATGTAGGACAAAGTCAAAGCGGGCAAAGAACAGCGTTCACCTAGCTTGGTGCAGATTCAGCCATTGTTCAGACTGCAGGTAAGCCAAGTTCTTATGGTCAGTGTATATGAATACCGGAAGAACTTCCCCTTCATGTAGGTAATGCCACTCCTCTAAAGCCATCTTAATCACCAACAATTCACGATCGCCAATTGAGTATTTACGTTCAGGGGCAGAGAAGGCCTTAAAGAAGAAACCGCAGGTGACCTTTCGACCAGAGGAAGACATCTGCGTGAGAACTACCCCTGCGCCAGGGGCTGGAGCATCCGCTTCCAGGAAGAATTGTTTGTTGATCTCAGGCCTATGTTGTATGGGAGATGGCCTGTTTTAGGGAGAGAAATGCTTTCTCAGTCTAAACCTTGGGATTGGCGCCTTTACAGATCATCGCTGAGATGAAGGCAGTCCGAGACGAGAACAGAGGAATAAACTGGCGGTACTAGTTAGCAAATCCCAAAACTCGCTGAATTGCTTTAACGCCAACAGGATACGGCCATTTGAGAATTGAAGACACCTTCTCCGGATCCATCTTCAAACATATCCTAGGAAAGGTAAAAAGAACTGTTCAAAGACGCATTTATCAAACTTAGCATACAGGCGATTCTCCCTAAGTCTCTGCAAGACCTGGCAAATGTCCCTCCTATGAGAAGGCAGATACGGAGAGAAGACCAGAATATCATCCAGATAAACCACCATGCAAAAGTAAAGAAGATCTCAGAAGATGTAATTCACAAACTCTTGGAAGACAGCTGGGGCATTACTGAGCCCCAACGGCATAACACGGTACTCATAGTGACCGTGACGAGTGTTGAAAGCAATCTTTCACTCATCTGTTTGGCGTATGCTAATTAGGTTGTAGGCTACTCTCAGAACGAGCTTGGTGAATATCCTGGCACCTCTAAGACGATCAAACAATTCCGGCATTAGTGGCAATGGATAATTGTTTTTAATCGTGATCTGGTTGAGACCTCTATAATCTATACAAGGCCGGAGAGTTCCATCCTTCTTTTTAACAAAAAAGAAATCAGGTCCTGCCAGTGAGGAAGACTTCTGGATGAGTCCCCTTGCCAGATTCTCCTTAATGTAATCAGACATGGCTAGGGTCTCTGCCTGAGGCAGAGAGTAGCGTTGGCCTCGAGGAGTTGAGGATCCCGGGAGCAGGTCAAAGGGACAATTATATGGCCTATGTGGAGGTAACATCTCCGCTTCCTTGATATCAAAGTCATCAGAGTATGACCAGTAAGCAGGTGGCAGGACCAGCAGAGTAGATGGTGTCACCAGCGGCCAAACTGGATGTGTAGGGACAAGACACCTTTCATGGCAAGACTGTCCACAATGAAGCACGTCACTGGATCTCCAGTCTAGAATGGGCTTGTGAATATGTAACTACAGCAGGCCCAGGAGAAGTGAATGTGACAGGCAAGGCAGCATATAGAATACGATCTTCTCCGTATGCAGAATTCCTACCTGGAGCTCAACATGCTCAATAACAAAATGAACGACTTTGAATAATGCCCTTCCATTGACAGACGACACCATTAAAGGACTCTGGAGGCATCAGACGGGAATCTGGTACTGTTCTACCAGCATGAAATTTCCAGCTGAACTGGAATCTAGGTAGGCCGTCTCAATGAACTCAACATGACATGGATACAGTCAGAGTCAATGATAGAGAGGAATTACTCTCACCAAGGGTAGCCTCTCTTACAGACTCTAAGCTTGAGAGTTTCCCGACTTCTCAGATCAAGAGCAGATAAGATGTTCTATGCTACCACAGTAGAAGCATAGCCCCTTGGCATGACAGTGTTCCTTCCATTGCTCAGCCAGCTTAATGCGGTCAACCTGCATAGGTTCAGGAGAGTCAGCTGCCACAGAAGGCTGGAGAATGAGTGGTCTTTGGAAGAACAGAGCCAGAAGTCTCGGTCTCCTCTCACGCATTGCCTCTCTGGAACGTTCCTGGAACCTGAGATCAATCCGGATAGCCTGGGAAATTAGGTCATCAAGAGTAGAGGGGATGTCTCGAACTACCAGTTCGTCATTAATCCCTCTGGACAAACCCTCCCAGAAGGCGGCTACAAGCGTCTCGTTGTTCCAGCCAAGTTCGGAAGAAAGGGTGTGGAACTGGTTGGCATATTGGCCTACAGTCAGGGAGGATACAGCTGAGGTGACATGACCTGGTTCATCAAAAACCTTGCGGAACTCCCCCAGGAAGACCTGCAGATCAAAGGTCACAGGATCCCCTTTCTCCCATAAGAGGTAGAGTCATGAGAGGGCCTCTCCTCTAAGGTGGGGCACAAAAAATGCCACTTTAGCCTGATCAGAGGGAAACTGGTGGGCCAGCAGTTCATAGTGAAGTGTGCACTGATTAATAAATCCACGGCACTGCTTGGGATCTCTGTTGAAACGTGGCGAAGCAGACAGACGAGGACCAGCTTCAGGTGCGTAAGCTGCAGACTGGGTAGTAACAGCCAGGGTTGCAGCAACTAGGTATGGTGTGGGTGAAGCAGCCGGCATCAGAGCGTCTAAGCAGGTGTTCACCGTCTACAAGTGGACAGTATTTGAACCTGTTGATTTAATTGGCAGGTCATCTCCCAAAACAACTGAGAGAGAGGAGGGGTACTGGCATCAGCAGGGTCCATAACCTGAGCAAACTGTCACCCTTGTGGGTGTAGACCCACTGCGACCTGGACTTACCCTCGAGGGGTGTAACTAAGCAACTACCTGGTTCTTTACTAGAGCCTCTGATGGTGAGGTTAGGCTCGTGCTGCAAGTAGCCACCCAGTACCACTCCAGGGCAGCCTCCGGTACTGCAGCAGCTGACCTCAGGGGTCAGGGATGCAGGTATGGACTCGGAGTTTCAGGCAGTACATGATCACTGGCAGTATGGATACTGGTGCTGGTTCAGGCAGAAAGGGTTCAGGTTTACACACAATGGATTGTTCAGACAGGAGGGGCTCAGGATCACTGGACAGGAACGGGTACAAGACAGCAGAATGGGTTCAGGCACAGGAACCTGCCAGTGGACTAATTGCTAAAGACACACTAGGTACTGACGTTGCTCAAGCACCTCCCTACAGGGGAGGGTGCCTTACATACCTAATGCCTCCCAGCTATTTCCAGGGCATTTCCGGAGTGCGTGCCCTAAGCACGTTGTCGGGAGACCTACGCAACATTTGTGAGCCCTGGGACCTGGGAGCCGTAGCAGGAGACAGCCAAGCGGCTGTGGCGATGAACATGTGGGCGTCCCTGCGGAGAAAGGGAGAGGAACCATGCAGGGACACCGGTGTTATAGCATACACTACAGCTTTACTCTACACCAGCTTATGGCTGGCAAAGATTTCATTTTCTGGTGCTTGGAAAATCCCCAAACATGACTTACTGTATTTTTCGGACTATAAGACGCACCGGACCATAAGACGCACCTAGGTTTCAGAGGAGGAAAATAGAAATGGAAAATGTAAGCAAAAAATGTGGTCACAATGCACTGTTAAGGGGGAGGGGGTCTGCTGCTGACACTGATATAGGGGTAATGTCCCCCAATTCTGATAATATCCCCCATCCTGGTATATATGCCACCTCTTCCTATTATATGTGGCTCCCATCCCCATCCTGGTATGCATGGCACCCCTCCATCCATCCTGATATGCATGGCACCCCTCCATCCTGATATGCATGGCACCCCTCATCCTTATCCTGGTATGCATGGCATCCCTCATCCCTATCCTGGTATACATGGCACCCCTCATCCCTATCCTGGCATGTATGGCACAGTAATCCCCATCCTGGTATGCATGGCACGCCTCATCCCTATCCTGGTATGTATGGCACAGTAATCCCCATCCTGGTATGCATGGCACTCCTCATCCCTATCCTGGTATGTATGGCCCCCTCATCCCTATCCTGGTATGCATGGCAACCCTCATCCCTGTCCTGGAATGTATGGCTCCCTCATCCGTATACTGGTATGCATGGCACCCCTCATCCTTATCCTGGTATGCATGGCTCCCTCATCTGTATACTGGTATGTATGATCCCCCTCATCCTTATCCTGGTATGTATGATCCCCCTCATCCTTATCCTGGTATGTATGGCCCCCTCATCCTTACCCTGGTATGTATGGCCCCCTCATCCTTACCCTGGTATCTATGGCCCCCTCATCCTTATCCTAGTATGCATGGTCCCCCTAATCCCCATCACGCTGCACATAAAAACATCAAATTTATAAAAACTTACTTGTGTTATGTTGAAGATATTTTTATTGTGTGGTCGGGCACAGCATCAGAATTCTCAGGTTTCGTGACATACCTAAATGAGACAAATACAGCCAATATGAGATTCACATTTGAATTTGGAGGCCATGATCTAAATTTCCTAGATGTCACAATAAAAGCACATGAAGGAAAATTATTTACAGAAGTTTATAAAAAAACAACTTCTACGAATTCCCTTCTCCATTATAACAGTGCGCATCCGCAGCATACAATAACAGCATTACCATATAGCGGTTAAGAAAAATTAGTAACTCTGAAGAATTTTTCACTATACAAGCTAATGAATTAACAAATCATTTTCTGAAAAGAAGATATCCAGCTAAATACAGCTTTAATAAAAGCCAGAACATTCTCACAGACTGATCTTTTGAAAAATAAACCTGACAAGAATACCATAGAAACTCAAAGGTTTGTGTTTAATTTTAAACACGGTCCACTTGACAGTATCATACACAGGGCAATAAATAGCAATTGGCATTTAATAGAAAATGATCATGGTCTCCGAAATATAGCGATTCACAAGCCTCTTGTGTCTTATAAACGCTGTCATAAAATAGGTGATATTTTAATAAAACATAGAGTGTCCCCTGAATCTAAAAATTGGATCAAGAAGTCTAGCCCTAAAGGTAATTTCAAATGTGGAAATTACTCCTTTTGAACATACCAGTCTACCCAAAATCCCTTAAGAATCGGACAAATAACGCATATGGTGAAGGATTTTATTTCTTGAAGATCTACATTCATTGTATAGTTATTTATTTTACTCACTTATATAGCGCCATTAATTCCACAGTGCTTCACAGACAATATCGACACTGTCTCCATTGGGGCTCACAATCAGTATGTCTTTGGAGTGTGGGAGGAAACCAGAGAAACCGGAAGAAACCCACGCAAATACGGGGAGAACATACAGACTCCTTGCAGATGTTGTTCTTGGTGGGATTTGACCC
Organism: Phyllobates terribilis; assembly: GCF_046119375.1. Taxonomy (NCBI): domain Eukaryota; kingdom Metazoa; phylum Chordata; class Amphibia; order Anura; family Dendrobatidae; genus Phyllobates; species Phyllobates terribilis. Next base: position 218,702,932 of record NW_027362771.1, read on the forward strand.
CAGGACCTCAGTATATGTCATCTTTTGCCCTTGTGGGTATTATTGTATAGGCAAGACAATTTGCCCCCTCTTTATTCGCTTCCGAGAGCACTTTCATTCAAAAGAAACGAAAAAAGGTTACCCAAGGTTAATCAAGCACATACTAGTATGTCATGGTGCTGATCCTAAAGCATTAAGCTTTGCTGGATTCAAACAGGTTAAATATCCAGAAAGAGGAGGGAACCATAATAGGTTTCTTCTATAGAGGGAGACGAAATGGATTCTAAAAACCAACACAAATGGTCCCATAGGCTTAATGACTGGTCTGATTTATCTATGTTTTTATAATATGATTTTAAACTATTTCAATTTTTAATTACTGTGACGTATATTATGTGAATACCTGAAAAAGGAAGTGGATGTGCGTCACCACATGTTTGGACCCACAGAAGCGCTACATTGAGCACAAAACGGCTGTTGTCCGTCTTCTTCTCCTCGCTTTCCCTGCTTGCCACACGCTTGTCCGGTTACATGGAATAAAGGACTGATGTTGTTAAGGTATGGTGAGTGCAACATGTCTTTCATTTTGTATGTACTATTTGGACTCTAATGCATGACAAAGCACCACCAGTATACCTTACTTGTTTGCATAAGTTCACAAAACAGGTGATAGGCATTACTGTCTTAAGGTTGGTGCTGATACCTCCGCAACTGATAATAGTGTTTAAGCCTAGTGTCTGTAAGCGAACACCTCCATCTGCTGATCAAAGACGAAAGAGAAAGTTAAAGCAAAAAGAACTGTATTAGTAGGAACCCAAGAGTGAAGTGCATGTTCCCATATGTAGGAGATTGGAGAAGACACTGGGTCAGGTGAAAGCTGTGGCACAGTTGATAATTATAAAAAGCCCAGGAGGGAAAAGAAGTGGAGAAGTCGACGCCTTGACCTGTAGCAGAGGGACGTGCAGTGCAGTGGAGTTGGCTTTGGCTTATAGCCACCATTACCAGTGAACAGCTGCAAGTGAAGGACCGAGTACCCAGCTCCGGGAGAAGGATCGAATGACAAGATCCATGTGATTAGAGTCCAGGATTGAGAAATCCGAATCCAGTAAGCTGAGCCAGGGCCGAAGAAGAAGACCAGGGCACAGAAGGAGACATTCGTGTGAGCAGTTACTTCCAGCATAGACGTACAGTACAGAGTGTTAGCCGCCACCATGTTTTAGGGAACAAAGACGGTAGTTTGACGAGTGTACCGAGTAACACCAATCTGGGACTTGCGGCCAAGCGGGAAATACCGGTGACCCCTGTTAAGCCCTGTATGATGTTTGGAGCTGCCTAGAGAAAGAGAATGATGACGGGCCCCATAGTGAGAATGATGCCAGTTAGGTTGGGGACTTAGGACTAGCCAATATCTTTGATAGTAATCCCTTAGCGCAAATATAAAGCAAAGTGTGCATATATATCGCTGTACAGATATCCTGTTTAATTGTGTTATTGTGTTCTGATTGTGTCATATTTTACTGTACTGACATTGTTTATTGTTACCCTTAACAACGTGCCTACATTTATAAATAGAAACTTGTGTGAGACAAATAAATACTTGTTTAAGTACCACTGTCTCCTCGTTGTCTGTGCTGTGCATCTGTGTACCTGTTAACACACAATAGCAACAGCTGTAGTAAGTAAAAAAACAATTCTGAATCAGAGATGTTGTCATGGCTCGGTTTGAGGATTCGATCCGGTGACCTCTTGCTTCATGGTCGGTTCTCCGGTCTGCTGAGCTATTGCCCTTTACTTCCCTGTCTTTATGCTGGTGGTTCATATTGCCTTTATTTTTTCTTTCTGGGTTTGCTTCTCTTTAGGTGTTTCCCATCGTCCCATTTTAGTTGCACTATCACATTCTGGATTGAGCTATACAGTGGCATGTAAAAGTTTGGGCACCCTGGTCAAAATGAATGTTATTGTGAAGAGTTAAGCAAGTTGAAGATTAAATGATCCCTAAAAGGGCTAAAGTTAAAGATGACACATTTACTTTGCATTTTAGGCAAAAAAAAAAAACATTGTCACTTTTTACATTTTAAAAATTACAAAAAGGAAAATGGGCCAATGCAAAAGTTTGGGCACCCTGCATGGTAAGTACCTAGTAGCACAATCTTTTGCAAGTATCACAGCTTGTAAACGCTTTTTGTAGCTAGCCAAAATTCTTTCAATTCTTGTTTGAGGGATTTTCATGCATTCTTCCATGGAACATTCTTCCAGTTCTGTGAGATTCCTGGGTCGTCAAGCATGCACTGCTATTTTGAGGCCTAGCCACAGATTTTCAATGATGTTCAGATCAGGGGGCTATGAGGGCCATTATAAAACCTTCAGCTTGCACCTTTTGAGGTAGTCTATTGTGGATTTGACTTGTGTTTAGGATCATTATCCATTTGTAGAAGCCATCTTCTTTTCAACTTCAGCTTTTTTACAGATGGTGTTATGTTTGCATTAAGAATTTGTAGAAATCTCATTGAATCCATTCTTCCATCTACCTGTGAAATGTTCCTCGTGCCATTGGCTGCAACACAACCCCAAAGCATGATTGATCCACCCTCATGCTTAATGGTTGGCGAGATGTTCTTTTCCTGAAATTCTGTGCCCTTTTTTCTCCACATATACCTTTGATCATTACGACCAAAAAGTTCTATTTTAACCTCATCGGTCCACAAGACTTGTTTCCAAAAAGCATCAGGCTTGTTTCCAAAAAGCATCAGGCTTGTTTAGATGTTATTTTGCATATTTCTGATGCTGAATTTTATGGTGAGGATGGAGGAAAGTTTTCCTTTTGATAACTCTTCCATGAAGGCCATATTTGTGCAGGTGTCTCTGAACAGTACAACAATGTACCACAACTCCAGAGTCTGCTAAATTTTTCTGAAGGTCTTTAGCAGTCAAACAAGGGTTCTGATTTGCCTCTCTAGCAATCCTATGAGCAGCTTTCACTGCTTGGTCTTTCAGACCTTATCTTGACTTCCACTGTTTCTGTTAACTGCCATGTCTTAATTACATTTTGAACTGAGGAAAGGGCAACTTGAAAACACTTTGCTATCTTCTTATAGCCTTCTCCTGCTTTGTGAGCCTCCAGCATTTTCATTTTAAGAGTGCTAGGCAGCTGCTTAGAAAAACCCATGGCTGCAGTTTTTTGGCACAAGGTTAGAGGAGGCTGGGTTTTTATAAAGCTGGGAAATTTGCATCACCTGGCCTTTCCTAACAATGATAGTGAATAAGCCATAACCCTAACAGGCTAATTAAGGTCTGAAACCTTGGTCAAAGTTATCGGAGCACACAAATCTCCACGGTGCCCAAACTTTTGGATCGGCCCATTGTCCTTTTTGTAATTTTTAAAATGTAAAAATTTACAATATATTTTTTTTTGCCTAAAATGCAAAGGAAATGTGTCATCTTTAACTTTAGCCCTTTTAGAGATCATTTAATCTTCAACTTGCTTAACTGTTCACAGTAACAGTAATTTTGACCAGGGGTGCCCAAACTTTTACATGCCACTGTATATATTCACTACACTTCCTTGCTGGCTATACTTCTAAGTGGATTAGTGCTAAGGAGTTCCAGCCCTTCAGCAAAGGGATTTTCCCTACTAGGCAAACACTGTTTGTATTTCTGCTGTGTTCATTTGTCTGCCTTCCCAGTAGCTTTCCCTTCTCCTCAGTTAGGTTGGTGGGAGGTAATTCTTATTTCATTTATTATTTTCCTCGGCTATCCTTATTTCCCCTTCGAGCACATGCTTTAAGTTTCCTCACCCTCATATCCCTCTGTATACTTTCCCTCTCCTGGTTAGCTGTGCACAGCAGCCTCCCCTCTGTATTCCTGTACTGAAGGTGGTTCTGGTGCTGTATTCCTTTGCTGATGGTTATTCTGGTGTTGTAGTCATGTACTGTTGGTGGTTCTGGTAATGTAGTCATGTACTGACGGTAGTTCTGGTGATGTAGTCATGTACTGATGGTGGTTATGATGATGTAGTAATGAACTGTTGGTGGTTCTGGTGATGTAGTCATGTACTGACGGTGGTTCTGGTAATTGTAGTCATGTACTGGCTGTGGTTCTGGTAATGTAGTTATGTAGATGTGGTAATGTTTACTTTATTAGACTCGATACTTGATCATTTTAGGGTCAGTGTGTCGGACTGAAAATACAGTCGTCTGAATGAAAGGATATACAGTACAGACCAAAAGTTTGGACACACCTTCTCATTTAAAGATTTTTCTGTATTTTCATGACTATGAAAATTGTACATTCACACTGAAGGCATCAAAACTATGAATTAACACATGTGGAATTATATACTTAACAAAAAAGTGTGAAACAACTGAAAATATGTCTTATATTCTAGGTTCTTCAAAGTAGCCACCTTTTGCTTTGATTACTGCTTTGCACACTCTTGGCATTCTCTTGATGAGCTTCAAGAGGTAGTCACCGGAAATGGTTTTCACTTCACACATGTGCCCTGTCAGGTTTAATAATTGGGATTTCTTGCCTTATAAATGGGGTTAGGACCATCAGTTGTGTTGTGCAGAAGTCTGGTGGATACACAGCAGATAGTCCTACAGAATAGACTGTTAGAATTTGTATTATGGCAAGAAAAAAGCAGCTAAGTAAAGAAAAACGAGTGGCCATCATTAAGTTAAGAAATGAAGGTCAGTCAGTGCAAAAAATTGGGAACATTTTGAAAGTGTCCCCAAGTGCAGTTGCAAAAACCATCAAGCGCTACAAAGAAACTGGCTCACATGAGGACCGCCCCAGGAAAGGAAGACCAAGAGTCACCTCTGCTTCTGAGGATAAGTTTTTCCGAGTCACCAGCCTCAGAAATCGCAGGTTAACAGCAACTCAGATTAGAGACCAGGTCAATGCCACACAGAGTTCTAGCAGCAGACACATCTCTTCAACAACTGTTAAGAGGAGACGTTGTGCAGCAGGCCTTCATGGTAAAATAGCTGCTAGGAAACCACTGCTAAGGACAGGCAACAAGCAGAAGAGACTTGTTTGGGCTAAAGAACACAAGGAATGGACATTAGACCAGTGGAAATCTGTGCTTTGGTCTGATGAGTCCAAATTTGAGATCTTTGGTTCCAACCACCGTGTCTTTGTGCGACGCAGAAAAGGTGAACGGATGGACTCTACATGCCTAGTTCCCACCCTGAAGCATGGAGGAGGAGGTGTGATGGTGTGGGGGTGCTTTGCTGGTGACACTGTTGGGGATTTATTCAAAATTGAAGGCATACTGAACCAGCATGACTACCACAGCATCTTGCAGCGGCATGCTATTTCATCTGGTTTGCGTTTAGTTGGACCATCATTTATTTTTCAACAGGACAATGACCCCAAACACACCTCCAGGCTGTGTAAGGGCTATTTTACCAAGAAGGAGAGTGATGGGGTGCTATGCCAGATGACCTGGCCTCCACAGTCACCAGACCTGTACCCAATCGAAATGGTTTGGGGTGAGCTGGACCGCAGAGTGAAGGCAAAAGGGCCAACAAGTGCTAAGCATCTCTGGGAACTCCTTCCAAGATTGTTGGAAGACCATTTCCGGTGACTACCTCTTGAAGCTCATCAAGAGAATGCCAAGAGTGTGCAAAGCAGTCATCAAAGCAAAAGGTGGCTACTTTGAAGAACCTAGAATATAAGACATATTTTCAGTTGTTTCACACTTTTTTGTTAAGTATATAATTCCACATGTGTTAATTCATAGTTTTGATGCCTTCAGTGTGAATGTACAATTTTCATAGTCATGAAAATACAGAAAAATCTTTAAATGAGAAGGTGTGTTCAAACTTTTGGTCTGTACTGTATATATGCCAATCAAGTCTTTGTCTACAGTCACATACATTTTAGACAGCTGTCAGGTCTCGTCTGATTCTCCCATATACAGGTGCAGAACGGTCCTATGTTATTTATGAGAAAGTTTCTGCCAAACATCTCTGGTGGCGGCATATCTGTTAGATATCAGCCAATCAAGTCTTTGTCTACAGTCACATACATTTTAGACAACTGTCAGGTCTCGCCTGATTCTCCCATATACAGGTGTTGAACGGTCCTATGTTTTCTATGAGAGAGCTTCTGCCAAACATCTCTAGTGGTGGCATATCTGTTAGAGAACAAAATGATCAACAATCCAATATGGGACACGATTGTCTCTCCTGACAATCATTAGTTAAAGGTATTCATACACATTAAACTGTCAGTTAAAACCGGCTGGTTTGGCCAATTTTAAAGTGGTGGTCCAGACCTTCATTTCAGGGGCTGGAATAGTTCCTGCTCTGTCACTGTAACATGTGCACAATGACAATGTGCTCTCTGGCCGGCTCAGATCAGAAACATTGAGCCGGCAACAGAGTGCACTGTCATTATGCACATCACACAGTGCATACTGGGTAGGGACTAGCTCAGCCCCTGAAACAAGTGTCACCGATGACACTTCTTTTCAGGGAGGAGGCAGAGGCTGCAGCAGTGTGTGACTTCTGCCTCTGCCCCCTGATGATGCTTCGTTTGAGTATCCCAGCATGCACTGGACTCCTCAAGCAAGGCATCATCAAAAAGGTAGTGGTAGAAAAAAAAGTAAAAGCAGTTAGATAGTGTAGTTAGGAAATGATAGGGAAATTTAATGAAAGTTTATTAGAAAATAAGGACAAGGACAACATCCAGAACAGCATGGTGGCTCAGTGGTTAGCACTGCAGCCTTGTAGCGCTGGGGTCCTGGGTTCAAATCTCACCAAGGACAACATCTGCAAGGAGTTTGCATGTTCTCACGGTGTTTGCGTAGGTTTCCTCCCACACTCCAAAGATATACTGATAGAGAATCCATATTGTGAGCCCCAATGGGGACAGTGCCCATAATGTCTGTGAATTGTAAAGACCTGTGGAATATGTTACTGCCATATAAATAAAAAGATTATTATTATTAAAATAGATTAGATTATGGCATTAAATAGATAGGCATTTAGGATGAAAATTCATTTGTGTTTTGGAACACCCCTTTAACTTAATATGTATGGGTGCCTTAAAGGGAATCGGTCAGGTTATTTTTTAATACAATACTAATGGTATCCTGAAAAAGGGCTTGGACTGCCAATTCAGAATATGTAACTTTTTATTGCTGTAGCTTCTCTGGTTTTCTTACTGTAAGAACCGGAGAATTCACACCTGCGCGCCTACTAATCAAGCATATGTAAATCCAAAATGAATATGCACTGCTCCCCAAGCTCTCCTGCTCGCCGCGCGCGCCGTCCTAAGGAGTCCCCGGCCAATGGCCGGAGGACTTCACCATATATAAGGCACCTCCTCCAAAATGGAGGTGCCCGAGCAATGTTGTTGCAAAGCCTTCACTCTGCTTCAGCCCTCAGGTCCCGTTACCAGTTACCTGCCAGTCACCTGCCAGATTCCTGCTTGATACCTGCCAGATATCCGTTTACCTGCTTGCAAGCCTGCGGTCCGACGGTCTGCCTTCCGACACCTGTCAGTCTGTCTATGGTCCAGCCTGCCCGCTCACCTGGGAGCGCTCATCTGCTACCTGCCTGCTAGCCTACCTGGAGGCTCCGCCGTCACTTGCTGTGACCACCTGCCTGTCCAGAGACTCTCGCCTGCTCACCTAGGAGCACTCACCTGCTACCTGCCTGCTAGCCTACCTGGAGGCTCTGTCGTCACTTGCCGTGACCACCTGCCTGTCCAGAGACTCTTGTCTGCTCACCTGGGAGCGCTCATCTGCTACCTGCCTGCTAGCCTACCTGGAGGCTCCGCCGTCACTTGCCGTGACCACCTGCCTGTCCAGAGACTCTCGCCTGCTCCCCTAGGAGCGCTCGCCTGCTACCTGCCTGCTAGCCTACCTGGAGGCTCTGCCGTCACTTGCCGTGACCACCTGCCTGTCCAGAGACTCTCGCCCGCTCACCTGGGAGCGCTCACCAGTCACCTGCCTGCTGTCCTTCTACCCAGAGACTGTCCCTGTCACTTGCCGTGAGTACCCGTCCTTCTACCCAGAGACTGTCCCTGTCACTTGCCGTGACTACCTGCCCGTCTTCGCTGGGAGCCACCCGCTTCCTTACAAAAACCGCCCCCTTGTATAGTTGCTCAGAGGTTCCGCCTCCCAGACCCGTTACAGTTTGCTCGGGCCATGGAATCCGGTGGCACCCAAGCTCCCTCACTCTCGGACCTATGTCATGAACTGTCCCATCAGAGGTCCCAACAGGAGTCCATCCTGAGTCACCTGCGGAGTGTCAACTCTCGCCTGGACACTCTGTCTGCTCCACCAGCAACCACCGCTAGTGTCATGACTCGCAACCCGGCAGCGCCGCTGCCCACCAATGCCATGGTATCCTGTCCTGGACCCCGGTTTTCTGCACCTCCTCGTTTCGGAGGTGACTCCGCTCAAGCTCGGGGCTTCATAAACCAGTGCACCCTGCACTTTGAACTCTTGTCCCACCAGTTTATCTCCGACCGGTCCAAAGTAGCCTTTATCATGTCCCACCTCACGGGGGAGGCTCTGGCTTGGCTAAATCCTCTGTGAGAGAGAGGAGATCCCCTGGTGTCCGACCTGCCAGCCTTTCTCACGGCTTTCCGGAAAGTCTTCGACGAACCCGGATGGAAGACCTCATCCGCATCGTCTCTGCTACGCCTCCGTCAAGGAGATCTCACCGTGGGCCAATATGCCATACGGTTCCGTACCCTTGCTTCGGAGCTGGCCTGGGATAACGACGCTCTGGTGTCTGTCTTCTGGGAGGGTCTGTCCGGCCGTATTAAAGATGAACTCGCCGGTCGGGACATTCCTACCACTCTCGACGACTTAATAACACTTGCCACCCGGATTGACATCCGATTCCAGGAGCGCGCCAAAGAGGTCACCCGTGAGAGGAGGTTTCCACGTCTAGCCCCTACCTTCCAGAAACCCATCACTCCCTCCGTTACTCCCCAGGCACACTCACCTGAGCCTATGCAGGTCGACCAGACCAAGATGGTCAAAACCCGTCAAGACTTTCGCCGTGCCGAGGGGAGCTGCTTCTACTGTGGCAGTAAGGAGCACCGGATCCGTTCCTGCCCAGAGAGGTCGGGAAACGCCTGTGTCTAGGATCGCTCAGAGAGGTCGCCCTAGACAAAAGTAAACCCTCTCCATCTCTGATGCTGTCAGTCTCTATCACCTGCGGAGAGAACCGCTATTTCGAACTGGCTCAACTTGACTCAGGAGCTGCTGGAAATCTAATTTCTCAGTCTCTGGTAGAGAAATACCGCATTCCCACCAAACCTCTGGCCGCATCTTTATCTGTCGCCGCCGTGGATGGGGGCCTCTTACCACATCCCATCCAACTCATCACCGAATCCATAACTCTGCAGGTGGGAATGCTGCATTCTGAGAGCATCTCCTTTCATGTTCTGCCTGGACTCTCACACGCACTCTTGTTAGGCCTACCTTGGCTCCAGAAACATGCACCCGTGCTTGACTGGCAGACCGGAGAAGTCCTTCGCTGGGGACAGGACTGCCATAGGACTTGTCTAGTTCCCGTTCATCCTGCTCGTCCTTCTCCTACCCCAGTCAATCTACCCGGTCTACCGGTTCCCTATTGGTCTTATGCGGATGTCTTCAATAAAAAAGAAGCAGAGACATTACCTCCTCATAGACCATACGATTGTCCAATTGACCTGATGCCCGGCTCTACTCCTCCCTGTGGGCGTATCTACCCTTTGTCCGCAGCGGAGACCCGGTCCATGTCAGAATATATTGAGGAGAAACTGGCCCGGGGATTTATCCGGAAATCTACCTCCCCGGCGGGAGCAGGCTTCTTCTTCGTCAAAAAGAAGGACGGCTCACTCCGTCCATGTATAGATTATAGAGGCCTTAACCAGATTACAGTGAAGAATAAATACCCCCTCCCGCTCATTCCTGAATTATTTGACCGCCTGAGGGGGGCTAGAATCTTCACCAAACTGGATCTCCATGGGGCGTATAACCTGGTCCGTATCCGTCAGGGGGATGAGTGGAAGACGGCATTCAACACCCGGGACGGCCACTATGAGTACCTTGTAATGCCCTTCGGTCTCTGTAACGCTCCTGCCGTCTTTCAAGAGTTGGTCAATGACATCTTCCGTGACCTTCTCTACTCCTGCGTGGTGGTGTACCTGGACGACATCTTGGTCTTCTCTCCGGACCTTCCTACTCACCGGAGGGATGTTCGTCAGGTCCTGCTCAGGCTCAGGCAGAACCACCTCTACGCTAAATATGAGAAGTGCATCTTTGAGCAGACCTCTCTTCCATTTCTGGGCTACATAATCTCTCAGACCGGCCTACAAATGGATCCTGAGAAACTGTCTGCCATCCAGAAGTGGCCCCGACCAGAGGGGTTGAAGGCTATTCAGCGGTTCCTGGGCTTCGCCAACTATTACCGCCTCTTCATACTGCACTTCTCTTCCCGGACTGCCCCTATCTCCGCGCTCACCCGTAAGGGTACTAATCCCAGAAGATGGCCGCCCGAAGCTGAGGAGGCCTTTCTTTCCTTAAAACAGGCCTTCTCCTCCGCCCCGGTGCTGCATCATCCGGACGGCAACAAACAATTCTTCCTAGAAGTTGACGCTTCCCCCTCCGGAGCCGGAGCGGTACTTACCCAAAAGTCATCTTCCGGAAGAATGGTAACCTGCGTTTTTTTCTCCAAACTCTTCTCCTCTTCTGAGCGCAACTATTCTATTGGAGACCGAGAATTGTTAGCCATTAAGCTGGCACTGGAGGAGTGGCGTTACCTGCTCGAGGGGGCTCTTCACCTGGTAATAATTTACACGGACCACAAGAACTTGGTTTACCTTCAGAGCGCCCAGAGACTTAACCCGCGCCAAGCCCGGTGGTCCTTGTTTTTTGCCCGCTTTGATTTTGTTCTTCATTTTCGCCCGGCAGACAAAAACATCAAAGCTGACGCCTTGTCCCGATCCTTCCTGGTATCTGATCTAGAGGAGGAACCTAAGCACATCATTGATCCCGCCAGAGTAATGCAAGTGGCTCCCGTGAATCTAAATAATCTCCCTCCCGGTAAGACGTTCGTAACTGTACCTGATCGGAAGAAGGTCCTACACTGGGGTCACTCGTCTAAGCTAGCTGGCCACGCCGGTCAGAAAAAGACCCTCCAGCTCATTACCCGGCATTACTGGTGGCCTACCCTGCACAAGGATGTAATAGACTTTGTTTCTGCCTGTGTGTCCTGCGCCCGCAACAAAATTCCGAGACACCTGCCAGCCGGTCGCCTTTTTCCTCTTCCAGTACCTGCTGCCCCGTGGCAGCATATTGCTATGGACTTTATAACGGATCTTCCTGTCTCTGACGGTTGTACGGTCATTTGGGTGGTCGCTGATCGCTTCTCCAAAATGGCGCACTTCATTCCCCTGCCGGGTCTCCCGTCTGCACCCGAACTGGCTAAAGACTTTATCCGAAACATCTTCCGTCTCCATGGCCTGCCCCTCCACATCGTGTCAGATCGTGGGGTTCAGTTCACCTCATGCTTCTGGAGAGCCACATGTAAGTTGCTTGACGTCACTCTGGACTTCTCCTCCGCTTACCATCCACAGTCCAATGGTCAAGTGGAGCGGATCAATCAGAACCTGACCAGTTACCTCTGGCACTTCATTAATGCCCACCATTCGGACTGGGTGGATCTCCTACCATGGGCCGAGTTCTCTTACAATAATCACGAGAGCGAATCTTCCTCCAAATCCCCGTTTTTTGTAGTCTTCGGTCAGCATCCTCGGATCCCATTTCCCGTCTCCACCTCGGTGGACAATCCGGCTGCGGAATCTCTCGTTCGCGAATTCTCCTCCATTTGGGAGAGTACCCGATCCGCACTTCTTCAGTCGTCCGAACGGATGAAAAAACACGCTGACAAGAAACGCCTGGATCCTCCACAATTCTGTCCTGGAGATAAAGTCTGGCTCTCGTCCAAATATGTCCGGCTCAAGATTCCCTCCTACAAGTTAGGGCCTCGGTTCATCGGCCCACTGGAAGTTATCAAACAGATCAACCCGGTGGCCTATAAATTAAAACTCCCGGCCAACTTACGGATCCCTAACTCCTTCCATGTATCTCTCCTCAAACCCGTGGTACTTAACTCTTTTTCCAAGTCTACAGGTACGCCTCCTGCTCCGGTTTCCGCTGAGAACGAGTTTGAGGTAGAGAACATTCTGGCCACCAAAAGGGTAAGAGGAAAAACCTTTTTTCTGGTAGATTGGAAGGGGTTTGGTCCTGAGGAGAGAACGTGGGAGCCCCGGGAGAACATCCATGCCCCTCTCATCCTTGATAAATTTCTCTCTGGCCTAAAAAAGGGGGGGCCTAAAGGGGGGGGGTACTGTAGCGGCGGCGTCCCTGCCTCCTGCCAGGCAGGGACGCTGTTCCCCTCACCTCTCCGCTCTGTGCCCGGCGTCTTCCTCCTGCTCTGCTGGCAGCGCGCGCTGCTTCCCGGCCACGGTGCTTAAGGCGCGCGCGCTCCCCCTCTCTTAAAGGGGCCGCGCGCGCCGTCCTAAGGAGTCCCCGGCCAATGGCCGGAGGACTTCACCATATATAAGGCACCTCCTCCAAAATGGAGGTGCCCGAGCAATGTTGTTGCAAAGCCTTCACTCTGCTTCAGCCCTCAGGTCCCGTTACCAGTTACCTGCCAGTCACCTGCCAGATTCCTGCTTGATACCTGCCAGATATCCGTTTACCTGCTTGCAAGCCTGCGGTCCGACGGTCTGCCTTCTGACACCTGTCAGTCTGTCTATGGGCCAGCCTGCCCGCTCACCTGGGAGCGCTCATCTGCTACCTGCCTGCTAGCCTACCTGGAGGCTCCGCCGTCACTTGCCGTGACCACCTGCCTGTCCAGAGACTCTCGCCTGCTCACCTAGGAGCGCTCACCTGCTACCTGCCTGCTAGCCTACCTGGAGGCTCTGTCGTCACTTGCCGTGACCACCTGCCTGTCCAGAGACTCTTGTCTGCTTACCTGGGAGCGCTCATCTGCTACCTGCCTGCTAGCCTACCTGGAGGCTCCGCCGTCACTTGCCGTGACCACCTGCCTGTCCAGAGACTCTCGCCTGCTCACCTAGGAGCGCTCACCTAGGAGCGCTCACCTGCTACCTGCCTGCTAGCCTACCTGGAGGCTCTGCCGTCACTTGCCGTGACCACCTGCCTGTCCAGAGACTCTTGCCCGCTCACCTGGGAGCGCTCACCAGTCACCTGCCTGCTGTCCTTCTACCCAGAGACTGTCCCTGTCACTTGCCGTGAGTACCCGTCCTTCTACCCAGAGACTGTCCCTGTCACTTGCCGTGACTACCTGCCCGTCTTCCCTGGGAGCCACCCGCTTTCTTACAAGGACCGCCCCCTTGTATAGTTGCTCAGAGGTTCCGCCTCCCAGACCCGTTACAGGCACGTGATGTGACAGGACGTATATATACCACCAGTTCCTTCCAGGAATGTATATATACCTCCGTCCAGCCACCCTCAAACCACAATATCACATAAATACTGGTATACTGCCACCACCAATCGCTTAACAGGTGGATTGGGTACCCGTTAGGTAACGTGAATTAGCGGGTGAGGAACGTGTTTGCTCGACATAGGACAAGAAGAACGAAGCTGGTAAATATTAATGATTTACTCCTGAAAATGAGTAGTGTTTACAAAAGATATACAAGATATTATAAAAGAGACAATGTACATATATGCATAAAACAGTTATTAAAATAAAAGGGATAAGTAATAGCAAAACCTGCGCCACGAGGTGATGGTCTCAGATTCTGTGGGGGGGACGGCTCCCCGGAAATTAGATGTGATTCTTCCACGCAGCGAGGTGTGCATGTGTCTGACGTCCCTGGCAAGAATCTGCTGGTTTATGGCCGTTCTGGTTTTTAGCAAGGGGCCAAAACACCAGGAGACACCCATATCGCTTACCTCACAAAAGGGCCCGGTTTTGTGAACCCACCCAGCTGCATAAGACATAAAAATCCTCCATCTTTCATATCTTGGTGTGGGGGGTCCCACATCCAAGATGGAGACATCATGTTTGCCGTCACTAATATTCATGCAGATGGATATCAAATATGATATCTCTATGACGCTCAGAAGCTAAGAAACCATTTCCCGGGTTTCCGGCGGTTTCCCAGCCATGCAAGATATACCATTGTAACCAGAAAAAGATGAGCATTCCAAAAATGTGGTCCCTGGGTTTGTGACAGTCATGTGCCTTATTAAATTCTACATTAACTGTACAAACTTTTAAACAATAGGATTTTGGAGGGAAAGACCAGTTTAGACTAGAAGGTTTGCTCTTCGCTGAGATTTTATGGCGGTAATAAAAATTCCTGATGTGGGGGAACGCACTGAGTTCTATGTCTTACAAATGGACAGGGGGTGGAAATTTAGGACATCTCTCATTTTTAAAACTCGGCCAAAAATACATTTTGCCTGACAAGCAGGCTGTGAATGACAGCACGGTGATGACATTAAGAAAAACGGAGAAGCTACAGCAATAAAAGTTACATATTCTGAAAGGACTGCCCAAGCACTATTTCAGGATACCAATAGTATCGCACTAAAAATTCACCTGACAGATTCCCTTTAACTACTATGTGAAGGGGTATGTGTACATGAAGTCTTTAGATGTCTGCGAAGCCAGCAAGTTATTCAGGCAGACGACTCTTCAGGAAACTCCAATGAATTTTGTTCCGAAGCGAAGGTTTTCTGTTTCTTTTCTGTCATTTTTTCCATCATCATTTGGCCTTTTTTTTATTTAAATAGTAGTCAACAAACTTAAGTATACACCCCTCTCTCTTTTAACAGTCTGTTATCTCTGGAAACTTAAACAGAGAAGAAGCTCAAAAGACTGAACATACAGTGCCTACAAGTAGTATTCAACCCCCTGCAGATTTAGCTGGTTTGATAAGATGCAAATAAGTTAGAGCCTTCAAACTGCAAACGAGAGTAGGTTTTATGAACAGAAGCATAAATCTTACAAACCAAAAAGTTATGTTGCTCAGTTGAATTTTATTAAATTTTAAACATAAAAGTGTGGGTCAATTATTATACAACCCCTATGTTTAATATTTTGTGGAATAACCCTTGTTTGCAATTACAGCTAATAATCGTCTTTTATAAGACCTGATCAGGCCGGCACAGGTCTGTGGAGTTATCTTGGCCCACTCCTCCATGCAGATCTTCTCCAAGTTATCTAGGTTCTTTGGGTGTCTCATGTGGACTTTATTCTTGAGCTCCTTCCACAAGTTTTCAATTGGGTTAAGGTCAGGAGACTGACTAGGCCACTCCAACACCTTGACTTTTTCCCTCTTGAACCAGGCCTTGGTTTTCTTGGCTGTGTGCTTTGGGTCGTTGTCTTGTTGGAAGATGAAATTACGACCCATCTTAAGATCCTTGATGGAGGAGCGGAGGTTCTTGGCCAAAATCTCCAGGTAGGCCGTGCTATCCATCTTCCCATGGATGCGGACCAGATGGCCAGGCCCCTTGGCAGAGAAACAGCCCCACAGCATGATGCTGCCACCACCATGCTTGACTGTAGGGATGGTATTCTTGGGGTCGTATGCAGTGCCATCCAGTCTCCAAACGTCACGTGTGTGGTTGGCACCAAAGATCTCGATCTTGGTCTCATCAGACCATAGAACCTTGAACCAGTCTGTCTCAGAGTCCTTCAAGTGATCATGAGCAAACTGTAGACGAGCCTTGACATGACGCTTTGAAAGTAAAGGTACCTTACGGGCTCGTCTGGAACGGAGACCATTGCGGTGGAGTACGTTACTTATGGTATTGACTGAAACCAATGTCCCCACTGCCATGAGATCTTCCCGGAGCTCCTTCCTTGTTGTCCTTGGGTTAGCCTTGACTCTTCGGACAAGCCTGGCCTCGGCACGGGAGGACACTTTCAAAGGCTGTCCTGGCCGTGGAAGGCTAACAGTAGTTCCATAAGCCTTCCACTTACGGATGATGCTCCCAACAGTGGAGACAGGTAGGCCCAACTCCTTGGAAAGGGTTTTGTACCCCTTGCCAGCCTTGTGACCCTCCACGATCTTGTCTGTGATGGCCTTGGAATGCTCCTTTGTCTTTCCCATGTTGACCATGTCTGAGTGCTGTTCACAAGTTTGGGGAGGGTCTTAAATAGTCAGAAAAGGCTGGCAAAAGAGATCTTTAATCCACACATGTGAAGCTCATTATTCTTGGTGCCTGAACTACTTCTTAATACTTTAGGGGGACCAAACAGAATTCTTGTGGTTTGAGGGGTTGAATAATAAATGACACTCTGAATTAACTTTTAACGTTTTAAAAAAATAAAATAAAAATAAACCAAAACAAAATTTGCTGCAGTGCATTTCCCACTTCCAGGCTGATCTACAGTACAAATGTCACAATGCCAAGTTAATTCCGCATGTGTCAACCAGCTAAATCTGCAGGGGGTTGAATACTACTTGTAGGCACTGTATGCACAGCAAGTTGTTTTTACACTGTAGGGCAAATGTTCATTCTTTTTAGCTCTTATTTTACATTTTTTAAAATGGTTTACAGAGCGGAATCACCTGAAAAAATTGTTGTGTGCGCATACCCTTAGTCAGACTTACCAGGGGGTGTAACCACTTAAAGTGCCTAGGGCAACGTGAATGCCAAATGCGACCCTGGGTTGAACACTATAGATCCTCAAAATAAATGGATTGCGCTGCTTGAGAAGAGTGTGAAAAATAAGTATATATGAGGAAGGGGAGGGGGGTGCTGCTGAAACCACTGAAGAAATGTGGTGAATCATTTTTGTGATTAATAATGAAAGGGGATTGGATCTCTGCTATAATCACTAAGGAAAGGGCTGAGGAAACCAGTGGGGCCACTGTTACTGCTTTGGTAGGGAAGGGCACAGCTGTGACTAATAATAGAGGGAGGGGAGGCAGTGCTGTGACTTTTCGGCAGCAGCTGTGATGATAGAGGAAAAGGGGAGGGTGAATCTGCTTTCTTTATATGGATAGGGCTATAAAAATGTAATGTGGAGCAGCGTGGTAGCCGTGGGCGAGTTAGCTGTTTTCCCCTCACCCTTGACAGCACCTGAGAGAGTAGGATCCGCCCCTATCACTGGAGAGGAAGCCAAGAGTACAAAATAAGAAGGCAACTTCCACTTCCTCTTTCATTGTGGATTCCTGTCCTTTGGATGTAGGAGCCTTGAACCCACAGCTGGAACCAGGGCTGGCTCCAGGTTTTTGTGGGTCCCGGGCAAAAGAGTCTCAGTGGGCCCCTTTAACACATACCACCATTCATGATGCACAGATACGGCGGAGAAATATAGGTATACAACACAGGACCAAGGCTTTCCCCTCATCCTTCACATATGCAAACGTGCACACATAACAGTATATGGCCAGAGTGCACAGTATATGGCCGTATTGTACAGCATATGGCCGGGCTGTACAGTATATGGCCGGAGTGCACAGTCTATGGCCGGGCTTTACAGTATATGGCCGGACTGTACAGTATATGGCCGGACTGTACAGTATATCGCCAGAGTGCACAATATATGGCCGTACTGTACAGTATATGGCCGGGCTGTACAGTATATGGCCGGAGTGCACAGTCTATGGCCGGGCTGTACAGTATATGCCCGGACTGTACAGTATATCGCCGGAGTGCACAGTATATGGCCGGACTGTACAGTATATGGCCGGGCTGTACAGTATATGGCTGGGATGTACAGTATATGGCCGGAGTGCACAGTATATGGCCGGGCTGTAGAGTATATGGCCGGGCTGTAGAGTATATGTCCGGGCTGTACAGTATGTGGCCGGAGTGCACAGTATGTGGCCGGACTATTACAGTATGTGGCCAGGCTATACAGTATATGGCCGGGCAGTACAGTATATGGCCGGGCTGTACAGTATATGGCCAGGCTGCACAGTATATGGCCGGAGTGCACAGTCTATAGCCGGACTGTACAGTATATGGCCGGGCTGTACAGCATATAGCCGGAGTGCACAGTATATGGCTGGGCTGTACAGTATATAGCCGGTGTGCACAGTATATGGCCGGGCTGTACAGTATATAGCCGGAGTGCACAGTATATGGCCGGGCTGTACAGTATATAGCCGGAGTGCACAGTATATGGCCGGGCTGTATAGTATATAGCCGGGTTGTACACTATATGGCCGGGCTGTACAGTATATGGCCGGACTGTATAGTATATGGCCGGGCTGTACAGTATATAGCTGGAGTGCACAGTATATGGCCGGGCTGTACAGTATATAGACGGAGTGCACAGTATATAGCCAGAGTACACAGTATATGGCCGGACTGTACAGTATATGGCAGGACTGTACAGTATGTGGCCGGGCTGTACAGTATGTGGGGGGGGGAGTGGCTGCATTACACTCTGTATATGGCCGGGCTGTACAGTATATGGCCGGACTGTACAGTATATGGTCGGAGTGCACAGTCTATCGCCGGAGTGCACAGTATATGGCCGGAGAGCACAGTCTATGGTCAGGCTGTACAGTATATGGCCGGACTGTACAGTATATGGATGGGCTGTACAGTATATAGCCGGAGTGCACAGTATATAGCCGAACTGTATAGTATATAGCCGGAGTGCACAGTATATGGCCGTAGTGCACAGTATATGGCCGGACTGTACAGAATGTGGCCGGGGTGTACAGTATGTGGGGGGGGGGGAGTGGCTGCATTACACTCGGTATATGGCCGGACTGTACAGTATGTGGCCGGAGTGCACAGTCTATGGCCGGACTGTACAGTATGTGGCCGTAGTGCACAGTATATGGCCGGAGTGCAGTCTATGGCCGGGCAGTACAGTATATGGCCGGAGTGCACAGTCTATGGCAGGGCTGTACAGTATATGGCCGGGCTGTACAGTATATGGTCGGGCTGTACAGTATATAGCCGGAGTGCACAGTACATGGCCGGACTGTACAGTATATGGCAGGACTGTACAGTATGTGGCTGGGCTGTACAGTATGTGGGGGGGGGGGGAGTGGCTGCATTACACTCTGTATATGGCCGGGCTGTACAGTATATGGCCGGACTGTACAGTATATGGTCGGAGTGCACAGTCTATCACCGGAGTGCACAGTATATGGCCGGAGAGCATAGTCTATGGTCGGGCTGTACAGTATATGGCCGGACTGTACAGTATATGGATGGGCTGCACAGTATATAGCCGGAGTGCACAGTATATAGCCAAACTGTATAGTATATAGCTGGAGTGCACAGTATATGGCCGTAGTGCACAGTATATGGCCGGACTGTACAGAATGTGGGGGGGGGGGGAGTGGCTGCATTACACTCGGTATATGGCCGGACTGTACAGTATGTGGCCGGAGTGCACAGTCTATGGCCGGACTGTACAGTATGTGGCCGTAGTGCACAGTATATGGCCGGAGTGCAGTCTATGGCCGGGCTGTACAGTATATGGCCGGAGTGCACAGTCTATGGCAGGGCTGTACAGTATATGGCCGGGCTGTATAGTATATAGCCGGAGTGCACAGTATATGGCCGGACTAAACAGTATATGGCTGGAGTGCACAGTATATGGCCGGACTGTACAGTATATGGCCGGACTGTACAGTATGTGGCCGGGCTGCACAGTATATGGCCGGAGTGCACAGTGTATGGCCGGACTGTACAGTATATGGCCGGACTGTACAGTATGTGGCCGGGCTGTACAGTTATGTGGCCGGGCTGTACAGTATGTGGCCGGGCTGTACAGTATATGGCCGGAGTGCACAGTTTATGGCCAGGCTGTACAGTATGTGGCCGGGCTGTACAGTATATGACCGGGCTGTACAGTATATGGCAGGGCTGTACAGTATATGGTCGGGCTGTACAGTATATGGCCAGACTGTACAGTATGTGGTCGGGCTGTACACTATGTGGCCGGACTGTACAGTATATGGCCAGGCTGTACAGTATATGGCCGGGCTGTATAGTTTGTGGCCAGGCTGTACAGTATGCGGCCGGGCTGTACAGTATATGGCCGGGCAGCACAGTATATGGCTGGAGTGCACAGTCTATGGTCGGGCTGTACAGTATATGGCCGGAGTGCACAGTCTATGGCAGGGCTGTACAGTATATGGCCGGACTGTACAGTATATGGTCGGGCTGTACAGTATATAACCGCAGTGCACAGTATATAGCCGGAGTGCACAGTATATGGCCGGGCTGTACAGTATATAGCCGCAGTGCACAGTATACAGCCGGAGTGCACAGTATATGGCCAGAGTGCACAGTATATGGCCGGACTGTACAGTATATGGCCGGACTGTACAGTATGTGGCCGGGCTGCACAGTATATGGCCGCAGTGCACAGTATATGGCCGGACTGTACAGTATGTGGCCGGGCTGTATAGTATATGGCCGGGCTGTACAGTATGTGGCCGGGCTGTACAGTATGTGACCGGGCTGTACAGTATGTGCCCGGGCTGTACAGTATGTGGCCGGGCTGTACAGTATATGGCCGGACTGTACAGTATGTGGCCGGGCTGTACAGTATATGGCTGGACTGTACAGTATGTGGCCGGGCTGTACAGTATATGGCCGGGCTGTACAGTATATGGCCGGAGTGCACAGTATATGGCCAGGATGTAGAGTATGTGGCCGGGCTGTACAGTATATGACCGGGCTGTACAGTATATGGCAGGGCTGTACAGTATATGGCCAGACTGTACAGTATGTGGTCGGGCTGTACACTATGTGGCCGGACTGTACAGTATATGGCCAGGCTGTACAGTATATGGCCGGGCAGCACAGTATATGGCCGGGCTGTACAGTATATGGCCTGAGTGCACAGTATATGGCCGGAGTGCACAGTATATGGCCGGACTGTATAGTATATGGCCGGTTTGTACAGTATATAGCCGGAGTGCACAGTATATGGCTGGGCTGTACAGTATATAGCCGGAGTGCACAGTATATGGCCGGGCTGTACAGTATAAAGCTGGAGTGCACAGTATATGGCCGGGCTGTACAGTATATAGCCGGAGTGCACAGTATATGGCCAGGCTGTATAGTATATAGCCGGGCTGTACAGTATATGGCCGGGTTGTACAGTATATAGCCGGACTGCATAGTATATGGCCGGGCTGTACAGTATATAGCTGGAGTGCACAGTATATGGCCGGGCTGTACAGTATATAGTCGGAGTGCACAGTATATAGCCGGGCTGTATAGTATATAGCCGGAGTGCACAGTATATGGCCGGACTGTACAGTATATGGCAGGACTGTACAGTATGTGGCCGGGCTGTACAGTATGTGGGAGGTGGAGTGGCTGCATTACACTCTGTATATGGCCGGGCTGTATAGTATATGGCCGGACTGTACAGTATATGGCCAGAGTGCACAGTCTATGGCCGGGCTATACAGTATATGGCCGGAGTGCACAGTCTATGGCCGGGCTGTTCAGTATATGGCCGGACTGTACAGTATATGGCCGGGCTGTACAGTAGATAGTCGGAGTGCACAGTATATAGCCGGAGTGCACAGTATATGGCCGGGCTGTATAGTATATAGCCGAAGTGCACAGTATATGGCCGGAGTGCACAGTATATGGCCGGAGTGCACAGTATATGGCCGGACAGTACAGTATATGGCCGGAGTGCACAGTATATGGCCGGACTGTACAGTATATGGCCGGAGTGCACAGTATATGGCCGGACTGTACAGTATGTGGCCGGGCTGTACAGTATGTGGGGGGGGGGGGAGTGGCTGCATTACACTCTGTATATGGCTGGACTGTACAGTATGTGACAGGAGTGCACAGTATATGGCCAGAGTGCACAGTCTATGGCCGGGCTATACAGTATATGGCCGGAGTGCACAGTCTATGGCCGGGCTGTACAGTATATGGCCGGACAGAACAGTATATAGCTGGAGTGCACAGTATATGGCCAGAGTGCACAGTATATGGCCGGACTGTACAGTATATGGCCGGAGTGCACAGTATATGGCCGGAGTGCACAGTATATGGCTGGACTGTACAGTATGTGGGGGGGGGGGGGAGTGGCTGCATTACACTCTGTATATGGCTGGACTGTACAGTATGTGGCCGGAGTGCACAGTCTATGGCCGGAGTGCACAGTCTATGGCCAGGCTGTACAGTATATGGCCGGAGTGCACAGTCTATGGCCGGGCTGTACAGTATATGGCCGGACTGTACAGTATATAGCCGGAGTGCACAGTATAAGGCCGGGCTGTATAGTATATAGCCGGAGTGCACAGTATATGGCTGGACTGTACAGTATATGGCCGGAGTGCACAGTATATGGCCGGACTGTACAGTATGTGGCCGGGCTGCACAGTATATGGCTGGAGTGCACAGTATATGGCCGGACTGTACAGTATATGGCCGGACTGTACAGTATGTGGCCGGGCTGCACAGTATATGGCCGGGCTGCAGAGTAAGTGGCCGGGCTGTACAGTATGTGGCCGGGCTGTACAGTATACGGCCGGGCTGTACAGTATATGACCGTGCTGTACAGTATGTGGCCGGGCTGTACAGTATATGACCGGGCTGTACAGTATGTGGCCAGGCTGTACAGTATATGGCCGGGCTGTACAGTATATGACCGGGCTGTACAGTATATGGCCGGACTTTACAGTATATGGCCGGAGTGCACAGTATATGGCTGGACTGTACAGTATGTGACCGGAGTGCACAGTATATGGCCAGAGTGCACAGTCTATGGCCAGGATGTACAGTATATGGCTGGACTGTACAGTATATGGCCGTGCTGTACAGTATATAGCCGGAGTGCACAGTATATAGCCGGAGTGCACAGTATATGGCCGGGCTGTATAGTATATAGCCGGAGTGCACAGTATATGGCCAGAGTGCACAGTATATGGCCGGACTGTACAGTATATGGCCGGAGTGCACAGTATATGGCTGGACTGTACAGTATGTGGCCGGGCTGTACAGTATGTGGGGGGGGGGAGTGGCTGCATTACACTCTGTATATGGCTGGACTGTACAGTATGTGGCCGGGAGTGCACAGTCTATGGCCGGAGTGCACAGTCTATGGCCGGGCTGTACAGTATATGGCCGGAGTGCACAGTCTATGGCCGGGCTGTACAGTATATGGCCGGACTGTACAGTATATGGCCGGGCTGTACAGTATGTGGCCGGGCTGTACAGTATATGACCGGGCTGTACAGTATTTGGCCAGACTGTACAGTATGTGGCCGGGCTGTACAGTATATGGCCGGAGTGCACAGTATATGGCCGGGCTGTACAGTATATGACCGGGTTGTACAGTATATGGCAGGGCTGTACAGTATATGGCCGGGCTGTACAGTATATGGCCGGACTGTACAGTATGTGGCCGGGCTGTACAGTATGTGGCCGGACTGTACTGTACATGGCCAGGCTGTACAGTATGTGGCCTGGCTGTACAGTATATGGCCGGGCTGTACAGTATGTGGCCTGGCTGTACAGTATATGGCCGGGCTGTACAGCATGTTTATCCGGGCTGTACAGTATGTAGCCGGGCTGTACAGTATATGACCGGGCTGTATAGTATATGGCAGGGCTGTACAGTCTATGGCCGGACTGTACAGTATATGGCCGGGCTGTACAGTCTATGGCCGGACTGTACAGTATATGGCCGGGCTGTACAGTATATGGCCGGGCTGTACAGTAAATGACCGGACTGTACAGTATATGGCCGGAGTGCACAGTATATGGCCGGACTGTACAGTATATGGCCGGAGTGCACAGTATATGGCCGGGCTGTACAGTATATGGCCGGACTGTACAGTAAATGGCCGGGCTGTACAGTGTATGGCCGGACTGTACAGTATATGGCCGGGCTGTA
This sequence comes from Phyllobates terribilis, assembly GCF_046119375.1. NCBI lineage: Eukaryota > Metazoa > Chordata > Amphibia > Anura > Dendrobatidae > Phyllobates > Phyllobates terribilis. Next base: position 218,726,760 of record NW_027362771.1, read on the forward strand.
CAGCATACAGTACAGACCAAAAGTTTGGACACATTCTCATTTAAAGATTTTTCTGTATTTTCTTGACTATGAAAATTGTACATTCACACTGAAGGCATCAAAACTATGAATTAACACATGTGGAATTATATACTTAACCAAAAAGTGTGAAACAACTGAAAATATGTCTTATATTCTAGGTTCTTCAAAGTAGCCACCTTTTGCTTTGATGACTGTTTTGCACACTCTTGGCATTCTCTTGATGAGCTTCAAGAGGTAATCACCAGAAATGGTCTTCCAACAATCTTGAAGGAGTTCCCAGAGATGCTTAGCACTTGTTGGCCCTTTTGCCTTCACTCTGCGGTCCAGCTCACCCCAAACCATCTCGATTGGGTTCAGGTCTGGTGACTGTGGAGGCCAGGTCATCTGGCGTAGCACCCCATCACTCTCCTTCTAGGTCAAATAGCCCTTACACAGCCTGGAGGTGTGTTTGGGGTCATTGTCCTGTTGAAAAATAAATGATGGCCCAACTAAACGCAAACCGGATGGAATAGCATGCCGCTGCAAGATGCTGTGGTAGCCATGCTGGTTCCGTATGCCTTCAATTTTGAATAAATCCCCAACAGTGTCACCAGCAAAGAACCCCCACACCATCACACCTCCTCCTCCATGCTTCACGGTGGGAACCAGGCATGTAGAGTCCATCCGTTCACCTTTTCTGCGTCGCACAAAGACAAGGTGGTTGGAACCAAAGATCTCAAATTTAGACTCATCAGACCAAAGCACAGATTTCCACTGGTCTAATGTCCATTCCTTGTGTTCTTTAGCCCAAATAAGTCTCTTCTGCTTGTTGCCTATCCTTAGCAGTGGTTTCCTAGCAGCTATTTTACCATGAAGGCCAGCTGTACAAAGTCTCCTCTTAACAGTTGTTGAAGAGATGTGTCTGCTGCTAGAACTCTGTGTGGCATTGACCTGGTCTCTAATCTGAGCTGCTGTTAACCTGCGATTTCTGAGGCTGGTGACTCGGAAAAACTTATCCTCAGAAGCAGAGGTGACTCTTGGTCTTCCTTTCCTGGGGCGGTCCTCATGTGAGCCAGTTTCTTTGTAGCGCTTGATGGTTTTTGCAACTGCACTTGGGGACACTTTCAAAATGTTCCCAATTTTTTGCACTGACTGACCTTTATTTCTTAACGTAATGATGGCCACTCGTTTTTCTTTACTTAGCTGCTTTTTTCTTGCCATCATACAAATTCTAACAGTCTATTCAGTAGGACTATCAGCTGTGTATCTGACGCGCCCCTGGGCCTGTGTCGCGCTGCGTTGCGCACGCGGGAGCTTACCCGGAGCCGGATCTCTTGAGGGTTGTAGTCTCGTGGCGGTGATCCGGTCCGTGCCCAGGGAGTCAGACTAAGTGGCGCTGTATTAGAGGTAGATGTTGGACGACTACGCCACCCGTTGAGTACAGCTAAGGAGCTGCTGCTGCAGGGCAGACCGCTGAGGCCGGTGGTAGGATTATGCAGCGTGATAGTATAACCCCCAACGGGAGGGGTATGGCCTCAGGGCAGCCGACGTGGATGATGGGGGTAGCAGGAACCACTCGGAGACGGTACGGTGTAGTTCAGGGTCTTTACTGGTGACAAAGATAGACCCTCCCGGAGTACTGGCTAGCGATTGGGGCCTGGTCAGTCCTTGAGCAGATGGGATCTCCCCTGGCCAGGCGGAGTTGTAGGCCTCCCAAACTAACGATACTCTTCCGGCTACCTTGCTAGAGGCGGGTATAAGTAGCCCACGTCCCTGAGTGTACCGTGTGGTGCTCACCCGTATGGCCGGTGACTCGGGGCCTTCTAGTAGCTTCCGCTCCACGACGGCGGTGCTGGTCCCACGCGTGTGACCGTGCCTTCGGGTTTCTGGGCCAGAGGACCTGCAATCCCCTGCCGGTCGGTTTCTGCTGCTGGATAGGAGTTAGTCCCCACAGCCTCGGACTCCGGGTCCGGTGATAACTTCTCAGTCAGGGCGAGCTCTGCAGCTGCCAGCCCCTGACTCCTTGTAGCACTGCTCCCACAGAGCTCCTGATGTTCTTTTCCTATATCTGCTTCTCTGTCTCTACTTCTTCTCTACTCACTAACCCTGCCTCAGCCCTAGGTTTATATAGGGGAAGTTCTTCCCCTCCCAGGACTGGGCAGGAGGTGTGGCATGCACAGGATCCCTGACCAAGAGACCTCCCACCTGCTCTCAGACATAACATTGCTGTTACTGTGGAAACCAGACCCCTGGGGTGCCACATTCCCCCCTAGTGAAATTTAGTACTCCGGGACTAAACATATTTTTAGAAAAACATAACAAGGTATAAACAATAATAATACAATAAGAAAAACACATAAAGATGGTTACGGCGTGTCCGCAACCGGGTGCAGTCTTTGAAGAAAACAAAGGTGTCCATTTCACCAAAACAGGGAGACGTAACCAGGTAGGGGTCTGTCCTGCCCCGAGTCCTTAACAGTCTTTTAGTCCATTCCTAGGTTACGCTCCAACCATGTACAAGGATTCCCGGTAAATCCACCAAGGACTCCTATAAATAACTAGAAACACATAATTATACACAAGCAACAAGAAAAACAGGTAACCACAAATAAAACAATTTATACACTTCAAATCCTCCAACGTGCGGGTAACTGGCCTCTAGTGGCCCTAGTGGACCTACGGAGCTGACTGTCTAGCCCTGAACTACAGGGTGTAGGAGCTGTCAAGGGTAAACTGGGCAGCTGTCTACCGGCTCTTTGGCTCACTAGGGGTACGGCAGGCTCACTATAAGCAGAGGGTTGATCCTCCTGTTCTGCTTGTGTGGAATCTTCTGCCTCCTGGACCGGCTGCTCTTTCAGCTCTACCTGTTGCTCCGTAGGCACTTGGGATGCTGGTTGGAGGAACGTGAGGACGGGTACCACAACTGCACCATTGACTTGAGTCCAGGACCGAGGGAAGTCTCCGAGCACAGTACTAACCATATCTTCCCTTTCCTCTACGGGTCGATGGTCTTCTTGTTCCTCTTCAGGGTTCCGTAGCTGTTCAGGACACTTCTTCAGGTGATCCCGGGATACAATGGCTATGGTCTCCCCTCCGTCTTTACTGATGGTACAGACTTTCGGGTTCTCGTGGCTTGAGGGCAGTACGGTGTACGGGTCCTTCTCCCACTGGTCGTCCAACTTGTGGAGCCGTCTTTTCCTCTTCAAGACCTGCTCTCCGGGTACCAGGGGAACAGCGGGAGCATACTGGTTGTAAGTTTTCTCTTGTCTTTCCCTAGCCTGACAGAGACTTCGCTCCACGCTCTCCTGTATGTAACATACCTGGCGGCGTCCTTGCATGGTGGTCCATCTCCCACTGTGCAAGAGCGCGCACTTGTTCTCCAGTTCAGAATGTCTCTCTGGCTTCCCTCCATGCTGTCTGTTTGTGTCTGTTTCTGCTGCTTAAGGGCGGCGCCCGATCACTTCCTGCTTTTTGTACCTGCTGTGGGTCACACCCCTTGTGCGTCCTCAGTCTATTGCTGTCTGTCACCTGGTATATAGCTCAGCTGCTCCCATCTATCCCTGCCTGAGCATAGTGTTTCATTCAGTGTGTGCTTGCACTCTGAAGGTGCCAGGTCCCGTTCTTTGTCTCCTGCTTTGCGGTATCAGTTCCCGTGTCTGAACTGAGTCCTGTCTATGTCTCCTGCCTTGCGGTATCAGTTCCCGTGTCTGAACTGAGTCCTGTCTATGTCTCCTGCCTTGCGGTATCAGTTCCCGTGTCTGAACTGAGTCCTGTCTATGTCTCCTGCCTTGCGGTATCAGTTCCCGTGTCTGAACTGAGTCCTGTCTGTGTTCTCTTGTCTGCCTATCCTGGAGGCTGTATTTCCAGGCCTGTCTGAACACGCTCCTAGCCTGTTCCTTCCGCCTTCTAGGGGCCGATTACCTAGATCCGTTCCTGTATCTTGTCTGTCCTGTCTGAACACGCTCCTAGCCTGTTCCTCCCGCCTTCTAGGGGCTGATTATCTAGACCCGCTCCGGTATCTTGTCTGTCCTGTCTGAACACGCTCCTAGCCTGTTCCTCCCGCCTTCTAGGGGCCGATTACCTAGACCCGCTCCTGTATCTTGTCTGTCCTGTCTGAACACGCTCCTTGCCTGTTCATCCTGCCTCTCTGGGGGCCGTATTCCCAGACCCGCTCCTGTGTCTCGCTGCAGTGTCGGTTTCCTCCGTACACTCAGTTCCAGTCTGAACTCTCTCCTATCCTTTACCTGTTTTGCCTCTATGTCCGTTCCCTTCCTTTTTCTGCAGAGTCTGAACTCGTACCTAACTCCTGCTTGATGTCTCTGTACTCCCGTTTGTGAGTTTCTCGTCCACTCGCTACTTCACTGCAAGTACCCTGTGGGTATCTGGCTCTGCCTTTCCCTTCCTGTCTGTTCCGTGTGAACAGAGCCCTGTTCCCCCTGCTCAGTCTAGCCTGCTCTGACTCCTTTGCTCACCGCTCCGGCGGTTCTAGCCTGCTCTGACTCCTTTGCTTACCGCTCCGGCGGTTCTAGCCTGCTCTGACTCCTTTGCTCGCTGCTCCGGCAGCCTTGCTCCGCTCTGACCCTTTTGCTCACTGCTCTGGCAGTCTCGCTCCGCTCTTATCCTTTTGCTCACTGCTCCGGCAGTCTTGCTCCACTCTTGCTCACCGCTCCAGGCGGTCTCGTCCTGCTTTACCCTTGCTCACTGCTCCGGCAGTCTCGCTCAGCTCTGACCCTTTGCTCACCGCTCCTGGCGGCCTTGTCCTGCTCTACTCTTGCTCACCGCTCCAGGCGGCCTTGTCCTGCCCTGTTCTCGCTCACCTCTCTGGGCGGCCTCACTCTGCTGTGTTTGTCCGCCACATCTGTGGTTCTGTTCCTGAGTCCCAGTGTGTACTGGGTCCTATCCCGCCAGTGTCCCTACCTGCTAGTGCCTCCCTGTCTGCACTCTAGCTGTGCTTGCCTGTACCCCTCTGCCTGTATTGTTCCTGAGTCCCAGTGTGTACTGGGTCCTATCCCGCCTGTGTTCCTACCTGCTAGTGCCTCCCTGTCTGCACTCTAGCTGTGCTTGCCTGTACCCCCCTGCCTGCATACCCGCCTGCCTGCATACCAGTCGTGCCTGCCTATACCCACCAGTCTGTGTGCCAGCCTACCAGTCTGTTCCTGTATTCCCCTGTGTGGGTCAACAGCCGTGTCCGGGGTCTGTCCTGGAGTAGCACCTGGTCCCTCTGCTCGGTTCCTCCTTGGTGCTCTGGCGTCGTATGCCATCGTGCGACCCTGGTCGGATCGGGTGAATACCTAGTTACGCCCCTCCAGGCATTCACTCTCCGGCACGGTCCAGTGGAATCACTACAATCAAACGCACACGCCGCTCAGCCCGGGCGTGTGCATTACAGCATGCTCAGGCCATGGTTCCCGTTGAGCCCCACGGCCTTCGCTCTCTGAGAAGTTTTCCAGCGAATACATGCATTAAAATAAATAAATAATTTTTTTTTTCCTTAGCTGAGTTCCAGGCGAATTACGCACCGTCCAGATGGATCTATCAGCTCTCGTTCCTGCGGATCCGCCACGTTACTATGGGGATCCAAGACAGTGTCGTGCATTTGTGGAGCAATGCATGCTACACTTTAAGGCCTACCCTCTCTATTTTCCTTCCGATTGGGCTAAAGTGGCCTTTATGATTGACTACCTAGCGGGTGATGCCTTGAAATGGGTCACCCCCCTATGGGAAGCATGGGATCCTGTCGTCCTTGACCTGCAGGCCTTCCTGGTGGCCTTTCGTATGGTCTTCGAGGACCCTAACCCTGAAGCCCCTGCTGAAGCTTCACTTCCCAATATCCCGGAGCAGCCCCGACGGGTAATGTGTGTGGGTAGCGCAATAGTCCTCCAGCCCAATGAGACTACTGCCCACCCAGAATCCTCACAGGGTGACTACGCTTTCCGGAATACTTCTCCCAACCTCAAGAGGCAGTCCAGACGTGCTAGACGTAGAGGCAAGCCGTCACGCCAGGGTCTGTCCTCCCTGAGACCTCCTGACCCCAACCTTGAAGTCCCTACTGAAGCTTCATCTCCCTGTATCCTGGAGAAGCCCCAAAGGGTAATGTGCGTGGGTAGTGCACCAGTTCTCCTGCCCGAAGAGACTTCTGCCCATCCAGACTCCACACAGGAGAACTTCCTGCACCCGGCATCAGATGCTTCACCCACTTTTACCGGTGTGCATGTCCAAGGATGCTCCAAAGCTGTGGTTACCTCAGAGTCTGTGCACCTCTACTACCTGGTGGAGGACCCCCTGTTATCTCCTGAACCCTTCGGGGTGCTACCTGGTAGCGAAAGGACAGAGACTCTCCTATACTCTGTACCTGATACCTCGCTCGCTTCGTCCAGTGAGTCCAACCTAGTGTACTCCGAAGCAGAGGTTACTCCCGAGTCTCTACACCCCTCTGACCAGGCGGAGGACCTCCAGTTGTCTCCAGAACCCTTCGGGGTGCTACCTGGTAGCGAAAGGACAGAGACTCTCCTATACTCTGTACCTGATACCTCGCTCGCTTCGTCCACTGAGTCCAACCTAGTGTACTCCGAAGCAGTGGTTACTCCCGAGTCTCTACACCCCTCCGACCAGGCGGAGGACCTCCAGTTGTCTCCAGAACCCTTCTGGGTGCCACCTGGTGGTGAATGGACAGAGACTTTCCTATATCCTGGATCTGACACCTCGCTTGCTTCGTCCAGTGAGTCCGACCTAGTGTACTCTGAAGCAGAGGTTACTCGTGAGTCTCTACACCCCTCTGACCAGGCGGAGGACCGCCAGCTGTCTCCAGAACCCTTCGGGGTGCCACCTGGTGGTGAATGGACAGAGACTTTCCTATACTCGGTACCCGATACCTCGCCTGCTTCGTCCAGTGAGTCCGACCTAGTGTACTCTGAAGCAGATGTTTTCTCTGAGCCTCTGCACTCTTCTGACCCGGCGGGGGACCTCCAGTTGTTTCCTGAATCCTCCGGGGTACCACCAGATAAAAAAGAGACAGTGACTTTTCCTCATTATGTACCTGATAACCCGTCTATTTCTTCCTGTGAGCTTGACAAGATGTACCTCGAAGCAGAGATTACCCTCAAGTCTCTGTCCCCCTCCAACCCGGTGAAGGACTTCCAGTTGTCTCCTGTACCCTCTGGGGTGCCACCTGAAAATATGTGGAGAGAGACTTCCTTGTGTGCTGTTCCTGGTACTCCACCCGTTTCGTCTGTTGCTGAGGATGGCTGGATAGGAGGTAGCATCCTAGCTAACCAGATGAGATCAGTTTTTCCTGTGGACAGTGGAAGTGATCTCCTTGAAGTGAACGACTGGTCCTCGAATTCCCTGCGGAAGATTCTGGCAGGCCTGAAGAAGAGGGGGCGTAAGGGGGGGGGTACTGTAACATACCTGGCGGCGTCCTTGCATGGTGGTCCATCTCCCACTGTGCAAGAGCGCGCACTTGATCTCCAGTCCAGAATGTCTCTCTGGCTTCCCTCCATGCTGTCTGTTTGTGTCTGTTTCTGCTGCTTAAGGGCGGCGCCCGATCACTTCCTGCTTTTTGTACCTGCTGTGGGTCACACCCCTTGTGCGTCCTCAGCCTATTGCTGTCTGTCACCTGGTATATAGCTCAGCTGCTCCCATCTATCCCTGCCTGAGCATAGTGTTTCATTCAGTGTGTGCTTGCACTCTGAAGGTGCCAGGTCCCGTTCTTTGTCTCCTGCTTTGCGGTATCAGTTCCCGTGTCTGAACTGAGTCCTGTCTGTCTCCTGCCTTGCGGTATCAGTTCCCGTGTCTGAACTGAGTCCTGTCTATGTCTCCTGCCTTGCGGTATCAGTTCCCGTGTCTGAACTGAGTCCTGTCTATGTCTCCTGCCTTGCGGTATCAGTTCCCGTGTCTGAACTGAGTCCTGTCTGTGTTCTCTTGTCTGCCTATCCTGGAGGCTGTATTTCCAGGCCTGTCTGAACACGCTCCTAGCCTGTTCCTTCCGCCTTCTAGGGGCCGATTACCTAGATCCGTTCCTGTATCTTGTCTGTCCTGTCTGAACACGCTCCTAGCCTGTTCCTCCCGCCTTCTAGGGGCTGATTATCTAGACCCGCTCCGGTATCTTGTCTGTCCTGTCTGAACACGCTCCTAGCCTGTTCCTCCCGCCTTCTAGGGGCCGATTACCTAGACCCGCTCCTGTATCTTGTCTGTCCTGTCTGAACACGCTCCTTGCCTGTTCATCCTGCCTCTCTGGGGGCCGTATTCCCAGACCCGCTCCTGTGTCTCGCTGCAGTGTCGGTCTCCTCCGTACACTCAGTTCCAGTCTGAACTCTCTCCTATCCTTTACCTGTTTTGCCTCTATGTCCGTTCCCTTCCTTTTTCTGCAGAGTCTGAACTCGTACCTAACTCCTGCTTGATGTCTCTGTACTACCGTTTGTGAGTTTCTCGTCCACTCGCTACTTCACTGCAAGTACCCTGTGGGTATCTGGCTCTGCCTTTCCCTTCCTGTCTGTTCCGTGTGAACAGAGCCCTGTTCCCCCTGCTCAGTCTAGCCTGCTCTGACTCCTTTGCTCACCGCTCCGGCGGTTCTAGCCTGCTCTGACTCCTTTGCTTACCGCTCTGGCGGTTCTAGCCTGCTCTGACTCCTTTGCTCGCTGCTCCGGCAGCCTTGCTCCGCTCTGACCCTTTTGCTCACTGCTCTGGCAGTCTCGCTCCGCTCTTATCCTTTTGCTCACTGCTCCGGCAGTCTTGCTCCACTCTTGCTCACCGCTCCAGGCGGTCTCGTCCTGCTTTACCCTTGCTCACTGCTCCGGCAGTCTCGCTCAGCTCTGACCCTTTGCTCACCGCTCCTGGCGGCCTTGTCCTGCTCTACTCTTGCTCACCGCTCCAGGCGGCCTTGTCCTGCCCTGTTCTCGCTCACCTCTCTGGGCGGCCTCACTCTGCTGTGTTTTTCCGCCACATCTGTGGTTCTGTTCCTGAGTCCCAGTGTGTACTGGGTCCTATCCCGCCAGTGTCCCTACCTGCTAGTGCCTCCCTGTCTGCACTCTAGCTGTGCTTGCCTGTACCCCTCTGCCTGTATTGTTCCTGAGTCCCAGTGTGTACTGGGTCCTATCCCGCCTGTGTTCCTACCTGCTAGTGCCTCCCTGTCTGCACTCTAGCTGTGCTTGCCTGTACCCCCCCTGCCTGCATACCCGCCTGCCTGCATACCAGTCGTGCCTGCCTATACCCACCAGTCTGTGTGCCAGCCTACCAGTCTGTTCCTGTATTCCCCTGTGTGGGTCAACAGCCGTGTCCGGGGTCTGTCCTGGAGTAGCACCTGGTCCCTCTGCTCGGTTCCTCCTTGGTGCTCTGGCGTCGTATGCCATCGTGCGACCCTGGTCGGATCGGGTGAATACCTAGTTACGCCCCTCCAGGCATTCACTCTCCGGCACGGTCCAGTGGAATCACTACAATCACACGCACACGCCGCTCAGCCCGGGCGTGTGCATTACACTGTACTTTCCGGTACTGCTGCTGCCTCTCTGTGTCCCAGTCTGCTTCTGGTGAAGTGTCCTCGGGTGTCAGGACTCCCATTTCCAGGTCAACAGGTAACTTACCAGGTCTCGCCCTCATTAGGTAAGCCGGGGTACAGTTGGTGGAACCTACCGGGATGTGGTTGTATAGGTCCACTAGATCGGGCAGCTTCTCAGGCCACAGACTGCGTTCTTCCAGGGGCAACATTTTCAGGAGATCCATTACCACCTGGTTCATTTTCTCACAAAGTCCATTAGTTTGCGGATGATAGGGTGTCGTCCTTATCTTCCGGCAGCCATACAGATTGCAGAATTCCTGGAAGACCTCCGCTTCAAAGGCAGGTCCCTGGTCCGTCAGCACTTGGTCCGGGTACCCGTGTGGACGGCAGAAGTGCTGCTGGAAGGCTCTAGCTGCTGATTGAGCCGTTAAGTCCTTAACGGGGACGACAACCAAGAACCGGGAGTAATGATCCACAATGGTTAACGCGTAGACGTAGCCACTTCTGCTTGGGGTCAGTTTTACATGATCCAAGGCTACCAGTTCCAACGGCTGCCGGGTGACGATGGACTGCAGGGGAGTCTTCTGGCTGGCACGGTCCTTCCTTCTTAGGTTGCACGGGCCACAGTCTCTGCACCACCTCTCGATGGTTCCCCTCATGCCTACCCAGTGGAACCGCCCATGCAGCAGGAACTCCAGCTTCTTCCATCTGAAGTGTCCAGCCGCGTCGTGGTATGCCTCCATCACCATGGCTGCGTCTCTCCGTGGAACCACTACTTGCCAGATTAGTTCATGCGTCCGGGAGTTAACCATTCTGCGGCACAACTTCCCCTTGTAAAGGAACAGTCGACTCTTCTCAGCCCACAGTTGCTTGGCTTCCTCCGGAGCGTCTGGGTCAAGGCGAGCCTCTGGCCGAGTCAGCATCTCCTTTACCAGCCGGACGGCAGGGTCACTGTCTTGCGTTTCCTCCCAGTTGTAGTGAGGCAAGGGGTTAAACGTAGCGGCTTGCTTACTCCTTACCCGATGGGAATACTGGATAGTCCCATGACGGTGGAACGCGGGGAGTTCGACTTCTTCCAGTCCCTCTGGATCTTCTCCTACGTCCGGTAGGTTTGGCATCCTGGACAGGGCGTCCGCGTTGGTATTGGAGCGTCCTGCCCGGTATTTGATTGTGAACTCGTAGTTGGACAGACGGGCCATCCATCTCTGCTCTAGGGCACCGAGTCTTGCCGTGTCCAGGTGTGTCAACGGGTTGTTATCCGTGTACACGGTGAACCGGGAAGAAGCGAGGTAGTGCTTAAAGCGTTCGGTGACTGCCCACACCACTGCCAGGAACTCTAGCTTAAATGAGCTGTAATTCTCAGGGTTTCTTTCGGTGGGTCGCAGTTTTCGGCTAGCGTAAGCGATTACTCGTTCTTTCCCCTGCTGGATCTGGGACAGTACGGCTCCTAGCCCGATGTTACTTGCGTCGGTGTAGAGGATAAAGGGCTGGCTGTAATCAGGGTACGCCAGGATTTCATCCCCCGTGAGGGCCATCTTCAGCTGGCGGAAGGACTCTTCTTCTAACTTCTCCCATTTGAAGGGCGGCTTCTGGTTCTTGGCCTTCCGGGACTGGCCTATCAGGAGGTCCTGCATAGGAGCTGCCTTTTTGGTGAAACCGGGAATGAATCTGCGGTAATAGCCTACCAACCCGAGGAACTGCCGCACTTCCTTTACACTGGAGGGACTTGACCATTCCTTAATTGCGGTGATCTTATCAGGGTCGGGGGCCACTCCGTCAGCGCTCACCACGTGTCCCAGGTACTGCACCTTTGGTTTCAAGAGGTGACACTTGGAGGGTTTGACCTTTAAGCCGTAGCTTGCCAGAGCTTTGAACACTTCCGCCAGGTGTTTCAGGTGGTCCTCATAAGTCTTGGAATATACGATGACATCGTCCAGGTACAACAGGACCGTCTCGAAGTTTCTGTGGCCCAGACAGCACTCCATTAATCGTTGGAAGGTTCCCGGTGCGTTGCAGAGTCCGAACGGCATGCAGGTAAACTCGCTAAGTCCCATCGGGGTGGTGAATGCGGTCTTCTCCCGGTCCGCCTCTGCTACAGGAACCTGCCAGTACCCACTAGTGAGATCCAAGGTAGAGAAGAAGTTAGCAGATCTTAAAGCAGCCAAAGACTCCTCTATCCTTGGTAAGGGGTACGCATCCTTGTGTGTGATACGGTTAATTTTCCGGTAATCTACACACATCCTCATGGTGTTGTCTTTCTTTTTGACTAAGACTATAGGAGCTGCCCAGGGGCTACAGCTATCCCTGATCACCCCAGCCTCCTTCATGTCCCTAAGCATCCCCTTGGCGTGTTGGTAGTGTGCAGGGGGTACGGGTCGATACCTCTCTTTTATGGGAAGATGGTCTCCCGTGGGGATGTGGTGTTCTACCCCTTTGACTCGCCCGAAGTCTAACGGGTGTTTACTAAACACTCTCTCGTACTCTTGAACCACCCGATAGACTCCCTGTTTCTGGTGTGAGGGAGTGGAGTCAGTACCCAAATGTAGTTGCTGACACCAGTCCTCCATTGTTTCCTTAGAGCCGTTACCTTCCTCCGGGGAAAATGGAGGCAAGGGTTCTACGGACTGTATGGAATCTTGATTGATGGTATACAATTTGGCTAGCGTGGCATACCGGGGCAGGTACACTTCCCTCTTCCCGATATTTATTATGCGAACGGGCACCCTCCCATGGCGTACATTGACCACCCCCCGTGCTGTCAAAATGGTGGGCCTACTGTCTGAGTAAACTGGTTCTACCATTGCCTGGTAATCTCTACCTCTCAGACCAATAGCTGCCCGGCACCAAATCATCATTTCACTTTTTGGGGGCATAGCAATAGGGAAAGGGTCACACATTCTTACGCTACCAATCTCACCACCGGAGAGTTCTATCTGTTGCCGCCGCATCAGTGCCCGGATCTCTTTCTGGAGCACTCGCTGCTGGCCGGAGCTGGCGTTCTTGGCAACCTGTTGTAAAAGGAAAATCACCTCTGCAAGACAATTTTCAATTACATTAGTTCCTAGAGTTATCTTTGGGTGACTCTCGTGTTTATCAATGTCTACAATGATCAGTCCCTGTGCTGCCAGTTCGACTCTACCGATTTTAATGGTCACCTCTTTAAATCCAATCTGTGGCACGGGCTGACCATTGCTGGCGATGATACTCAAGTCGTCGTCAGGGTAGCGGGTGATATCCGAGTCATTCCAGTACTGCTTGAAGAGCACGTACGGGATAGTGGTGACCTGTGACCCGGTGTCCAATAGGGCACTCATAGGGATGCCATCCAGTACCACAGGCAAGACTGGACGTCCTCCCACATATCTGTCGTGCCAGTTCGATGGGCCTGATGATCTTTTTCCTGGGGGTTGGCCCTCTACCCCAGGTTGTGCCAGTTTAAAGGACAGTACCTTGCCATATGTCCGGGTTGATTGCAGCGGCGGCAGATGGGTTGTCCGTCCTCGTTGTATCGGTCGCTGGGTCTTCCTCTGGCCGGTGGGGTCCTCCTTGGTCGACGCCACGGGATGTCCTCCGGTCCGGATGCCAGCTGGATCTTCCCTGGAGTGGAAACCTGTAAAGACTGCACAGTTCGGGTTAGCGCGGCAACGCTTTTAGCTAGCTCTTGGACCTGATGGTGCAGGTCTGGAGCCGGGTCATTGTTCAAAGCCTGCGCATCAGCTCCCACAGGCCCTGCCGACAAGGGCGCCGCCTCCTGGTGGTAAGTGGTAGTGGGGCGTCTGTGGGTCACAACGCCACCTGGTGCTGGTTCTCGGAGCACCCGGATGGCTCTGTCCTTGAACTGTGCAAATCCCAGATGAGGGTCCTGTAAGGCCATTGCCCGCAACTGGGTTCGGTGGGCATTGCAATATAAATCCTCTATAAATTGTTCAGTCAACAGCCTGTCCTCGTCTCCCACGCCGTCAGGGTCGGTCTGCTTAATGGCTCTCAGGGCCTCTTGTAGGTTCAGGGCATAGTCCCTTATACTCTCATGTGCCCGCTGTTTGCACCCGTAGAATCTAAGCTTGATCTCGGCTGAGGTGCGGGTATCAAAGGTGTCCCTCAGCCGGGTTAGTATCTCTGCGACAGTCCTCCTCCCAGGTGGCCAGGACTTTACCTCCCTTTTGGCTGCCCCGGTTAATTGGGCCACCAGGATGCTCACTTTTTGCTCCTCTGTGAGGGGGTACACCTGGAAGAGGCTATCCAGCTTTTCTCTAAAGTCATGCAGGGTATGTGACTCCCCTGAGTACTGGGGTAGCCAGGCTGCCCCCGGGATATAGGGCATGGCGAAAGGCATGACCGCAACAGCGGTGGCGCTGGCGGGGGTTGAAGCGGTGAAGCTCTCCTCCGTATCCGACATCCTTCTCCCCCCTAGTGGACCGTGGCCTACCTTGCGATGATCCTCTTCCGTAGGCCGCGGCTCCGCAGTGGATCGTCAGGGTTGAGGACCTTCCGTCGCGCTCCTGTGACGTCGGCGTCTGCTGGGCTCCTTCCAGGACCTTACGCAACGTCCGGACGTGAGGCGGGACTTCAGTTCTCGCGCGCTTTCGGAGTCCACGCCCCTCTTCTTCCCGCGCGGCGTCCTCGAGATGGCGTCCAATGGCGGGAAACCTCCACGGATGGCGGGAAGAATGTAGAAGATGGCGCCGGATGGCGGGAATCTTCACCACTGGTAAGTTTGAACAGTCTTTTTCAGGCACGCAGTACCCGGTGGTTGCGGGCACGAAATCCTGCCGACTACGCCAAAAGTTGACGCGCCCCTGGGCCTGTGTCGCGCTGCGTTGCGCACGCGGGAGCTTACCCGGAGCCGGATCTCTTGAGGGTTGTAGTCTCGTGGCGGTGATCCGGTCCGTGCCCAGGGAGTCAGACTAAGTGGCGCTGTATTAGAGGTAGATGTTGGACGACTACGCCACCCGTTGAGTACAGCTAAGGAGCTGCTGCTGCAGGGCAGACCGCTGAGGCCGGTGGTAGGATTATGCAGCGTGATAGTATAACCCCCAACGGGAGGGGTATGGCCTCAGGGCAGCCGACGTGGATGATGGGGGTAGCAGGAACCACTCGGAGACGGTACGGTGTAGTTCAGGGTCTTTATTGGTGACAAAGATAGACCCTCCCGGAGTACTGGCTAGCGATTGGGGCCTGGTCAGTCCTTGAGCAGATGGGATCTCCCCTGGCCAGGCGGAGTTGTAGGCCTCCCAAACTAACGATACTCTTCCGGCTACCTTGCTAGAGGCGGGTATAAGTAGCCCACGTCCCTGAGTGTACCGTGTGGTGCTCACCCGTATGGCCGGTGACTCGGGGCCTTCTAGTAGCTTCCGCTCCACGACGGCGGTGCTGGTCCCACGCGTGTGACCGTGCCTTCGGGTTTCTGGGCCAGAGGACCTGCAATCCCCTGCCGGTCGGTTTCTGCTGCTGGATAGGAGTTAGTCCCCACAGCCTCGGACTCCGGGTCCGGTGATAACTTCTCAGTCAGGGCGAGCTCTGCAGCTGCCAGCCCCTGACTCCTTGTAGCACTGCTCCCACAGAGCTCCTGATGTTCTTTTCCTATATCTGCTTCTCTGTCTCTACTTCTTCTCTACTCACTAACCCTGCCTCAGCCCTAGGTTTATATAGGGGAAGTTCTTCCCCTCCCAGGACTGGGCAGGAGGTGTGGCATGCACAGGATCCCTGACCAAGAGACCTCCCACCTGCTCTCAGACATAACATTGCTGTTACTGTGGAAACCAGACCCCTGGGGTGCCACATATCCACCAGACTTCTGCACAACACAACTGATGGTCCCAACCCCATTTATAAGGCAAGAAATCCCACTTATTAAACCTGACAGGGCACACCTGTGAAGTGAAAACCATTTCTGGTGACTACCACTTGAAGCTCATTAAGAGAATGCCAAGAGTGTGCAAAGCAGTCATCAAAGCAAAAGGTGGCTACTTTGAAGAACCTAGAATATAAGACATATTTTCAGTTATTTCACACTTTTTTGTTAAGTATATAATTCCACATGTTAATTCATAGTTTTGATGCCTTCAGTGTGAATGTACAATTTTCATAGTCATGAAAATACAGAAAAATCTTTAAATGAGGTGTGTCCAAACTTTTGGTCTGTACTGTATGGCCGGAGTGCACAGTATATGGCCGGACTGTACAGTATATGGCCGGGCTGTATAGTATATGGCCGGGCTGTACAGTCTATGGCCGGACTGTACAGTCTATGGCCGGGCTGTACAGTATATGGCCGGGCTGTGTAGTATATGGCCGGAGTGCACAGTATATGGCCGGACTGTACAGTATATGGCCGGAGTGCACAGTATATGGCCGGACAGTACAGTATATGGCCGGAGTGCACAGTATATGGCTGGGCTGTACAGTATATGGCGGGAGTGCACAGTATATGGCCGGACTGTACAGTATATGGCCGGAGTGCACAGTATTTGGCCGGACTGTACAGTATATGGCCGGAGTGCACAGTATATGGCCGGGCTGTACAGTATATGGCCGGAGTGCACAGTATATGGCCGGAGTGCACAGTGTCAGGAAAACTTGCCGGCCGGTGAGTGCAGCTCTCTGGCGCCCCCTTGCCTCTCAGGTCAGTCAAGGTACTGCATCTAGAGTAAGTAGTGCCAGGAAGCCGCTACCAGCGGGGGAAAACACGGTAGTGTGTTATCCCTTACACGTCACCAATCCGTGACGCCACAATACAGGCACAACTCTCTGGCGCCCCCTTGCCTCTCAGGTCAGTCAAGGTACTGCACCTACAGCGAGTGGTTGCCGGAGAGGCTGTCCTGTAGCCCACTGGGTATTTGAGGCCCTTTGCAGTGAGGGCGGTATATATATATTTCTCTGGCTGCGCCAGTAATATATATCCACACCTCCGACCGTCACTGCCAGCCTTCCTCAAATCCAGATGGTAAGATGCCACCAGTTCCTCGTTTGATGCAAGCCCGGTATTAATGGACTTGTATCGGGTCAGGAACCAACCCGGTAGCGTTCATGGCTTCGGGGAGGAGAACGATTACAGAACAAAAGAAACAGAACTATTAAATTTTATATTTAATCCAAAAGGGAGGCAGTGTTTAGGAAAAATATATACATAAGGATGTTACAAAGGGGGCATTAAAATACATAAACAGTTACATAATATAAACAGGGTAAAGAGTGAAAATTACTTACACTACACGATCGAGGAGACGATTCAATATAGTGGGAGGGGGGGTTCTCCAGATTGCTGTTATTGAACAGGACCCTTTGCGTATAATTCGTATTCCCCCCAGCAATGAGTACTTCTGTCTTCCCCATAGACTCTTTTATTCCTAAGGGAGATCTGGCCACACGCCCCTGGTGGTGACATCATGTGGGCTGGTCTCCAGACTGTACATTTTTATTAGAACCGCTGATTTCTGCGATAACTCATCGCCTGTTAATCGCAGAAGCTCGCAAACTACGCCATATTTTCCCTCATGATTTTATCTTTCTTTTGATATTATGCATCACATCGCTGCAGTCTGCTATTCTGGGGTTCTTGCACTACGGCCCCCCGATGTTGGTTACGGCCGTGGAAAAATACCTGCATATTCCGGGGCTGATTTGGTTACTCCACATATGGGTCCCGTTATTGTCGGACCTATAGAACTCATATTATTTCATCTCTAATATCGGAGTCATCATGTCTGCAAATTCCCCTTTGAAGCTGGGGAACTGGTCTTCAACAGTTACATGTAAATTAGCGCAAGCCCGCATAGTAATTACCCCCTGCTCTCTCAGAGACAAGAGGCTTGGTTCCCTAACGAAGTTTTCACACTTCTTCCCTGGCCGTGTGTGAATAACTATTTATCAGTAGTGCGTTAATTGGGGATTTGTGCTGGCAGAAGGAGAATAAGGGAGGGGGGTGAACATCTGTGTCACTCAGGTGGAAGGACATTTTCCTGATATCAATATTTTATAATATTCCTGACACACAGTATATGGCCGGACTGTACAGTATATGGCCGGGCTGTACAGTATATGGCCGGACTGTACAGTATATGGCCGGAGTGCACAGTATATGGCCGGGCTGTACAGTATATGGCCGGACTGTATAGTATATGGCCGGACTGTACAGTATATGGCCGGGCTGTACAGTATATGGCCGGACTGTACAGTATATGGCCGGAGTGCACAGTATATGGCCGGGCTGTACAGTATATGGCCGGACTGTATAGTATATGGCCGGACTGTACAGTATATGGCCGGGCTGTACAGTATATGGCCGGACTGTATAGTATATGGCCGGGCTGTACAGTATATGGCCGGACTGTATAGTATATGGCCAGGATGTAGAGTATGTGGCCGGGCTGTATAGTATATGGCCGGACTGTACAGTATATGGCCGGGCTGTATAGTATATGGCCGGACTGTACAGTATATGGCTGGGCTGTATAGTATATGGCCGGACTGTACAGTATGTGGCCGGGCTGTATAGTATATGGCCGGACTGTACAGTATATGGCTGGAGTGCACAGTATATGGCCGGGCTGTATAGTATATAGCCGGACTGTACAGTATATGGCCGGGCTGTATAGTATATGGCCGGATTGTACAGTATATGGCCGGGCTGTATAGTATATGGCCGGACTGTACAGTATATGGCCGGGCTGTATAGTATATGGCCGGACTGTACAGTATATGGCCGGGCTGTATAGTATATGGCCGGATTGTACAGTATATGGCCGGGCTGTATAGTATATGGCCGGACTGTACAGTATATGGCCGGGCTGTATAGTATATGGCCGGACTGTACAGTATATGGCCGGACTGTACAGTATATGGCCGGGCTGTATAGTATATGGCCGGATTGTACAGTATATGGCCGGGCTGTATAGTATATGGCCGGACTGTACAGTATATGGCCGGGCTGTATAGTATATGGCCGGAGTGCACAGTATACGGCCGGACTGTACAGTATATGGCCGGGCTGTACAGTATATGGCCGGGCTATACAGTATATGGCCGGGCTGTACAGTATATGGCCGGGCTGTACAGTATATGGCCGGGCTGTACAGTATATGGCCGGGCTGTACAGTATATGGCCGGGCTGTACTGCTGCCTACAAACAGGTGACAGTTTGGCTCTTTTACCACATATTCCTCTCATTTCGCCTTTATACAGGGGCAGCTCCATGCGTTCTTATGGGCAGCAGCAGCCACCACAGCCTGAGCCCTCCTCCAGCCTATCACAAGCCCCGGACTGGAGCGGTGGGCGGAGTCACAGTGCATTTTAGGTCATCGTATAGCAGGTCTCATTGCCCTCAATGACGGCCTTCAGAACAGGGATGCGCTTACCTCCCTGCTTCCTATTGGCTGAACGGGAAGGCTGTGTCTTCTATGCGAGCATCGATTGGTGGAAACGGAGTTAACGTTCTTGAATCCCTAAAGTTGTGAGTGCGTCTCTCCCGGGGGTGTTCTGCAGGTGGTACAGGCCTCACGGTGCGTCACACTGTCACGTCGGCGCGGGCAGGTAGGTGGCCTCGTCCTTCTCGCCGCTCAGGTCGGTACAGTCCAGTGCACGGCTGGCAGGCCTGGGCGCACGCTGGTGGTGGCTGCGGTGAGGAGCCAGACCTGCCCTCTCTAGTGAGTGCTGCCGCCGACGCCCTGTGTGTGACCCCGCCAATATAAGGGCCGCCTGGTCACTGAGTGGCGCTGACAATGACGGGCACCCTGCTCTCCTCTGCCTGATGGAACCCTGGGGAGAGAATGCCACAAATTCCGCTGTTTGGCCCATTAACCAGTACAAGACCGGTTTCCCTTTCATTACAAGCAGTTTTAATGGGGTGTTCTCAAGTGTGGGAATTATTCCCTGTCTGTGGAATATGGGATAGTAAATTCCTAAGGCTGTGTGCACACATTGGAGCTGTGGTGCGTTTTTCTTTCCGGATTTGTTGCAAAACCTGAAGCCAGCAAAGTGAATGAGAAACCTGAGTTGTGCACATGTTGAGTATTTGGTGCAGAAAATAATCTGCAGCATGTCAATTCTCTGCGATTTTTGCCTTTTTCACCCATTGACTGCACTGCTAAAATGCACCTGCGTTTTCCTGCCAAGAGATGCAGAAATTTCTGCACACAAAATACTCAACGCCAGCGCCGCCCCTCATCCTGCATTCAGTTATGGAGGAGGGAGCGTCATGTGACACTCCCTCTCCCATCATTCCCTGCCATTCCATTGCCTCTGACGCAATGGAATGGCAGGTGACGTCACCACACTGTGCCAGGCAGTGATGCTGCAGAGCCCGTAGCAGCAGGGGAACGAGTAGGGTTAAGAATTGTATGTATCAGTGATTACATGGTGTCCATAATACTGCAGGACTGTGGGGGGCTGCGTTACACTTTATGATGCATTATACTCTTGTCGGGTGGGGAGGGGGGTGGCTGCATTACACGCTGTCGGGTGGGGAGGGGGAATGCATTATGCTATGGGGTGCATTATGCTAAACAATCAAAATGCGGCCTATTCATCAAGTGATTGGATTGTTAATGCCGCAAACAAAATCATCGTTGTCAGCAGCACATCGCCCCATGTAAACTGAAGATGTGCTGCTGATAACATGATACTGTACGGGGATAGATTGATCTATTAGTGATTGTTCGGTGCCCATCATTCTTCCTCAGCCGGTGTAAAGAAGCCGGGAAACAAGCGTCAAACTACTTCAATATTGTCGATCACACTCATTTAGCGGCCTGAACTCAGCACATGTAAATACAACCAAAATATTTCTGTGTGATGGTGCAATATGTTAGCATTTGGGGCTCCACTTTAAACTTGTGCCCACTGGGACCCCCCACTGATCGTGAGAGCCTCTGAAGAGCCCTGTGTGCGTGGAGTGGTGGACGGCCATGTGCTACCGATCATTTCATTGTTAACCCCTTACTTACCGGGGACGTATTAGTACGCATATTTGCGTACCCTCCGTTCAGTGAGGGCTGCTGCGCTGAGCCCTCACTGAACGGAGCACATGTCAGCTGATTCTTACAGCTGACATGTGCCCGCAACAGCCGCGGGTGGAATCGCGATCCACCCACGGCTGTTAACCAGTTAAATGCTGCTGTCAATCTCCGACAGCAGCATGTAGCGCGTCATAAGCCCCGCCCACCGGCGACCCCGTCACGTGATCGCGGGTCGCCGATGGGCGTGCATGACAACCCAGGGTCTGCAGCAGACGCCTGTGGTTGTCATGATCTTGTCGCTATGAGCGCCACCTAGTGGTCGGCGCTCATAGCACAGGACCATTTCTGCTGCATGCAGGGGATCTGCTCGTCCCCTGTATGTAGCAGAGGTGATCGGATAGTTGCTGCTTCTAGTCTCCTATGGAGACTATAGAAGCATGCAAAAAGTAAAAAAAAAAAAAGTTTTTAAAAATATAAAAAAAAATAAAAAAATATAAAAGTTTAAATCACCCCCCTTTCGCCCCATTCAAAATAAAATATATATAAAAAAAAAACCCACATACACATATTTGGTATCGCCGCGTTCAGAATCGCCCAATTTATCAATATAAAAAAAGAATTATTCCGATCGGTAAACGGCGTAGCGATAAAAAAATTCTAAACGCCAGAATTACGTTTTTTGGTCGCCGCAAAATTGCAATAAAATGCAATAACGGGCGATCAAAACATCGGATCTATCCCAAATGTTATCAATAAAAACGTCAGCCTGGCTCGCAAAAAATAAGCCATCAACCAGCCCCAGATCACGAAAAATGGAGACACTACGGGTCTTAGAAAATGGCGCTTTTTTTTTTTTTTTTTTACCAAATTTTGGAATTTTTTTTCACCACTTAGATATAAAAGAACCTATACATGTTTGGTGTCTATGAACTCGTAATGACCTGTAGAATAAGAAGGGCAGGTCAGTTTTAGCATTCAGTGAACATGGTAAAATAAATAAATAAAAAACAACTGTGGTATTGCACTTTTTTTGCAATTTTACCGCACTTGGAATTTTTTTCCCGTTTTCCCGTACAGGATATGATAAAACTAGTAATGGCGTTGAAAAGCACAACTCGTCCCGCAAAAAATAAGCCCTCACATGGCCATATTGACCAAAAAATAAAAACGCTATGGCTCTGGGAACAAGGGGAGCAAAAACGAAAATGCAAAAACGAAAAATGCTCCGGGGCTTAAGGGGTTAAAGGGAATCTGTCAGTAGGATCAGCCCTCCTAATTCGTCTATATGGGCATGTCAGTCATCGGAAGCTGAATAAAATGATACCTTGATATCTATGATCTGATGTCTTATTCCAGAGAAATCCACGGTTTTCTAATCTGTAAATGAGCTGTTCCAGACTGTGGGCTGGACACTGATCTGTATGAGAATCTGCCTCCAGAGCTTATTGGAATGGGACCGCCAGTGATAGAGCGCTGTGCTCGGTTAACCTTCAGCACTCTCATAAGAATGAATACTCGATTGATCACTGTTCCGCTCACTCTGGGGATCGTGGAGTCTCATGGGTCGGACCCTCAGCAATTGAGAAGTTATCCACTATGCCATTGATATTTGTTTTGTAATGAAT
Source organism: Phyllobates terribilis (assembly GCF_046119375.1). Classification (NCBI taxonomy): domain Eukaryota; kingdom Metazoa; phylum Chordata; class Amphibia; order Anura; family Dendrobatidae; genus Phyllobates; species Phyllobates terribilis. The sequence continues at coordinate 218,748,830 of NW_027362771.1, forward strand.
ATTTAAAACATAAATTACCGGTGGTTTATCATATCTTCGGGAAGCTGAGTTCAATGTCCCTAGCCACACACAGGCCTGATTACTGCCACACCTGTTCTCCATCAAGAAATCACTGAAATAGCACCTGCCTGACAAAGTGAAGTAGACCAAAAGATCCTGAAAAGATAGACATCATGCTGCGATCCAAAGAAATTCAAGAACAAATGAGAAGCAAAGTACGATATTTTTCGGACTATAAGGCGCACCCAAAATTTTCAGGAGGAAAATAGGGGAAAAAAATTTAATGCATCAAACGGGAGTCTGTCTTACAGACCGAATTCAGCTTGCCAGCAAGGGGCGGCGGCGTTGATGGAGCGGGGACACAGGAGGTGTTCGGAGCAGCAAGGCTGTGAGTCCCATCCCAGGCTGGAAGAAGCGGCTGGTCAACGTTAGAAAACATTGAAGTGCAGGGGCTCCGAACTTTCACAAATGTTGGCGAAGCCCCCGCACCGCCGAGGACCGTCAAGCACCCCCTCCTACCACCCTGGGACTCACAGCGTCGTGTCTCTGGACATCGCCCTCCTCCAAGCGCAGGACCTGCAGCATCGCCCACAGTATCACCTGGCTCCTGCCGCCGAGCACTTCTGGTAAGCTACATACAGTCTACAGGACACATCCCTATTTTCCCCCCAACATTTGGGTGAAAAAAAAAAAAAATGCATCTTATATTCCGAAAAATACGGTAATAGGGAGATCTATCAGTCGGGGAAAGGTTATAAATCCATTTCTAAAGCTTTGGGACTCCAATAAACCACAATGAGAACCATTATCTACAAATGGCGAAAACATGGAACAGTGGTGAACCTTCCCATGAGTGGCCGGCTGACCAAAATTACCCCAAGAGCGCAGCAACGACTCATCCAAAAGGTCCTAAAAGACCCCACAACAACATCCAAAGAACTGCAGGCCCCAGTTAAGGTCAGTATTCATGACTCCACCATAGGAAAGAGACTGGGTAAAAAGGTCATACATAGCAGAGGCGAAAACCACTGCTGAGCAGAAAGAACATAAAAGTTCTTCTAAGTTTTGCCAGAAAATATCTTGATGATCGCCATTCTTTTGAGAGAATACTCTGTGGACTGACGAGACAAAAGTTGAAATTTTTGGAAGGTGTATGTCCCATTACATCTTGCATAGAAGTAACACAGCATTTCAGAAATGGAACATCATACCAACAGTAAAATATGGTGGTGGTAGTGTGATGGTCTGGGGCTGTTTTGCTGCTTTAGGACCTGGAAGATTTGCTGTGGTAAATGGAACCATGAATTCTGCGGTCTACCAAAAAATCCTGAAGAATGTCTGGCCATCTGTTTTTGATTTCAAAGCTGAAGCGCACTTGGGTTATGCTTCAGGACAATAATCCAAAACACACCAGCAAGTCCAACTCTGAATGGCTTAAGAAAACAAAATTAAGACTTGAGTGGTCTAGTCAAAGTTCTGATCTTAAACTGATTGTGATGTTGTGACATGACCTTAAGAAGGCGGTACTTGCTCGGAAACCCTCCAGAAATACCACAATTTTGCAAAGATGAGTGGGCCAAAATTCCTCGAGTGTTGGAAAAGACTCATTCTCTGTTATCGCAAATGCTTGATTGCAGTTGTTGCTGCTAAGGGTGGCCCAACCAGTTATTAGGTTTAGGGGGCAATCACTTTTTCACACACAGACCTGTAGGTTTGGATACCTCTGGGGACTTTTCAGTATACTTTTATGATTGCTGATTGGCATATTAACCCTATTTACAGGGTAAAATCAGACTCCTGTCTGCACCTAAACCTGATCTGGGTCTGACCTAGCAGCTGTGACTTCCTCCTGGCGATCAAATGATCACTGACACAAGTGGAGGAAGCAGCGAGCTTTCTGCCTTCTGAACTATATAGATGTATATGTTCAGAGCTGTGTATACAGCAAACAGGAACACAGAGGTGATGATAAACTATCTCCATTTTCTTTGTGGGGAGTCCAGCAGTTCCTGACAGTGGCTCCCTGCTCTTGCATTTGTATGATCTTGGTCTGCTGGTAACACTGCAGTGATGTTCTGAAATAACTTTGAGCGAGCCCTAACTCTGCACACGAGTATATGGCACGGCCGAGTTATATGCAATGTTTTATTGGATAGCACTCGGGCCAATGTTGCTGCAGATCTGCTAGTTTTTTTTTTCTCATTTATATTTGGCATGAAGAAAAAAAAATCCCAGCATGCTGTGAATGGCTCCAGAATTCAAATTGTATACACCCATACAAGTCTGTGGTTGCTTAGGAAACATCGGAGTGCACTGGGATGACATCTGCGGACTCAGACATTGGAGAGGATGGAGAAATTTAAGTTCTTTATCTTCTCCACACCTTTTTAATATGATTCTCTTATGTGTTAAAATCAGATCATACCAAGATGACGCTCAGCTCAATCTCTGACAGAATTTAAGCCGAGTGTCATTGGCCCGATTCTCTCGCATGAGGGAATATACGGTCATTCAAACCCTTAAATGTAGACTGGCGCAAAGTTTTAGGCTATGTTCACACACATCGTGTTTGTTGTTTTTTTTTTTTTTTTTTTTTTTCTGCAGATAAATCTGCTGACAACTTTTCTCTGGCAGGAAAACGGCTGCGTTAAAAAATGCAAGTTTTCCTGCTTTTTTTTGATGCGTTTTTGCAGCATTTTTTTTTTTTTTTACTTCATTACTTTCTATGGGTGAAACGCTGAAAGTAGTGACACGCTCTATTTTCCAAAAAACGCAAGCAAGGCAGAAGATACGCAACAAACAAAAAGCAACATAGAATTCTGGTTTCTCATAGACTTTGCTGGTACTGCAAGACGCAGCTGAAAATTTGCATAAAAATCTGCTGCAAAATACGCAGCAAAACACAACGTGTGTGAGCATAGCTTTAGGGTATGTGCACACGTAAAATTTTTGGTGCAGGAAAAACATTGTGTGAAATAGGCGTGAATTTGATGTGTTTTTTTTTTTTTTTTTTTTTTATATGCTTTTTTTGGTGGTGCAGATTTTTCCCCACTCATTTAGTATGGGTGAATTCTGCAGCAAAAATGTACAAATAATGGACATCATGTAGGTTTAAATCTGCACCAAATCTTGAAGTCAAAAATAAGCAACGTGTGCTTGAGCCTTCAGGATTCTTCTTCACTTTGCTGGCATCAGGAAACGCTTCAGGCTTTTTGACAAATTTGTGCAGAAAAAAATGCGAGGAAGAAGAAGTTAAAGGGGTTTTCCAGCTTTTAGATTGATGTCCTGCTCCCGGGGTTGGCGACAGCTGCATGTGATCAGATGCCGAATTCCACAGCTTTGTCATTTGCATAGTGGCTGCAGTGGGGTACTAGATATCCACCCCTATTTACTACACAATGCAAAATTGTAAAAAGGAAGTCTTTCACTACTCTGAGCAGAGAATGAAAATTACACTTTTTTTTTTTTTTTTTTTTTTCTGTTACTGGTTTGTGTTGCTCCTAAATCTTATTTTCTTGATCAATTGCTTGCCTTAATGTTATAATCTTTGTCTTACACTTGCAAGGTCTCAACATGTGGCAAGCTGTGAAGTGTCGGAGATATAACGCATTATGTGACCAGTTGGTACGTCGTCACCATAAAGCTGTACTAGCGATAAGAAGGGAAGACATCAATGCCTGGGAGAGGAGAGCACCGCTTGCTCCAAAGCACGTGAAGGAGCTCACAAACCTTGGTTACAAGGTCCTGGTGCAGCCATCAAATAGAAGAGCTATCCACGAGAAGGTATGGTCTTTGGAATAAATCTGATCACAGCCTTCTAACGTTTACATTGTAGTTTTGTTTTACCTTTTTGTATTTGTAGACACAATTTTTGCCAATGTATTAGCAGAGAAAAAGGCCAAATCACTGTTCACCCATATACAGTCATGGCCAAAAGTATTGAGAATGAGACAAATAGTAATTTTTCCTAAGTTTACTGCTTTATTTTTTGTAATGGCAATTTGCATATACTCCTGAATGTCAAAGAGTGATCAGCTTAACAGCAATTACTGTACTTGCAAAGTCAATATTTGCCCAGAAAATTAACTTTAACCCCCAAAACACATTTCAACATCATTGCAGTCCTGCCTTAAAAGGAGCAGCTAACATCGTTTTAGTGATTGATCCATTAACACAGGTGTGGGTGTTGATGAGGACAGGGCTGGCGATCAATCAGTCATGATTAAGTAAGAATGACATCACTGGACACTTTAAAAGGAGGCTGGTTCTTGGTATCATTGTTTCTCTTCAGTTAACCATGGTTATCTCTAAAGAAACACGTGCAGCCATCATTGCACTGCACAAGAATGGCCTAACTGGGAAGAGTATCGCAGCTACAAAGATTGCACCTCAGTCAACAATCTATCGCATCATCAAGAACTTCAAGGAGAGAGCTTCCATTGTTGTCAAAAAGGCTCCAGGGCGCCCAAGAAAGACCAGCAAGCGCCTGGACCGTATCTTAAAACTGTTTCAGCTGCGGGATCGGACTACCAGCAGTGCCGAGCTTGCTCAGGAATGGCAGCAGGCTGGTGTGAGTGCTTCTGCACGCACTGTGAGGCGGAGACTCTTTGAGCAAGGGCTGGTTTCAAGGAGGGCAGCAAAGAAGCCACTTCTCTCCAGAAAAAACATTAGGGACCGACTGATATTCTGCAAAAGGTACAGGGAGTGGACTGCTGAGGACTGGAGCAAAGTCATTTTCTCTGATGAATCCCCTTTCGATTGTTTGGGACATCTGGAAAACAGCTTATTCGGAGAAGAAGAGGTGAGCGCTACCACCAGTCTTGTCTCATGCCAACTGTAAAGCATCCTGAAACCATTCATGTGTGGGGTTGCTTCTCAGCCAAGGGAATCTGCTCACTCAGTCTTGCTTAAAAACACAGCCATGAATAAAGAATGGTACCAGAATGTCCTCCAAGAGCAACTTCTCCCAACCATCCAAGAGCAGTTTGGCGCCCAACAATGCCTTTTCCAGCATGATGGAGCACCTTGCCATAAAGCAAAGGTGATAACTAAATGGCTCATGGAACAAAACATAGAGATTTTGGGTCCATGACCTGGAAACTCCCCAGATCTTAATCCCATTGAGAACTTGTGGTCAATCATCAAGAGACGGGTGGAGAAACAAAAACCAACAAATTCTGGAAAATGCAAGCATTGATTATGCAAGAATGGACTGCTATCAGTCAGGATTTGGTCCAAAAGTTGATTGAGAGCATGCCAGGGAGAATTACAGAGGTCTTGAAGAAGAAGGGGCAACACTGCAAATATTGACTTGCTGCATTAACTCATTCTAACTGTCAATATAACCTATTGGTACTCATAATATGATTGCAATTATATTTCTGTATGTGATATAAACATCAGACAAACACTAATAAAAACCAGAGGCCAGCAGATCATGTGAAAATATAATTTTGGTGTCATTCTCAAAACTTTTGGCCATGACTGTATATTTAAAGTGGCCAACTGCTGTGCTTAAAAGTGGGCTCTTTACAGGCGTATTCTGGGTGGAATCTGCCTGAAAAAGACTTAATGTACATAAAGCCTTTGGATACATCCAGACATATATATTTTGGGTTACACACACACACACACACACACACACACCTCACATGTTAGACACACACACACACCTCACATGTTAGACACACACACACACACACACCTCACATGTTAGAGACACACACACACACACACACACACCTCACATGTTAGAGACACACACACACACACACACACGCAGCTCACATGTTAGAGACACACACACACACACACGCAGCTCACATGTTAGAGACACACACACACACACACACACGCAGCTCACATGTTAGAGACACACACACACACACGCAGCTCACATGTTAGAGACACACACACACACACACACGCAGCTCACATGTTAGAGGCACACACACGCAGCTCACATGTTAGAGACACACACACACACGCAGCTCACATGTTAGAGACACACACACGCGGCTCACATGTTAGAGACAGAGACACACACACGCACGCAGCTCACATGTTAGAGACACGCACACGCAGCTCACATGTTGGAGGCACGCACACGCAGCTCACATGTTGGAGGCACGCACACGCAGCTCACATGTTGGAGGCACGCACACGCAGCTCACATGTTAGAGACAGAGACACACACACGCACGCAGCTCACATGTTAGAGACACGCACACGCAGCTCACATGTTGGAGGCACGCACACGCAGCTCACATGTTGGAGGCACGCACACGCAGCTCACATGTTGGAGGCACGCACACGCAGCTCACATGTTGGAGGCACGCACACGCAGCTCACATGTTGGAGGCACGCACACGCAGCTCACATGTTGGAGGCACACACACGCAGCTCACATGTTGGAGGCACACACACGCAGCTCACATGTTGGAGGCACACACACGCAGCTCACATGTTGGAGGCACACACACGCAGCTCACATGTTGGAGGCACACACACGCAGCTCACATGTTGGAGGCACACACACGCAGCTCACATGTTGGAGGCACACACACGCAGCTCACATGTTGGAGGCACACACACGCAGCTCACATGTTGGAGGCACACACACGCAGCTCACATGTTGGAGGCACACACACGCAGCTCACATGTTGGAGGCACACACACGCAGCTCACATGTTGGAGGCACACACACGCAGCTCACATGTTGGAGGCACACACACGCAGCTCACATGTTGGAGGCACACACACGCAGCTCACATGTTGGAGGCACACACACGCAGCTCACATGTTGGAGGCACACACACGCAGCTCACATGTTGGAGGCACACACACGCAGCTCACATGTTGGAGGCACACACACGCAGCTCACATGTTGGAGGCACACACACGCAGCTCACATGTTGGAGGCACACACACGCAGCTCACATGTTGGAGGCACACACACGCAGCTCACATGTTGGAGGCACACACACGCAGCTCACATGTTGGAGGCACACACACGCAGCTCACATGTTGGAGGCACACACACGCAGCTCACATGTTGGAGGCACACACACGCAGCTCACATGTTGGAGGCACACACACGCAGCTCACATGTTGGAGGCACACACACGCAGCTCACATGTTGGAGGCACACACACGCAGCTCACATGTTGGAGGCACACACACGCAGCTCACATGTTGGAGGCACACACACGCAGCTCACATGTTGGAGGCACACACACGCAGCTCACATGTTGGAGGCACACACACGCAGCTCACATGTTGGAGGCACACACACGCAGCTCACATGTTGGAGGCACACACACGCAGCTCACATGTTGGAGGCACACACACGCAGCTCACATGTTGGAGGCACACACACGCAGCTCACATGTTGGAGGCACACACACGCAGCTCACATGTTGGAGGCACACACACGCAGCTCACATGTTGGAGGCACACACACGCAGCTCACATGTTGGAGGCACACACACGCAGCTCACATGTTGGAGGCACACACACGCAGCTCACATGTTGGAGGCACACACACGCAGCTCACATGTTGGAGGCACACACACGCAGCTCACATGTTGGAGGCACACACACGCAGCTCACATGTTGGAGGCACACACACGCAGCTCACATGTTGGAGGCACACACACGCAGCTCACATGTTGGAGGCACACACACGCAGCTCACATGTTGGAGGCACACACACGCAGCTCACATGTTGGAGGCACACACACGCAGCTCACATGTTGGAGGCACACACACGCAGCTCACATGTTGGAGGCACACACACGCAGCTCACATGTTGGAGGCACACACACGCAGCTCACATGTTGGAGGCACACACACGCAGCTCACATGTTGGAGGCACACACACGCAGCTCACATGTTGGAGGCACACACACGCAGCTCACATGTTGGAGGCACACACACGCAGCTCACATGTTGGAGGCACACACACGCAGCTCACATGTTGGAGGCACACACACGCAGCTCACATGTTGGAGGCACACACACGCAGCTCACATGTTGGAGGCACACACACGCAGCTCACATGTTGGAGGCACACACACGCAGCTCACATGTTGGAGGCACACACACGCAGCTCACATGTTGGAGGCACACACACGCAGCTCACATGTTGGAGGCACACACACGCAGCTCACATGTTGGAGGCACACACACGCAGCTCACATGTTGGAGGCACACACACGCAGCTCACATGTTGGAGGCACACACACGCAGCTCACATGTTGGAGGCACACACACGCAGCTCACATGTTGGAGGCACACACACGCAGCTCACATGTTGGAGGCACACACACGCAGCTCACATGTTGGAGGCACACACACGCAGCTCACATGTTGGAGGCACACACACGCAGCTCACATGTTGGAGGCACACACACGCAGCTCACATGTTGGAGGCACACACACGCAGCTCACATGTTGGAGGCACACACACGCAGCTCACATGTTGGAGGCACACACACGCAGCTCACATGTTAGACGCATACAGCACACAAACGCTGTTCATCTTCCAGATATATGCAGTACACTGCATTAGGCTGGGCTGTATTCACATTTCTAAAGCAAGGAGAAAAGAGTGAGTATATGTGGCATAAAAAACGATTTTTATTAGTAGAAATATATTTTTGACAGATAACACACATGGAAATATCATATTCATGGGACAAAAGTGCAGTGTGCTGGGGACTGCAGCACCAACACGGTGCATCGACCCATACAGTGTCCTAATTGGCAGCACAAATCATAGATGGGTTATGACCATCTGACAACTCCATTAAAGGTATAGGGTGCCTCATGCACTAGGCCATTCCACAATCCCATCAGTCTGGTATATCATTAGAGAGTGCTTACCAAGAAGTAGGCCCAAAGCCAGCGTGGGGTGCTGCAGGTGGGGGACATTGGCAAGAAAACGCCTCAACGTGCGTTTCGCTAGGAGGGTAGCAAAGCTTTCTCAAGAGGCGTGCAACTACTGCACTGAGAGGACCTCTAAGTATGCCCATTCAGTAATCAGGTGTGCCATCATGTGACTACACCAAAATATGGGTGACGTACGCCGACAACACCTGCTGAATGCTTAACGGCGCATGCTCCGGGAATCCCACATCCCCACAGCACAGACAAAGGCTGTGTGTGTGTGTGCGCGCGCGCCAAAGGACTCACCTCTCGAGGATGCGCCGGAGGTACCAGATGGCCAAGTGCGTGCACGGGGAAATGGAAGACCACAGCACAGGCGCACTGTATTACCAGGTAAGTAAATATGGGGAACAAAAGAGAAAAGTATCTGTGTGAGAACAAACCATAGGAGCAACTGTATCTATGAGCCTGTGCTACTTCCAACACAAATTCCAACTGGAACATAGCCTTTCTACTTGTATATGCTGTATACCATAAACGGTAACCTCCAGTGGAGATATAGAGAAAAAAATATATACATACACACAGTCCAAAAAGTTTTTCTATTTTGGTTCACCCCATGAGGGCATAGGAGACGCGAATTAGTCCTTCCTAGCACGACACTAAATATAAAGAAAAATAAACATAATAAAAAGGGAAAATTAGAACAAATTAAAAACAAAAACTAAAATGCCAACTAAAAACAAAGTCCACAGGAGAGCATATGAAATTCCCCCATATCAAAGAAAAGACGAAAACCCTAAAGAATCGTTTAGGCCCCGTGGAGGCACGGTGTCCAATGTAACAATCCATCTGGCCTCCTTTTGGGCCAGAAGTTGTTTACCATTCCCTCCCCGGGAACCAAGATGTAAGACATCAATACCACGCACCTTTAGGGTTTTTGGGTCGCAGTTGTGCATCGCCCGAAAGTGTCGTGGTAGAGTCTTGAGTTCCCGCGGTTCGGTCACCGTCTTGGCCGCTCCAATGTCCCGCATGTGTTCCCGCACGCTGACCCTTAGTTCCCTTGTGGTTAGTCCAATATAAATCGATTGGCAGGCTCAGGTGGCATAATAGATCACATAGGTCGTGCCGCAAGTGATATACTTTGAGATCTTACATTCACGGCAACATTCAGACGAGGTGAAGGAAACAGAGCGCAGGACATTGGTGCAAACAAGACTGTGACCGTGAAGGGAAGGATCCCACCGTGGGTCCACAGGATCGGAAGGGATTCGAAGGAGGAGGGACATAGTGGCTGGAGACCAAAAGGTCGCCAAGGTTGTTAGCCCATCGTGCGGTCATTAGGGGATAGTGCCCTATGTGATCTCGCAGAGAGAGCTCTGTGTTAAGGACACTCCATTGTCGAGAGAGGATCCGCCACATCGCCCTTCCCACTCATGTTTGAAAGTGGTGATGTAGCGGACCCTCTCAGGCCCACTTCTCTCATCCCGGGAACCAGGGTATAACAGACACCTACGAGGGGTTCCCTGCAGGGCTGTGGAGTCGGAGTTGGTATGAAATGGACCAACTCCTAAAATATATAATTGGGTGCAGTAGTTCAATGCAGTTTGTGGGGAATATTTTTTTCATGAGAATTTGGGAAAGTTATGAAATGTCCTATTCCTGATCTAAGGGTCTAGACTTTTAGCTGAGATGAATCTGTGCTACAGTAAATTCATCACTTAAACATGAGCCATGTATGAGGGAGTTGGAGTCAGTGTCATGGAAATTGAGGAGTCAGAGGTTTGGCTTACCGACTCCACAGCCCTGGCTCACTGTGCCCTCCCATAGCCACGCCTAATGAACCTATTACTATATCCGCGTTGTGTAAATCGGTCAGCCAGATCAGCGGCCTGTTTCTCAAACTGAGAGTTAGTGGAGCTGATCCGCCTCATCCTCAGGAACTGTCCGACCGGGACTTCCCTAATCAGCAATGAATTGTGTGCGGATGCAGCGTGGATCAGAGAGTTGACTGCTGTAGGTTTTCTGAATACGTCGGTCTGAATGGAGAAATTGGAGTCCACCTCCAGAGTGATGTCCAAAAAATAAATCCGTTTATGATGATAGGTGTGGGTCAACCTGATACCACGTTCGTTTGAATTAAGCCGCACCATAAACTCATCGAGCTCCTTCACCGTCTCCTGCCTAAAAAAAGAAAATTTCATCGATGTATCTCAGCCATGACACGACATGGTCCGTGCCTTCGTCGCCAAACAGCTCCCTCTCCCAAGCTCCTAGGAAGAGGTTGGTGTACGAGGGCACACAGACCTTCCCCATAGCCGTGCCACGCCTCTGCAGATAAACCGTGTCTTTTAAATAAAAAATTAATTGTGAAGGATAAATTCACACGATGGGCCGCCCAGGTCGGTGGTCCCCAGTAAGAGGCGGACCGCTAACAGGCCCAGATCGTGGCTGATACAAGTATATAGGCTCTCAACATCAGCCGTGACCATGAGCGTATCCTCTTCCACAAGGACGCCATCAACCCATTTGCGGACGTTTGTCGTGTCTTTTATGTAGGACGGAAGTGTCTTCACAAAGGGCCTGAGGTGGCTGTCAATGTATGTACGTATCGGCCCCCACAGGCCACCCAGTCCAGACACGATCGGACTCCCCAGTGGTTTGAGGGCATCCTTCTGGATCTTGGGGAGCAGATAAAAAGTAGCAGTCTTGGGGAACCGTACCGTTAAGGCCTCTACGATCTTTTTATTAATAATATACTGCTCACAAGTGCGGGCCAGGATCCCCTGGAGCACAGCAGAGAAGATGGTCGTAGGGTTGTAAGGTAACTTTGAATACATGTCCAAGTCCCTTAATTGACGTAAGGCCTCCCTTTCATACTTTGAGCAGGGCTGCAACACAATATTCCCTCGCTTGTCTGCCGGCTTGATGACCACATCGTACGATGACAACTGATGTATAGCTGTATGTTGGGAATAAGTGAGATTATCAAATTTCCTGTGTGTAGGGAGGCGTCTCAGGTCCTCTGTAACAAGACGTACAAAAATCTCCACTGCTGGACTTGGAGACAAGGGAGGGAGCCTAGTGGACTTAGGGTAGCGTACTTGTGGTAACCCACCTGTAGAGGGGGGGGTTCCTGCTCCAAGAGGAGTTCCTCTAGATTTTGTATGGCCTCTCTCTCTGGCCCAGTCACAGGGTACCATTCACCACGTGAACTGGAATGAAGTTTTTTCAAGATTAATTTGCGGGCAAACAGATGGAGGTCCTTTTTAAGGGCGGTAAAAAAATTAAACGCATTAGTGGGTGCAAGCGATAAACCCATCCCCAAGACCTCCATCTGCGCCTCAGTCAAAAAATGTGTGGATAGATTTACGACACAGAGCCCTCCCCGAGAGTCACCAACCTGAAAAGGAGTGGTTTGTTTCCTCCTATTATTTGGTCTTGTCTAAATGCTGAAGGAGGGTTGAATAACTGGTGCAGGACGGGGGCCCGGGTTCTGCAAAGACACTCGATCATCAGTAGAGGTAGCTGAAGCAATTGATGTCGATCTCGAGCGTGAGTAGGAGTTATCCATCTGTAGACGTCCTGATACTGTCCCATGTGTCCTGCAGAAAGTTCCTGGTTTTGTGTGGATCTCCTTGACCCACTTTTGGGACTCAATATCGATATTATCATTCAGTTGCTCCAGATCGTCAGTGGTCATATCTCTTTTCAATTGAGTCTGAAGTTGCTCAATTTCTATCTTTTTAAGAGATGTCTCGTTTAGTTCCTTTAGGAGGTTAAAAACCCGAGGTGTCCGCCAATGCCTCCCACTTGTTTTTAAAAGATTCATCCTCAATTGGGAAAGAGGGGAAAATTGGAACTTGCGACTCTCTGGGAATAAGGGCTTTATCAATATATTTACTGAGGAAAGCGTGATTCCACCAGATGTGAGTTCTGTTTCTAGAATGTTCTGAATTTCAAAATGCTCTCCTGTAGGCCCTGATCCACTCCCGGCCCAAAGTCACAAGATACATCATTAAGTTGTGCGAGCCAGGTGTTGTCCCGAGCTCACGCTCATGCCCCGTTAGTGTAACGGCCTTTGTCCGTGCTGTGGGGATGTGGGATTCCTGGAGCATGTGTCGTTATGCATTCAGCAGGGGTAATGTAAGCCAGCCACACAACTTTTGGTGTAGTCCCATAATGACACACCTGATTACCGAATGGGCGTATTTAAAGGTCCTACCAGTGCAGTAGTTGCACGCCTCTTGAGAAAGCTTTGCTACCCTCCTAGCAAAACGCGTGTCGAGGCGTTTTCTTGCCAGCCACCCCCCCCACCTGTGGCACCCCACGCGGCCTTCGGCCCTACTTCTTGGTAACCACTCACTAATGATACACCAGACTGATGGGATTGTGGAATGGCCTAGTGCATGAGTCCCCTTATACCTTTAATTGAGTTGTCAGATGGTCATAACCCATCTATGATTTGTGCTGCCAATTAGGACACTGTATGGGTCGATGCACCGTGTTGGTGCTGCAGTCCCCAGCACACTGCACTTTCGTCCCATGAATATGATATTGTGATATTTCCATGTGTGTTATCTGTCAAAAATATATTTCTACTAATAATTCTTTTTTCATGAGATATATATATTCGCTCTTTTCTCCTTGCTTTAGATTCGCTCTGAGTAGGCATGTTCTTTGCAGGTGCTGGGATTGCTGACCGGTTACCTAGCAATTGTTTCATGTGATGTGGGTCACTGTTTGTACATGTATTCACATTTCTGTTGGGAGTTCCATCTATCTGTTCCATTTTAGGAAAAGACAAACTGAATTTATGCCCAAAACGCATCCATAGCATAGCTAACGCAAACGAAAACAGAGGTTGCTCACATGGCCTCCAGATGAAGATCAGAGTCTAGAATGGAGCAATAGAGGTCTATCATCTAAAGTGGGGAGTCACAGAGAATACCCTGAGACTCTGCTGTGTAAAGCTCTTAAAGACGTTGTCCAACTCTGGTATCAATGATTTTTAAACTTAAATACCTTTATTTTGGGCTAAAAGTAATTTTTGCAATTCTGTGTCATTAAACATTTTTGCACTGTTTAGCTTTTACAGGCTCCGTTTCCCTGCGCAATCATCATTCATGTGGTCTGTGGTCATAAATCACGTGAGAGGAGCTCAGAAAAATATAGATAAAAAGAATTACAAACCCCCATTGTAACTGTCAGAACGAGCTCATTAACAGATTAACTCATTCTGCAGCAAATCATTTTTTTTTTTTTTTATTGAATCTCAGAAAAATGATTTTTAGCCAAAACTACATACATTTTAAGGAAGAAAAACATTGTCTCCAAAGGTTGACAACTCCTTTAATAGGAGCTGCTGAGACTCTGTAGTGTAACACTGCATCACATAGGATCCACCGACTCTGTGCAGTGTGACGCCGCATCACGTAAGATCCGCCGACTGTGCAGTGTGACGCCGCATCACATAGGATAGATGGAGATTCTGCATTGTGAGTTAAGAAACAGCAGTTCTGCTTCTTACTGCCATTACCTCTTTTTAGTGACGGAGCTAATTTTGACGTTAATGACCAAGCCAAATTTTAGAAATCTGACCAGTGTCACTTTGTGATAATATCTCTGGAAAGCTTCAGCGTATTCCAGTGATTCTGATATTGTATTTTCATGACAAATTGTACTTCGTGTTAGTGGTAAATTTTGGTCGGTATACATATATTTATGAAACTATTGAAAATTTGTCAATTTTGCAATTTTCAAACTTTTATTTTTTATGCCCTTAAATCAGATAGTTATATCACACAAAATAGTTAACATTTCCCATATGTCTACTTTACAACTGCATCATTTTTGAAACCTAATTTCTTTGTTAGGATGTTGTAAGAGTTACAATTTAGCAGTAATTTTCGATTTTTTTTCAATAAATTTACAAAGCCTATTTCTTTAGGGATCTATTCAGATTTAAATGGACTTTGAGGGACCTATATTTTAGAAACTTCCGAAAAAGGATTTCATTTTAAAAACTGCACCCCACAAATACTTCAAAACTGTTGTCAGGAAATGTTTTAACCCTTCAGTTGCTACACAGGAATTAATGTAAAGTGGAATGGGGAAAAAAAATAAATTAAAATTTTACCTCTGAAATGTTGCTTTAGCCCCAAATTTCTCACTTTTGCAAGGTGTAAAACCAAAACGTGGAACTCCAGTTTATTACCCACCTTTTTTACGAGCGTGGCAGTACCCCACATGTAGTCAAAAAGTTTTGTTTGGACAAACTGCAGGGTTCGGCACGGAAGGAGCAAATCTTTGAATTTTGGAATACAAATTTGGCTGAAAGAGATGGTGGGCACCATGACACATTTGCAGGGCCCCTAAGGTGCGTAAACAGAAAGCCCCCCCCCCCCCCCCCCCCCACAGCTGACCCCATTTTGGAAAATAGATCCCTCAAGGATTTTATCCAGAGGTATGTTGAGCATTTTGAACTCACAGGCATGACACAGAATTTAATAACATTAGGTCGTCATATTGAAAAAGCTAATTTTTCCCCTCCCCCATGACAGCACACCTTGAGAGAGGATCCGCCCCACCAAGGACAGGAAACCGTCTGAAATAAAAGGGCGGCACCTCTCCCTCGCTTCAGTTGGTTTCCTGTCCTTGATGGGGAACCTGTCTGGAAGAAAGAAGACTTACCTGGGGCTGTCCCGGTGTGGAAGAGCGGGCACTGGCCTGTGCACCGGGTTCAGTATCCCAGAAGCGACGTCCGCAGCTTCCCCTGGGGTCTCTGCGCCGAGCGGGGCGCAGGCGGTGAGGCAGGCTCTTTCCTCCCAGAGACCGCGGCGCCGTCCTCCCCCTGCAGTGTGGAACGCTTCCGGGTGTGACGCGCCTGACGTCACGGCGCAGGGCACGCTGGGAGCGGCGCACTGGGTGACGTCAGGAGGCGGCGCCGATCCAAGATGGCGGCGCCCATCGGAGCGTCCCAGGCCGGTGTTTTTCAACGGAGCTCCGGCCTGAGGAAGGGGGAGGGCCCACAGACCGGAGGAGGCTGGATGGCCCTATATTTAAGGGGGGGGGAGCTATCCTGGAAGCGTGGTGCGCTTCTGAGACATGGCTGATCCAGATAGCCAGGAGCAGCAGTTTACCCCCCCACCTCAGCAACAGAAAAAGCAGAGGGATGCATCATATACAGACAGCCGCTCGAGTAATCGTAGTGGCAGCCGCAGGAGTAAAGCTTCGTGTGCCTCGGGACCATCCAGAATGGAATCATCGGTTCCGCAACAGCCTCCGAATCTGGTACCCGTTTGTGACCTCCGGGGGTGAGTGAGCTTCGTGAATGTCACTGGTTAGTAACGGGAAGTCTCTTATGTGCTTCCTTTTTTTAGGAGCCTAAGAAGAGTAGTGCCAAGCAAAAGCATAGAATATGTGCCCTTTGCCAAGCTTTTCTCTCAGTAGAGTGGCAGAAACCACTTTGCTAGGGCTGTGTGACCAAAACCATAGCTGAGAATTCCCGGGATTTTGCTGCAAATTTAAAGTCCATAGTACATGCAGAAGTTCAGAGGTCCCTGAAAGGGTTCCTTAGAGGGAAGAAAAGACCCCGTAGAGAGGTTTCCTCTGTCTCTGATTCCTCCCAGTCCGAGGAGCAGTGGGATTCATCGTCCTCTTCCTCATCGGGGGGCGGTAGACCCTGCTTCCCCATTGAGAATACAGACAGACTGGTTAGGGCAGTAAGATCAACCATGGGTCTGGAGGAAGAGAGAGCATCTAAATCCCGGGAGGACATCATGTTTGCGGGCTTGGGAGAGAAGAAGAGATGCTCTTTTCCGGTTAACAGTAAAATTCAGGGCCTCATTGACCGGGAGTGGAGGAGACCTGAGAGATCAGGGGCTTTACCCTCCTTCTCCAAAAGAAGGTATCCCTTCGAAGAGAAGGATGCGGAACCTTGGGATAAGATCCCCAAGGTGGACGGGACTGTGGCAAGGTCATCGAAAAGATCTTCCCTGCCCTTGGAGGACTCTGGCGTCCTAAACGATGCACTGGATAAAAGAGCTGACTCCTTCCTGCGCCACACGTGGGAGGCGGCGGCAGGCGGCCTAAAACCAGCGGTGGCTAGCACCTGTGTGGCGAGGTCCTTGATGGTGTGGCTCCAACAGCTGGAAGACCAGCTTAAAGATAAAAAGGTCTCCAGACAGGCAATACTTGCAGAGCTACCTCTAATACAAACAGCATCGGCCTTCCTGGCCGACTCTTCAGCTGATTCGGTCAGACTGTCAGCTAGGGCAGCGGGACTATCCAACGCAGCCAGGCGGGCCTTGTGGCTCAAAGGTTGCCCAGGTGACCTACCTTCGAAACAGAAACTGTGCTCCCTCCCGTGTGACGGTAGACTCCTGTTTGGCCAAAAGTTAGAAGACCTGTTAGAAAAAGCAGGCAATAAAAGCAAAGGGTTCCCGGGATTTTCGGGGGAACCAAGAAGATTTAGTTTTCGGAGGAGAAAATTTAACCGGGGTCGTCCTCCGGGAGACAAAAAGAGATGGGAAGCCAAGTCCAAAAAAGAATCGGGCTACATGTTTGGAGGACCATCCTCGAGTTCGAAGAGATCCTCCCAATGACGCAAGGCTGGAAGTGGGTGGAAGGCTTTCCCACTTTTTTCCAGCTTGGGACGCGATAACAACAAACCCCTGGATTCTGAAAATTATCAGTGGGGGCCTGAAGATCCGGTTCAGCCAGACCCCCTGGCGGACCTTTGTGGTTACCCCCCTACGAAAGGTCCAGGAAGAACAATTAGCCCTGGAAACAGAAGTGTTCGAGAAGGACCTGCTTTCCTACTAACTCTAAGTACCAGCAACACAGAGAGGGAGGGGGTTCTAGTCCCCACTATTCATGATAAAAAAAACAAACGGGTCCTTAAGGACCATCATCAACCTCAGGAGTCTGAACCAAGTAGTAGAAAACCAGACTTTCAAGATGGAGTCAGTAAGCTCGGCAGTGAAGCTCTTACATCGCAACTGCTTTATGGCTGTAATAGACTTGAAGGACGCATATTATCACGTCCCAATCCATCCGGAGTATCCGAAGTATCTGAGAGTAGCCCTGTTTATTCAGGGGAAGCTGAGGCATTTTCAGTTTGCTGCCCTACCCTTTGGCCTCTCCATTGCCCCGAGAATATTTACGAAACTAATAGCAGAAGTGACAGCCTTCCTACGGATCAAGAATGTAGTGATCGTGCCATATTTAGACGACTTCTTGATAATAGGGAAAACAGAAGCCCACTGCTCCAGTCAGCTCCTAGTGGTCACGGAAGTGTTGCATCAGCTGGGGTGGTTAGTAAATTTCCAAAAATCAAGACTAACCCCCTCCAGGACTCAGACCTTTCTGGGTCTAATCCTAGACTCTCGTCGCCAAACCTGCTTCCTCCCAGAGGACAAAATCTGCAGGTTGACTGCATTAGTCTCGAAGGCCATTCAAGCTCCGGAGATGTCTCTGAGAGAGGCAATGTCCCTCCTGGGTTCTATGACGGCCTGTCTCCCAGCAGTTATGTGGGCCCAGGGGCATATGAGGCGGCTTCAGTGGGAGGTCCTGTCAGCACAGAGGTCCTGCAACGGGCATTTAGAAGGCAGGCTCTCTCTCTCCCCAGAAGTGGTACATTCCCTTTTGTGGTGGACAGTCAGGGGAAATCTGACCGCAGGCGTTCAATGGTCCAGACCAGTAGATCGGGTAATTACGACCGACGCAAGCAGTTCCGGATGGGGGGGTCATCTGGCAGAACTCTCAATACAGGGTCACTGGGCTTACCACGAGAGGGGAGCATCCTCAAACTTAAAGGAGGTTTGGGCAGTAGAAAGATCCCTCAGGGGCTTCCTCCCTCACATCCAAAATCACCATGTCCAGGTCAGGTCCGACAACCGGACAGCAGTAGCCTATGTGAATCACCAGGGAGGGACAAGGTCACGCCCTCTGATGGTGGTGGCAGACAGGATCCTTGGTCTAGCAGAGCGAAACCTCCTATCCCTCAGCGCCCTTCATATAAAGGGGGTAGAAAACGTGAAAGCAGATTTTCTAAGCCGCCATACCCTAAGACAGGGGGAGTGGGGGTTGATCCCGGAGGTCTTCCATCAGATTGTCCAGTTATGGGGGCAGCCAGACATACAGTTATATGAAAAAGTTTGGGCACCCCTATTAATCTTAAGCTTAATGTTTTATAAAAATTGGTGTTTTGGCAACAGCTATTTCAGTTTGATATATGTAATAACTGTTGGACACAGTAATGTTTCTGCCTTGAAATGAGGTTTATTGTACTAACAGAAAATGTGCAATCTGCATTCAAACAAAATTTGACAGGTGCATAAGTATGGGCACCTCACCAGAAAAGTGACATTAATATTTAGTAGATCCTCCTTTTGCAAAAATAACAGCCTCTAGTCGCTTCCTGTAGCTTTTAATGATTTCCTGGATCCTGGATGAAGGTATTTTTGACCATTCCTCTTTACAAAACAATTCCAGTTAAGTTTGATGGTCACCGAGCATGGACAGCCCTCTTCAAATGATCCCACAGATGTTCAATGATATTCAGGTCTGGGGACTGGGATGGCCATTCCAGAACATTGTAATTGTTCCTCTGCATGAATGCCTGAGTAGATTTGGAGCGGTGTTTTGGATCATTGTCTTGCTGAAAGATCCATCCCCTGCGTAACTTCAACTTTGTCACTGAATCTTGAACATTATTGTCAAGAATCTGCTGATACTGAGTGGAATCCATGCGTCCCTCAACTTTAACAAGATTCCCGGTGCCGGCATTGGCCACACAGCCCCAAAGCATGATGGAACCTCCACCAAATTTTACTGTGGGTAGCAAGTGTTTTTCTTGGAATGCTGTGTTTTTTTGCATAACACCTTTTTGTATGACCAAACAACTCAATCTTGGTTTCATCAGTCCACAGGACCTTCTTCCAAAAACAAATTGGCTTCTCCAAATGTGTTTTTGCATACCTCAGCCGACTCGGTTTGTGGCGTGCTTGCAGAAACGGCTTCTTTCGCATCACTCTCCCATACAGCTTCTCCTTGTGCAAAGTGCGTTGTATAGTTGACCGATGCACAGTGACACCATCTGCAGCAAGTTGATGCTGCAGCTCTCTGGAGGTGGTCTGAGGATTGTCCTTGACTGATCTCACCATTCTTCTTCTCTGCCTTTCTGATGTTTTTCTTGGCCTGCCACTTCTGGCCTTAACAAGAACTGTCCCTGTGTTCTTCCATTTCCTTACTATGTTCCTCACAGTGGAAACTGACAGGTTAAATCTCTGAGACAGCTTTTTGTATCCTTTCCCTGAACAACTATGTTGAATAATCTTTGTTTTCAGATCATTTGACAGTTATTTTGCGGAGCCCATGATGCCACTCTTCAGAGGAGATTCAAACAGGAGAACAACTTGCAAGTGGCCACTTTAAGTAGCTTTTCTCATGCTTGCATACACCTGGCTATGAAGTTCAAAGCTCAATGAGGTTACAAAACCAAAAAAAGTGCTTTAGTAAGTCAGTAAAAAGTAGGTAGGAGTATTTAAAACAAGAAAATGATAAGGGTGCCCATACTTATGCACCTGTCAAATTTTGTTTGAATGCAGATTGCACATTTTCTGTTAGTACAATAAACCTCATTTCAAGGCAGAAACATTACTGTGTCCAACAGTTATTACATATATCAAACTGAAATAGCTGTTGCAAAAACACCAATTTTTATAAAACATTAAGCTTAAGATTAATAGGGGTGCCCAAACTTTTTCATATAACTAATATATATATATATATATATATATATATATATATAATATATATATAATATATATATTTTTTTTTTACTGTTCCACAGGCACCTGTATTTGCAACGTGGAGGGATTTGTATAGGGGATGCTCGTGTAGTAGTTGTCTGTGTACGTGTTGTACCCTTGATGTAAAAATGGTGTCATTAGCTCCCAGACAATTTTACCCAGGATACCAATTGTCATGGGGCAGTTGGTTGGTCCCTATCTACTTAAATTATAAAGGTGGATGTGTAGGCTGTTGTGCTCTCACACATTTTGTAGAGCTTGACACCATATTTGGCTCCCTTGGAGGGGTAAATTGGCGGAATGACAGACGGCACTTGAAACTAATCAAGGACTCATCAACTGCAGCGTTTTGCTCAGGGATATACATATAATACAAATATAAAAATAAATATAAATGTAAAATATACATAAAATAAATCTTTCAGGAGGGAAATGAGGGGTCTCTATTTGCGTAGTTGGGTCAGTTCTTGGGGTGGGTGGAGGTGTTGCTTGGGAATTATCACTAAAACAAAGCTCTAATGAGATATCTTCATAACTGGCTTGGGTCATGACAGCTGGTCACATTTTGTTGCCCAGTAGGAGCAGAGTGTATGTGTTTTTTTTTTTTTTTTTTTACTAAACCCATGTTCAGGGTAATATCATAGATAGATCCATCCATCCATCCATCCATGTGTGGGTGTTTAGGAAATGTATTGATGGGCATATAAAATAGTTTGGTGAGCAATCAATTGTAGGATTTCTGGGGTAATGAAAATTTTGAAAAATATCAAACAAGTTAAAATTAGTTACATCAACTTTTATACCAGGGGCTACTAAAAAAAAAAAAAAAAAAAAAGAGAATTTGCAGGGAAAAGGAGTTGAGATAACACAGTGAAGAGGGAACTGTGCAACTTGGTCCTGCCTCTAAAGCTTTAGCAGTGACGAGCGACCCCACTACCATCGTGCTGTCGGATCCAGTGAAGTTGTGTATATGTGTGTGTGTGTGTGTATATAATATTATGAGAAAAAATATAAAGAGGCAGCACTCCAAGAAATTTTTGAAAAAAAATGGACTTTAATGAGCCCAAAGGCGACGTTTCTGTTCACAGAACCTTTCTCAAGCAGAGTTCAAGTGCATATAGTGCAATATATATAGTTACAAACAGTGATGCCATAATTATAATCAATTCATACAAAAACATGATTATATAAAAAAGTGCAATAGTGCATATCTCAAAATATCATCCAGTTACATACATAGTAAAAAAATCTTTTACAAATATATTATCAATTACAGTATCCATAACTCTCATAAAGTGATAAGTGCTTGAAATTGGTATCTATCAGTGCCAGGTGTACATTATAAATCATAATATATTTGAGGCAGCGACTCACCCTGCAGCAATCATGCAAAACCACATTTCCTATTTCCTCCACGTTGTCCTCGGTGTCTCAAAATCTCAACTGGGCATGTCTCCCAGGAAATCCCCATTATCTCATCACATGATCGGGACAAGCCTGGTCTGCCCACTTCAAGATGTCATCAGACATGCTCAGTGCATCTCTAATGTTACAGTATCCATCTTTAAAGTTGGCAAGCCCCATCAAACGTTTCTCCTCAAATTTAAACACCATATATGCTCTAATCACTATTGTTATCCCCCATTTATAATAAAACACACCATGTCTCACTATCAGGGATAGTATCTTGTTAATAATTTGTATTACAATAACAAATATTCAATAGTAATTCCTGTGTCCATAAATGAACTGAGGGATAATATATTACATAACCCAAACACCCTTCCATGGAATTCCCTATTCCTAGGTTCATCCATGGAGTGAGATTATTGGGTCAGAGGAGGAACCTTCAACAGGTCCCCACCTCCTCCCCAATCTCAGGTGTTTAATTGGGAATACATTACAATCCAATTCCCTCCACAAATAGGAATACTATTTTATAGTGTGTGTGTGTGTGTGTGTGTATATATATATATATATAGCAATTTTTTAAGAAAAAAATACATTTTCAGAGGAAATCTCTCTTTATACGCATGTTGCTGCAGGTCGAGTCGCCTCCACAAACCACCAATGTGAGAGTGATCAATCTGCAAGAAACCAGAAAAATCCATATAAATATATTAAAATACAATAGGTATACATAATACTCCAAATTTCATATACTGTCAAGTCTGAACATACTCCTCAGGTGATGCCTGCTATATTAAATTCAATATATATATATAATTAGTACAGACCAAAAGTTTGGACACACCTTCTCATTTTAAGATTTTTCTGTATTTTCATGACTATGAAAATTGTACATTCACACTGAAGGCATCAAAACTATGAATTAACACGTGTAATTATATACTTAACAAAAAAGTGCGAAACAACTGAAAATATGTCTTATATTCTAGGTTCTTCAAAGTAGCCACCTTTTGCTTTGATGACTGCTTTGCACACTCTTGGCATTCTCTTGATGAGCTTCAAGAGGTAGTCACCGGAAATGGTTTTCACTTCACAGGTGTGCCCTGTCAGGTTTAATAAGTGGGAATTCTTGCCTTATAAATGGGGTTAGGACCATCAGTTGTGTTGTGCAGAAGTCTGGTGGATACACAGCTGATAGTCCTACTGAATAGACTGTTAGCTGCTTTTTTCTTGCCATAATACAAATTCTAAGTAAAGAAAAACGAGTGGCCATCATTACTTTAAGAAAAGAAGGTCAGTCAGTCCGAAAAATTGGGCAAACTTTGAAAGTGTCCCCAAGTGCAGTTGCAAAAACCATCAAGCACTACAAAGAAACTGGCTCACATGAGGACCGCCCCAGGAAAGGAAGACCAAGAGTCACCTCTGCTTCTGAGGATAAGTTTATCCGAGTCACCAGCCTCAGAAATCGCAGGTTAACAGCAGCTCAGATTAGAGACCAGGTCAATGCCACACAGAGTTCTAGCAGCAGACACATCTCTTCAACAACTGTTAAGAGGAGACTTTGTGCAGCAGGCCTTCATGGTAAAATAGCTGCTAGGAAACCACTGCTAAGGACAGGCAACAAGCAGAAGAGACTTGTTTGGGCTAAAGAACACAAGGAATGGACATTAGACCAGTGGAAATCTGTGCTTTGGTCTGATGAGTCTAAATTTGAGACCTTTTGGTTCCAACCACTGTGTCTTTGTTCGACACAGAAAAGGTGAACGGATGGACTCTACATGCCTGGTTCCCACCGTGAAGCATGGAGGAGGAGGTGTGATGGTGTGGGGGTGCTTTGCTGGTGACACTGTTGGGGATTTATTCAAAATTGAAGGCATACTGACCCAGCATGGCTACCACAGCATCTTGCAGCGGCATGCTATTGCATCCGGTTTGCGTTTAGTTGGACCATCATTTATTTTTCAACAGGACAATGACCCCAAACACACCTCCAGGCTGTGTAAGGGCTATTTGACCAAGGAGGAGAGTGATGGGGTTCTACGCCAGATGACCTGGCCTCCACAATCACCAGAGCTGAACCCAATCGAGATGGTTTGGGGTGAGCTGGACAGAGTGAAGGCTAAAGGGCCAACAAGTGCTAAGCATCTCTGAGAACTCCTTCAAGATTGTAGGAAGACCATTTCCGGTGACTACCTCTTGAAGCTCATCAAGAGAATGCCAAGAGTGTGCAAAGCAGTCATCAAAGCAAAAGGTGGCTACTTTGAAGAACCTAGAATATAAGACATATTTTCAGTTGTTTCACACTTTTTTAAGTATATAATTCCACATGTGTTAATTCATAGTTTTGATGCCTTCAGTGTGAATGTACAATTTTCATAGTCATGAAAATACAGAAAAATCTTTAAATGAGGTGTCCAAACTTTTGGTCTGTACTATATATGTGTATGTATGTATGTATGTATGTGTGTGTGTATATATGTGTGTGTGTATATATGTATGTGTATATATATATATATATATATATATATATATATATATATATATATATATATATATATATATATATATATATATATATATATATATATATATAATATATTGCACACACAACATCATAGACCTGCACAAAGCTGGAGTGGGCTACAGAACCATAAGTAAGACTCTGGGTGAGAAGGAGACAACTGTTGGTGCAATAGTAAGAAAATGAGAGAAATACAAAATGACTGTCAATCTGGGGCACCATGCAAAATCTCACCTTGTGGGGTATCCATGGTCATGAGGAAGGTGAGAGAACAGCCTAAAACTACATGGGGGGGGGGGGGGGGGGACGTGTTAATGATCTCAAGGCAGCTGGGACCACAGTCACCAAGAAACCATTGGTAACACATTACCCCTTGTAAAGGTTTAAAATCCTGCCGTGCCCGCATGGTCCCCCTGCTCAAGAAGGCACATGTGCAGGCCCGTCTGAAGTTTGCCAATGAACACCTGGATGATTCTGTGAGTTATTGGGAGAAGGTGCTGTGGTCAGATGAGACAAAAATTGAGCTGTTTGGCATGAACTCAACTCGCCGTGTTTGGAGGAAGAAAGATGAGTACAATCCTAAGAACATCGTCCCAACCATGAAGCATGGTGGGGGAAACATTATACTTTTGGGGGTGCTTTTCTGCAAAGGGGACATGACTACTGCACCGTACTGAAGGGAAGATGGATGGAGTCATGTATCGTGAGATTTTGGCCAACAACCTCCTTCCCTCAGTAAGAGCATTGAAGATGGGTCGTGGCTGGGTCTTCCAGCAAGACAATGACTCAAAACAATCAAAAAGAGAGACTTTGGCACTCCAATATGGATGCAAGAAATGTTTTAATTTAGAAGAACCCCATACGTGATGAGCAGGCCTGCTCATCACGTATGGGGTTCTTCTAAATTAAAACATTTCTTGCATCCATATTGGAGTGCCAAAGTTTCTCTTTTTGATTGCTTTTGGAATATATTACTTCAGAGCACCCTTTATTAATAAAAACAGTGAGCGACCCCTCATTTTTTCAATAATGACTCAAAACATACTGCCAAGGCAACAAAGGAGTGGCTCAAAAAGAAGGCCTAGCCAGTCTCCAGACCTTTATCCCATAGAAAACTTATGGAGGGAGTTGAAGCTCCGAGTTGCCAAGCGACAGCCTCAAAATCTTAATGATTTAGAGATGATCTGCAAAGAGGAGTGGACCAAAATTCCTCCTGACATGTGCGCAACCCTCATCATCAACTACAAAAAACGTCTGACTGCTGTGCTTGTGAACAAGGGTTTTGCCACCAAGTATTAAGTGTTGTTTGCCAGAGGGATCAAATACTTATTTCTCACTGCAAAATGCTAAAAAATGTATCTAATTTATACAATGTGATTTTCTTTTTTTTTTTTTTTTTTGTGGATGTTCTATCTCTCAATGTTAAAATTAGCCTAGCCTTACTTAAGTTATAGACTGTTCATGTCTTTGTCAGTGGGCAAACTTACAAAGCCAGCAAGGGATCAAATACCTTTTTCCTTCATTGTATGCATGTTTTTATCAATACCTGCCATGAAATCAGAATGAACCTTTCCCGTTTTAGATCAATTAAGGATTACCATATTTTTTAATATTTGCCAAATGCCAGAATAACGAGAGAGAGAGAGAATGTTTTAAGGTAGTTTTACTACTTACTGCAAAGTCAAAAGTTTACATACACTAAGATTACTATGCCTTTTAAACAATTCTGGAATGCCCATATGATGTCTTGTGTTTGGAAGCTTCTGTTTTTTTGGCAACGTCTGACTTAACTACAGGCACACCTGAAACACACTGCTTCTTTGTGTAGCATTATGGGAAAGTCTAAAGAAATCAGCCAAGATATCAGGAAGAGAATTGTGGACTTGCACAAGTCTGGCTCTACCTTTCGTGCAATTTCAAGATACCTGAAGGTGCCTCGTTCATCTGTACAAACAATTATACGCAAGTACAAACAAGATGGGAATGTCCAGCCATCGTATCGCTCAGGAAGGAGAAGGGTTCTGTGTTCCAGAGATGAACGTGTTTTGGTCCGACATGTGCATATCAACCCAAGGGCAAAAGCTAAAGACCTTGTGAAGATGATGGCAGAAGCTGGTAAGATTGTGTCAATATCCACAGTGAAACGAGTACTATATCAACATGGGCTGAAAGGCCACTCTGCCAAGAAGAAGTCATTACTCCAAAAGAAACATAAAGCCAGATTAATGTTTGCAAATGCACACCGAAACAAAGACCTTAATTTTTGGAGACATGTCCTGTGGTCTGATGAAACTAAAATTTAACTGTTTGGGCATAATGACCATCGTTACGTTTGGAGGAAAAAGGGAGAAGCTTGGGTGCCTAAAACACCATCCCAACTGTGAAACACGGGTGTGGCAGCATCATGTTGTGGGGTTGTTTTGCTGCAGGAGGGACTGGTGCACTTCACAAAATAGATGGCATCATGAGAAAAAAAGATTCAAGATTTGGAAATATTGAATCAACATCTCAAGACATCAGCCAGGAAGTTAAAGCTTAGGCGGAAATGGGTGTTCCAAATGGAAAATGACCTGAAGCATACTGCCAAAATGGTAATAAAGTGGCTTCATGATAACAAAGTCAATGTTTTGGAGTGGCCATCACAAAGCCCTCATCTCAATCCTATTGAAAATTTATGGGCAAAGCTGAAAAGGCAGCTGCGAGCAATGTGACCTACAAACCTGGATCAGTTACACCAGTTTGTCAGGAGGAATGAGTCTAAAGTTCAACCAACTATTGTGAGAAGCTTGTGCAAGGATATCCCAAATGTTTGACCCAAGTCATTCAGTTTAAGGGCAATGGTATGAAATACTAATGAAATGTATGTAAACTTAATTGACCTAAAACGGGAAAGGTTTATTCTGATTTCATGTGAGATATTGAGAAAAACATGCAGGTGTCTTTTTATATAGAAAGAAATACTTTTTTTTTTTTTTTTCTCTGACACAAAAGCACTTAGACGTAGCATTTCTCTCTTCTCTCCCAGAACAACTACAAGGAGAGAAGAGAGAGGCGCAGCCCAAGTGCTTCCATATTTACCATTAAGGGGGCTTTTCATCACTGTGATAGGGTCTATCACAGTAATTAATCAAAAGGCATCAGCCAATGAAAAAAATTCCAGCAGCGGGGGAATGGGCTGAGATGAGTATTATTTTATTTAATTTAAATGTGGGGCCTTTTACACTGTATGAAGCACTTTGTGGGCATATTATACTGTATGGAGCACTATGTGAGGCCATTATACTGTATGGATCACTATGTGGTGCCAACCCTCCTTCTTTCAATAGAGCTTTCAGAAACTGCTTCATCAGTCCAACCTTAATGTGGAATGGTGGCAGGAGAACTTTGTGGGATCAACTAAACTTTCTGCAACTATGTTCTTGATGTGCTCGTTGGCCAACTTTTTGGCTCCAGTGATGAGTCCTATCTTGGCTGTCCCATTCACACAAAAAGCATACTTCATATATCCTCCTTGCTGCCCAAGGAGCAAAGAGATAACTTCCAGATCACCACATATTGACCATCCTTTATTCTCAAGAAACTCAACTACGAGGATTAAGTCTCTAAATTCTCATAACTTTCCTTCAAGTGCACAGAATGCCCTTCATGCTCTGAAGCATACATTCTGCCATTGTGCAGTAGCACAGCCTTCAGACTTTTTTTTTGGATGAATCCATAGAGTCTTCACTTTCTCACATTGTTCTCAATGTTAAATGTTTCCGTCAGCCCAGGAACATCACTTTAATACACTAGAGCACACCGTTTTGAGAAAAGTATGGAAGGAATTCCTTTTCTCTGCTTCTGTACCATGAAAAACTGGTACCAGGAGCTAGCAGGTTCTTTTCCTTTAGTCTAGAGCCTAAAAGTTCTGCAGAATGTTAAGTAAGGTACAAGTCCCTGACTAGTTACATAGTTACATAGTTTATAAGGCCGAAAAAAGACAAGCGTCCATCCAGTTCAGCCTATTTCTTGTGCACTGCAGTTATTCCGCAGCGTTGATCCAGGGGAAGGCAACAAAAAACCATGCGGTATAGGCCAATTTACTTCATTGAGGAAAAATTCACTTCCCTACACCAATCTGGCAGTCAGATTAAATCCCTGGATTAATTAACTATCACTAAGCATAAGATGTAATTTTATTGTTCTCAAGAAAGGCGTCCAAGCCTCTCTTGAACTCATTAAGTGAGTTGGACATCACCACTTCCTCTCCCAGAGAGTTCCAGAGTCTCACGGCTCTGACCGTAAAGAATCCCCTTCTATGCTGGTGCAGGAACCTTCTTTCCTCCAGACGCATAGTGTGCCCCCTCGTCTTTGTCACCATCCTTGGTATAAACAGGTCATGGGAGAGATCTCTGTACTGCCCCCTGATGTATTTATACATGTTTATGAGGTCTCCCCTAAGCCTTCTCTTTTCCAACGTAAATAGGCCTAATTTTGACAACCTCTCTGGGTATTCTAGTCCCTCCATTCCCTTTATTACCTTAGTCGCCCTCCTTTGTACCCTCTCTAGCTCCAATATGTCTTTCCTGAGCACCGGAGCCCAGAACTGTGCACAATATTCTAAGTGCGGCCTTACCAGCGCTTTATACAGAGGAAGAACAATGTTCTCATCATATGCCCCTATTCCTCTTCTGATGCATGCCATGACTCTATTTGCCTTCGCAGCTGCTGCCTGACACTGGGCACTCCAATTTAATTTGCTGTTAACCAAGACGCCCAGGTCCTTCTCCATGTCAGATTTCCCCAACGGTTTCCCATTTAATATGTATGGGTGACTGCTGTTTTTCTTTCCCATGTGCATGACCTTACATTTATCGGCATTGAACCCCATTTGCCATTTTTTGGCCCAACTCCCCAATTTATCTAAATCCTCCTGTAGCTGTGCCCTATCCTCATCTGTATTAACTACTTTACAAAGTTTAGTATCATCTGCAAATATTGCTATTTTACTATGCAACCCTTCCACTAGATCATTAATAAATATATTAAATAATATAGGGCCCAAGACAGACCCTTGAGGCACCCCGCTAGTAACCCTGACACACCCTGAGCTTACTCCATTGATAACCACCCTCTGCTTTCTATCACTCAGCCAGCTATTTACCCACTTGCACACATTATCCCCCAGACCAAGCATTCTCATTTTATAAACCAACCTTTTGTGTGGCACGGTATCAAACGCTTTGGAGAAGTCAAGGTATACAACATCCACTGACTCTCCCTGGTCCAGCTGTGAGCTCACCTCCTCGTAGAAGGCGATCAGGTTTGTTTGGCAGGAGCGATCCCTCATGAATCCATGTTGATATGGAGTTAGACAGTTATTATCATTAAGATATTCTACAATAGCATCTCTAAGAAATCCTTCAAACAATTTACCCACAACAGACGTTAAGCTGACTGGTCTATAGTTCCCAGGGTCACTTTTAGACCCCTTTTTGAATATTGGTACCACATTTGCTTGGCGCCAGTCTAGTGGGACAGTCCCTGTCCATAAAGAGTGCTTGAATATAAGATACAGCGGTCTGTCTATCACATTACTTAATTCTTTTAGTACCCGGGGGTGTATGCCATCTGGGCCTGGTGACTTGTCTATTTTGATATTATTTAGGCGTTTCTGAACTTCCTCCTGGGTTAGGTGGGTGATATTTAGCGGAGGGTTTACTTTATCACTTTGCATTTCCTCCAATAAATTGTTTTCTTTTGTGAAAACAGTGGAGAAGAAGCTATTGAGTAGGTTTGCTTTACCCTCATCGCCCTCTATGATTTTACCCAGGTTATTTTTCAATGGGCCAACTCCATCAGTTTTAATCCTTTTACTGTTTATATAGTTAAAGAACAGTTTGGGATTCTTTTTACTTTCCTTGGCAATTAGTCTCTCTGTCTCCTCTTTTGCTATTCTTATTTGTTTCTTACAGATTTTGTTTTTTTCCCTATAAGATATTAGCGCTTCCTCGCTGCCTTCTTGTTTAAGTTTACCGAAAGCCCTTTTTTTGTTTTTCATTGCCCTCTTGACTTCCTTATTTAGCCACATTGGCTTCCTCCTATTCCTAGCCCTTTTATTCCCATAAGGTATGTACCTTCTACAGTGACTATGTAGGACTGTTTTGAAAATTTCCCATTTTCTATAAGTGCTCCTATTACTGAAGATACTATCCCAGTCTATAAGGTGAAGGGTATCTCTTAGCTGATCAAACTTTGCCCTCCTGAAGTTCAGTGTTTTTGTGACTCCCTTGCTGGGCACCCTACTGAAGCACATGTGGAATTGTATAATGTTGTGGTCACTATTTCCCAGGTGCCCCCCGACCTGCACCTCAGTTATTCTGTCTGGCCTGTTAGTTAATATGAAGTCTAAAAGGGCCGTCCCTCTAGTTGGTTCCTGCACAAGTTGTGACAAATAATTGTCTTTGATAATTGACAGAAACCTGTTTCCTTTCTGAGATCTACAGCTTTCGGTTTCCCAGTCTATATCGGGGTAGTTGAAGTCCCCCATAATAATCACCTCGTTTTTTTTTTGCTACTTCGTCTATTTGTCTCATTAATAGACTTTCCGTGGCTTCTGCTATATTTGGTGGTTTATAACAGACTCCTATGATAATTTTATTATTGTTTTTTGCCCCATGTATCTCCACCCATAAGGACTCGACCTCCTCATTTCCCTCCCATACATCCTCCCGTATTATAGGCTTTAGACACGTCTTTACATATAGACAGACTCCACCCCCTTTCCGACTTCTTCGATCCCTTCTAAACAGACTGTAACCCTGTAAGTTAACTGCCCAGTCATAGCTTTCATCTAACCATGTCTCGGTTATTCTCACTATGTCATAGCTACCTGTAGATATTTCTGCTTCCAGTTCATCCATCTTGTTTGTCAGGCTCCTGGCATTTGCTAGCATGCAGTTTACACGATTTTGTTTTGTTCCAATCTTCTCCCTGTGGATTGTATTAGAAATTTTCTTACCTCCCTTCCAAGTATCTTGTCTTGGACCTTCTTTGTCGCACTTCATATCTTTCATTAGTATGTTCTCTGGTTGCATGTTCGTGTCCGGCATTTTTCTTCCCATCCCCTCTTCTTCTAGTTTAACGCCCTCCTGATGAGTGTTGCGAGTCTCCTGGCGAATGTGTGTTTCCCGGGTTTGTTGAGGTGTAGTCCGTCTCTGGCAAGGAGTCCGTCATAGAGGTAATTCACACCGTGGTCCAGGAATCCAAATCCTTGTTGTCTGCACCATCGTCTCAGCCAGTTGTTCACATCAAGGATCCTGTTCCATCTCCTGACGCCATGCCCGTCTACTGGAAGGATAGAAGAAAAAACTACCTGCGCATCCAGTTCTTTTACTTTCTTCCCCAATGCTTCAAAGTCCTTGCAGATTGTCGGTAGGTCCTTCTTTGCCGTGTCATTGGTGCCAACATGTATCAGAAGAAATGGGTGGACATCCTTGGAACTGATGAGCTTCGGTATCCTATCGGTAACATCCTTGATCTTTGCCCCTGGGAGGCAGCATACTTCTCTTGCGGTTATGTCCGGTCTGCAGATAGCTGCTTCTGTTCCTCTCAGTAGTGAGTCTCCCACCACCACCACTCTTCTTCCCTTCTTGGCTGTCCTTTTTCTTGTTGCTTCTGGGTGTTTCTGGGTGCTCTTTTCTTTTTTGCTTGCTGGTAGTTCCTCATCCTTAGGTGTGCCATCTTCATCCTCCACAAGTCCTTGGAATCTGTTTCTCAGTTGTGTGGTTGGTGGTGTCTCCATGGTCTTCTTGCTTCTTTTGGTCACTTGCCTCCACTTGTCTGCTTCTGGAGGTTCTCTGACGCTTCCTTCACTTTCCGTGACCAGTAGTGACTAGTGTTGAGCGATACCTTCCGATATCAGGAAATATCGTATCGGATTGGATCGGGCCGATACCCAAAAAGTATCGGATATCGCCGATTCCGATACCGGAAACCAATGCAAGTCAATGGGACACAAATATCGGAATGAAAATAAACCCTTTCTTTCCTTGTAGGTTAATTCTACATGAAGTAAAACAACTAAGAATAATGTAGAATGACATGAAAAGCCGGCAATTCATCAGCGGCATACACCGGTACCCGACAATTTACAACAGAAAGAATAGAGCATCACACATAGATTAGATAGATAGAAACATGTCAGTCACATATATATGAAGTACAGTGACAGTGTTGCTTACTGTACTTGTCATTTAGTGTAAAGGATTTATTAAAAAAAATATTAGTGTTTTCGTGCACCGTCTCTTTAAAAAAGCCGGCCGGCAATTCAGCAGCGGTACCCGACAATTTATAACAGAAAGAATAGAGCTTCACACATAGATTAGATAGATAGAAACATGTCAGTCACATATATATGAAGTACAGTGACAGTGTTGCTTACTGTACTTGTCATTTAGTGTAAAGGATTTATTTAAAAAAATAATAGTGTTTTCATGCACCGTCTCTTTAAGAAAGCCGGCCGGCAATTCAGCAGCGGTACCCGACAATTTAGAACAGAAAGAATAGAGAATCACACATAGATTAGATAGATAGAAACATGTCAGTCACATATATATGAAGTACAGTGACAGTGTTGATTACTGTACTTGTCATTTAGTGTTAAAATAAAGGATTTATTTAAAAAAAAAATTGGCGTGGGGTTCCCCTTAATTTTAGGCTCTAGCGGAGGTTAAGCAGACAGCTGGGGCAAATGTTTGAAGCCTGGGAAGGGGGTAATACCCACGGAGCTTCCCAGGCTACTAATATCAGCCCCCAGCTGAATACCTAGCCTTTACTAGCTATTAAAATGGGGGAACCCCCCCAAAAAAATAACGTGGGGTCCCCCCTAATTTAATAGCTAGCACAGGCTAGGCAGACAGCTGGGGGCTGATATTAATAGCCCAGGAAGGGTGCCATGAATATTGGCCCCCTCCCAGGCTAGAAACACCAGCCGTCAGCCGCCCCAGAAATGGCGCATCCATAGGATGCGCCAATTCTGGCACTTAGCCTCGCTCTTCCACGCTGCCCTGGTGCGGTGGCAGGGGGTAATAGGGTTGGGGTTGATGTCAGTTTATAATGCCAGCTGACATCAAGCCCAGGTTAGTAATGGAGAGGCGTCTATAAGACACCCCCATTACTAACCCCATAGTCAAAGTTAAAAGAAAACACAAACACCCAGAATAAAGTCCTTTAATTGAAATAAAGACACAATTCTTTATTGTTCTAAATTAAACCATACTTACCATCACGCCCATT
Organism: Phyllobates terribilis; assembly: GCF_046119375.1. Lineage (NCBI taxonomy): Eukaryota > Metazoa > Chordata > Amphibia > Anura > Dendrobatidae > Phyllobates > Phyllobates terribilis. The sequence continues at coordinate 218,782,742 of NW_027362771.1, forward strand.
CCAGCTGAAGCCAACGATCTCCTGCAATAAAAGAAAAATAATAAAGCAACCTCATCCTTACCTTTCGATGGTTCCCAGGACAGCTCCAGCTCTGCTACATCGAGATGACAGGATGGACCGCAGCAGAAAGCTGCCATCCAGCCTGTCATCCCGCAGACACTGAGAAGCGCAGGCATGCTTGCGCTCCTCAGTGTCTCTCTGTGACGTCATCCAGATGAGCCGAGTTCATGTCCAATGAACTCAGCTCACCTCATGCACGTCACTGACAGCGTGGGAAAGTTCTCCTGCACTCAGCGCTTCAGCGTGAGAATTCTCCCACGCTGTCAGTGACATACATGAGGTGAGGTCATGTCCAATGAACTCAGCTCACCTCATGCACGTCACTGACAGTGTGGGAAAATTCTCACGCTGAAGTGCTGAGTGCAGGAGAATTTTCCCACGCTGTCAGTGACGTACATGAGGTGAGCTGAGTTCATTGGACATGACCTCGGCTCATCTTTATGCCGTCACAGCCAGACATTGAGGAGCACAAGCATGCCTGTGCTTCTCAGTGTCTGCGGGATGACAGGATGGATGGCAGCGTTCTGCTGCGGTCCAGCCTGTCATCTCGATGTAGCAGAGCTGAAGCTGTCGTGGGAGCCATGGAAAGGTAAGGATGAGGTTGCTTTATTATTTTACTTTTATTGCAGGAGATCGTTGGCTTCAGCTGGAATGGGCGTGATGGTAAGTATGGTTTAATTTAGAACAATAAAGAATTGTGTGTTTATTTCAATTAAAGGACTTTTTTCTGGGTGTTGTGTTTTTTTAAATACTTTACTAGAAATTCATGGTGGTCATGTCTAATATTGGCGTGACCCCATGAATTTTGGGCTTAGGGCCAGCTGATAATACCAAGCTGGCCTTAACCCCTTTATTACCCAGTGAGCCACCGCACCAGGGCCCTGGATGAGTTGGGTACAGCGCCAGAAGATGGCGCTTCAATGAACGCGCCATTTTCTGGGGCGGCTGCGGACTGCAATTTGCAGCGGGGGTGGCCCAGAAAGCTTGGGTCTCCCTGCGCTGCGGATTCCAGCCCCCAGCTGCATAGTTGTATCTGGCTGGACACAAAAATAGGGCGAAGCTCCACGTATTTTTTTTTTTTAATTATTTCATGAAATTCATGAAATAATTAAGAAAAAAAGGGCTTCCCTATATTGTTGTGTCCAACCAGGTACAAATAGGCAGCTGGTGGTTGGGGGCAGCCCGTTCCTGCCTGCTGTACCTGGCTGGACACAAATATAGTGCGAAGCCCCACGTCAATTTTTTTTAAATCATTTCAGGAAATTCATGAAATAATTAAAAAAAATTGATGTGGGGCTTCGCCCTATATTTGTGTCCAGTCAGGTACAGCAGGCAGGAACGGGCTGCCCCCAACCACCAGCTGCCTATTTGTACCTGGTTGGACACAACAATATAGGGAAGCCCTTTTTTTCTTAATTATTCCATGAATTTCATGAATTAAAAAAAAAAAAACGTGGAGCTTCGCCCTATTTTTGTGTCCAGCCAGGTACAACTAGGCAGCTGGGGGCTGGAATCTGCAGCGCAGGGAGGCCCAAGCTTTCTGGGCCCCACCCGCTGCAAATTGCAGTCCGCAGCCGCCCCGGAAAATGGCGCGTTCATAGAAGCGCCATCTTCTGGCGCTGTACCCAACTCATCCAGGGCCCTGGTGCGGTGGCTCACTGGGTAATAAAGGGGTTAAGGCCAGCTTGGCATTATCAGCTGGCCCTAAGCCCGAAATTCATGGGGTCACGCCAATATTAGACATGACCACCATGAATTTCTAGTAAAGTATTTAAAAAAAACACAAACACCCAGAAAAAAGTCCTTTAATTGAAATAAACACACAATTCTTTATTGTTCTAAATTAAACCATACTTACCATCACGCCCATTCCAGCTGAAGCCAACGATCTCCTGCAATAAAAGAAAAATAATAAAGCAACCTCATCCTTACCTTTCCATGGCTCCCACGACGGCTCCAGCTCTGCTACATCGAGATGACAGGCTGGACCGCAGCAGAACGCTGCCATCCAGCCTATCATCCCGCAGACACTGAGAAGCGCAGGCATGCTTGCGCTCCTCAGTGTCTGGCTGTGACGGCATCCAGATGAGCCGAGGTCATGTCCAATGAACTCAGCTCACCTCATGCACGTCACTGACAGCGTGGGAAAATTCTCCTGCGCATGCGGTGAGCGTGAGAGACTCGGCTTATCGGGATGCCGTCACAGCCTGACACTGAGGAGCGCAAGCATGCCTGCGCTTCTCAGTGTCTGCGGGATGACAGGCTGGATGGCAACTTTCTGCTGCGGTCCAGCCTGTCATCTCGATGAAGCAGAGCTGAAGCTGTCGTGGGAGCCATGGAAAGGTAAGGATGATGTTGCTTTATTATTTTACTTTTATTGCAGGAGATCGTTGGCTTCAGCTGGAATGGGCGTGACGGTAAGTATGGTTTAATTTAGAACAATAAAGAATTGTGTCTTTATTTCAATTAAAGGACTTTTTTCTGGGTGTTTGTGTTTTTTTTAAATACTTTACTAGAAATTCATGGCGGTCATGTCTAATATTGGCGTGACCCCATGAATTTCGGGCTTAGGGCCAGCTGATAATGCCAAGCTGGCCTTAACCCCTTTATTACCCAGTGAGCCACCGCACCAGGGCCCTGGATGAGTTGGGTACAGCGCCAGAAGATGGCGCTTCTATGAACGCGCCATTTTCCGGGGCGGCTGCGGACTGCAATTTGCAGCGGGTGGGGCCCAGAAAGCTTGGGCCTCCCTGCGCTGCGGATTCCAGCCCCCAGCTGCCTTGTTGTACCTGGCTGGACACAAAAATAGGGCGAAGCCCCACGCATTTTTTTTTTTTAATTATTTCATGAAATTCATGGAATAATTAAGAAAAAAAGGGCTTCCCTATATTGTTGTGTCCGGCTAGGTACAAATAGGCAGCTGGTGGTTGGGGGCAGCCCGTTCCTGCCTGCTGTACCTGGCTGGACACAAATATAGAGCGAAGCCCCACGTCAATTTTTTTTTTAATTATTTCATGAATTTCCTGAAATAATTAAAAAAAATTGACGTGGGGCTTTGCACTATATTTGTGTCCAGCCAGGTACAGCAGGCAGGAACGGGCTGCCCCCAACCACCAGCTGCCTATTTGTACCTAGCCGGACACAACAATATAGGGAAGCCCTTTTTTTCTTAATTATTCCATGAATTTCATGAAATAATGAAAAAAAAAAAAAACGTGGAGCTTCTCCCTATTTTTGTGTCCAGCCAGGTACAACTAGGCAGCTGGGGGCTGGAATCCGCAGCGCAGGGAGGCCCAAGCTTTCTGCCCCCCTCCCCCCCCCCCGCTGAAAATTGCAGTCCGCAGCCGCCCCGGAAAATGGCGCGTTCATAGAAGCTGGATGCTGTACCTGGCTGGCATACAAAAATATGGCGAAGCCCACGTCAAAAGTTTTGGGAAAAATTAATTAAAAAATAAATAATAATTTAGGGACTGCATCTTTATTAACTCCTCAAATGTCATTTAGTGTTAAAATAAAGGATTTATTTAAAAAAAAAATGGCGTGGGATCCCCCATAATTTTAGTCTCTAGCGGAGGTTAAGCAGACGGCTGGGGCAGATGTTTGAAGCCTGGGAAGGGGGTAAAACCCACGGAGCTTCCCAGGCTACTAATATCAGCCCCCAGCTGAATACCTAGCCTTTACTAGCTATTAAAATGGGGGACCCCCCCCAAAAAAATGACGTGGGGTCCCCCCTATTTTAATAGCTAGCAAAGGCTAGGCAGACAGCTGGGGGCTGATATTAATAGCCCAGGAAGGGTGCCATGAATAATGGCCCCCTCCCAGGCTAGAAACACCAGCCGTCAGCCGCCCCAGAAATGGCGCATCCGTAGGATGCGCCAATTCTGGCACTTAGCCTCGCTCTTCCACGCTGCCCTGGTGCGGTGGCAGGGGGTAATAGTGGTGGGGTTCATGTCAGCGCCAGCTGCCATGAAGCCCAGGTTAGTAATGATGGGCGTCTATAAGACACCCCCATTACTAACCTACAAAGTGTTAAAAAGAAAAAACACACTACACCCAGAAAAAAATAATTTATTTGAAATAAAACACACCATTTTATTTAATTCTTAGTTCACTAAAAATAATAGTTACCTGTCCACGTTCCTGTGCTGATCTCCCATGCACAGCTGTCACATCTGGAGATGGTGACAGCTGTGCATGGCTGCTGTAAGCTCACACTGCCGGGAACACGTCCGCTCCCGGCAGCGGGAGCCACTGACTGAGGTCACCGGAGTGCATTCAGGCAGCGCAGCTCCGGAGACCTCCTTTACGGCAGTGCTGTACCGTGGGAATTTCTCACGATACAGCAGGGCCGTAAAGCAGCTAACCGGAGCAGCGCTGCCTGAACTCCGGTGAACCCGCTTATGCAATGACGGGGCTGCTTTACGGCCCCGTCATTCTAGCGGCGGCAGCGGTTCAGAGCGGTCACATTCTATGTGGCTGCTCTGAACTGGAGATCTTCGTGGGACACTCGTGGACTACTCCGGAGGGGTAAGGATAAGGTTGTGGTTTATTATTTTATATTTTATTACAGGAGATCGATGGCTTCGGGGAATTAGGTGTCTAGGTGAGTATAGGTGTAGTTTTTTATTTTTTACTTTATTTTAGGTGGCGATCGGCGGGGACAGGTAATGTATGAACTAATTTATTGTAGGTAACCACTGGCCACCAATGACATGTATTTAACATTTATTGGGGACACAGTAGGGCAATTTAAATAGCAGGATCAGACTGATGGGAACTACTGCTCCCATCGAGCTGATCCTGCTGGCACGAGTGGACGGGGGACAGACATAGGCCGATGGGAGTAGTAGTGTCACATCGGCCTATGTCTGCCTGCACGCACAGACACCCGCACAGACACCCGCACAAACATCGCACAGACACCCCGCACACAGACACCCCGCACACAGACACCCCGCACACAGACACCCCGCACACAGACACCCCGCACACACACTAATCATGACCGGTCTGATGGTCTGTGAGGTGTGGCTGACCTGTGCGGCCGTGGGAAAGTTCATGTGAGTTCATGCAGTCAAGCATGAACTCACATGAACCCTCTGAGGGCACCGCGGCTACTTCAAATGAACAGCTGATCGGCATCACCTGATACCTCAGCTGTTCATTTGAAATAACCGGCGGGAAAGCGCAGCACAGAACGGGAAAGCCGGCGGTGAAGTCTTTTCACTGCCGGCTTCCCCGCCCGGGTCCTTCGCTCCTTGGTGCTGCGCTCCCCGCCCGGTCCTAACTTACGATCGGGATGGGAGGTGGCGAGGGGAGCGGAGGATCGGGGTGGGAGGCTGCGGGGAAGCAGTATGGGGCTGTGTGATTGTTTAAAAGCCGGCGGCTTTTTACCGCGCGCCGGCTTTTAAACAATCAGGAGAATTCTCCCCCGCTGGGATGGCATTCTGATGACAAGCTGGATCGCAGCTGAGCGCTGCCATCCAGCTTGTCATCCTTCACAGACACTGCAGAGCGCAGGCATTATGGGAACTTCCGATTCCGGTATTCGATATTGTAAAAGTATCGGAATTAAGTATCGGAATTCCGATACTGCGAATATCGGCCGATACCCGATATTACAGTATCGGAATGCTCAACACTAGTAGTGACGCTTCTGTTCTGTCCAGGAAGTCTTCATTTTCATTGATGAGTTTTAATGTCGCAATTCTTTCTTCCAGTCCCCGCACCTTTTCTTCTAAAAGAGCCAGTAGTCTACACTTCTGGCAGGTGAAGTTGGTTTCAGCTTCTGGTCGATCTGTGAACATGTAGCACATGTTGCAGTTCACCATGTAGGTTGTCACATCTGCCATGCTGCTCCTTGTCCCTGCTGACTTGATGACTGTCTTCTTTCTTGTGATACCCTAGGATAAACAAATTAAACAAATTCGCGTGTCGTTAGGCGCGCGGTTTGGCGATGCTTTCCAAGCAGCTGATCCCGGCTGTACCCAACGATCTTCTAGCTGAAGGAGACTCTTTGCTTTTCCCAGAAGGCACCTGGAATATGCAAATTGTCCTCTTCAAGCTTCAATCCCTGGTTTGGCGATGCTTTCCAAGCAGCTGATCCCGTCTGTACCCAACGATCTTGTAGCTGAAGGAGACTCTTTGCTTTTCCCAGAAGGCACCTGGAATATGCAAATTGTCCTCTTCAAGCTTCAATCCCTGGTTTTGACTAATGACTAAATCATTTAATTCAAGCTGTGAGAAAAGCTGTGGCTCATTGTGACTAACGTGAAAGTCTTCATCAGAATACTGCTTTTCATGTTCTGAATCTTCTCAATCAGGTGTATCTTTCCTTCTTATCTTTATGGTTGAATCCCTCCACATTGCACGTAGAAAAGTAGCAGTCATCACTATGATTTTTCAGTTCCCTCCAGATCATAGGCACGCCAAAATGAAAGCTCTCTTTCGTCCTTTTAGAAAATGTTGTGCTCTGCTCAGTATATGGGTCCAAACCTTTGGACAGTTGCTCCAGTAGATTACCCCCCCACCTCCAAATTATCATTTCTACAAAAAATGACATAGAAGTAGAGATCTAAAGAATATTGGTGGTCAGACAAAACTGTCAATTTTTTGTACCAATTTTTGCCTAAACCTGCGCAGGGTCCTTCTTGAGAACTTTTCTTCAGATCCTGTCCCCCCCCCCAAAGAAAAAAAAAATTATTTCACTTAAAAAAATGAGGAATACATCAAAATTGGCACAGAAGACTAGCATTTTTAAGAAAGAAATGTTAGCATTCTGTCTCTAGACCTGCGCAGCGGCCTCCCTGAGAAAAAAGCCCCCTTCTGCTGCCTTACAATATATATTAATTTCAATAAAAATGAAAACGCCAAGACTTCTTGAAAATTTAAGTCATAGAAGACTGAAATCTATAATCGGAATTCTACAAAATTGTTAAAGTAACAAATTCTCCAGTTTTTATGCTGCATAATTTTATTTGTCACTTGACTGCCTGATGTTCCTGTAGAAAGTGTAACATATGCAGTGGTGAAGTTCATCACGTTGCTGTTTTGCATATCGGCCAGTGACTCAGTAAAAACCGCTTTTATGCTGCAAATCCTCATGGACTTTTTTCTTCACACAAGAACGGTTGATATACCCTCACTTTTTTTTTTTTAAATGTTGCATGATCGAATTGAGGTTATTTGCCATGCAGTGAACATAAGTTACTTTACTGGTGGTAATCCATGCAATTAGGTAAACAAAGGTTCCACTTTCAGTCGTACATCACTGATGTGCAAAACCATTGACTCAATGGGGCATATAATACATTTAAAGCCCCTGGCCGTAACTATTGTGGTTGACTGGGTGCAACTGGCAGCACAGCGTCTATTCCATAGAGCAGATCATGGTCACGTGAAAGTACAAAGCTGAGATGACTTTATTCAAGAAATAATGGTGGCTATGTATTGTTCATTAAGGCTGAACAATGCAATTCTTTTGCATAAGACAATATAAGCCTAACTGATGACAAAACTGAGGGAGAGCAGGAAGTGTATAGAAAGCAGTAGATGAGGCTGATGGTGCTGATAACAACAAGGCTGTGGCACTACTTGAGGATGCGAATTGGCTACTAGAAAGACAATCACGAGGAGGAGGCCAGCTTGAGCGTTGCGCATCTTGCTAGTCAGTTTGCTTGGCAATTTTGTTGTAATTGTTTGATTGTGTTACAAAAGTAACAGTCACTGGAATGATCTCTTGGCTTTTGCCAAATCATAGGTATACCAAATGGCATCTTATCACTTGTTCCCTTCATCCACATGCATAAACTCTCGACACACTGCTTGCACACCTTGTGAGGGGCCTAAGACTTATCTTGATCACCAAGTTTTACTTTGAAATATGCAAAATAGACTTGCTTGACAAATGTACTGATGTTCGTCCTTTGACATGGAATGGTGAAACTGCCACAGATATAACAAAAGGAATCAGGGCTTTTTAGGCACGTACGACAAGAAATAGCAGAGAGAGATGTGATCTAAAAGAAAGAAAAGAAGTATGTAAATAAAAAAAACAAAAAAAAACAATTCTGCTAACCCCTTGAATACAGACTTTTAAAATGTTTAACTATTTACAGCTACATACAACCTCTCGCCACACTGTCTCACGTGTAACTGAAGGCGATTCTCTCTCTGTCAATAGATCACTCGTGCTATCCTCTATCCATCCTAAAGTAGTTGCATTAAGATAAGCTGTAGAGGAAAAACCTGACGTGATAGAAGAACGAACCCAAGTTTTGAAATCAGCATGCCTATTTTAGTCTAAATCAGCAGAAAAAAATCTAACTCCACAAAAATTGTGTTCAAAATTGTTCTTCGTGTTATTTTCAACAGCAGGGCCTGCACACTGCAATAGACTGGTCCTCCAATAGCGTGGAAAATAATTCCCATACCAGAGATGCTCACACATGGAAATTGCCACCAACAGATCTTTCAGACAATCTTGGGCAGCCTCCTTCACCAACATCAGTTACAATATCACTCTCTCTCAATCTGACCACAGAATAAGCAGATTTTTCCCCACAAAATCTGTTAACAGGATATCCGCTCTGCTCTTTAATAATACTGATTCCACTACCTTTCTCCTCTGATGTCCTCACCTCGACACCCCAATTTAGTTCCCAATCAACAGCATTATCCATGATTTGGCCCACAGTTGTCTGTGTGGGAAATGTCCAGAGCTCTTTGCCTGAGTTCCACCTCTATATTTGCTTTGACTCAGAGTACCACTTCAACTGATAGTGCCTCTACCAAAGTGGCTGGTAGAGCCAAAAACCTAACTAAACCTTTGAATCCTATCCTCCATCTCCTCCTGCCCCATTTCATCCCAGTACAAAGCCTGACTGTCCATCTGATCTTCTTAGCCCCTGTGGTGCTGAATCTTAGAGAACTAAGGGGCTCAATGGAGAGAGGTGTCAGTGACAAGTGAAAGCCCACTTTTAAAAGATTAGGTGTTTTAGCAGTAGAGGAGGTTGACTTTACAGAACACGGACTCAAACTAACTGTTGCTGTCAGAGCAAACATCTAGTTGTAAGTGAGATGAGTGATCACTCATATATTCCATTACGCCCTACACTTCCTCCTCACTAATATACTTTTCCAGAGGCAAAGGAGGCCAATTGGGACTTTAGTTTGGTAATACTATTGCTAGATCAGCTGATGCTTTACCATACATTTTGGACACAAGTATAACGTTTACAAGTAAGTGAAACTTATCAAACCCTGGAAAAATTTGTGAATCACCTAGAAATGCTAGCTAGCATAACACGTGATGGTCAAAAATTATAATGCAACAACAGGACTCCCATAATATTGGTGTGGCACGTATAAGTCTCCAATTGACAAATTTAAACAGGTGTGCCTAAACAGACCTGTACAGTTAAAGGTCTTGATGTAGTGTAGTAATTTCTTTTCAGATTTTTGGTTAAACGGCTTATTTCCTTTTCCTAAAAATGACGACGTAACAGGAAATGCCAGGATTTAGGTATACCCCTTCCACATGCGACAACAGATTAGATAATAGTTGCCAAAGTGGACTAGTGAAACAGTCGTGCAAAATGTTAGATTTTTTTGGTTTAAATTCCTAGCCCACTCCCCCTTTTACAGAAAAAAAAAACGTACCACTAAAGTTACATCACTACATTGATAATACATGTAAGGAAGGTATGGTAAAATCTCAGCATTCTTGTGTTGTATACAGTAACTAAATTTAAACAGGTATTTAAAAATTAAAAAAAAACCAAGCACCTACAATAGGCCACTGTACAGTGGGTACGGAAAGTATTCAGACTCCTTTAAATTGTTCACTCTTTGTTTCATTGCAGCCATTTTATAAATTCTAAAAAGTTCATTTTTTTTTCTCATCAAAGTACACTCTGCACCCTATCTTGACTGAAAAAAAAGCAAACCGAAATGTAGAATTTTTTGCAAATTTGTTAAAAAAGAAAAACTGAAATATCACAAATTTTTTTTTATTGTACGCTCAGTCCCCGAATCCCTCGATCTTCTGTAAAAAGAAAAAAAAAGTAAAATAAAAAACCATATCCCTCACCTGTCCGCTGTCACGATTGTCCCTCGGCGATCCGGGTCACTTCTACAGCAGTGACATCAGCAATCACTGATGTCACTGCTGTAGGAGACAGCAATGTACACTGACAGGAGTGTAAAATCACCACCTGTCAGTGTACATGCTACTGCAGGAGTGAGGTGACTGGGGTTCATCAGCTGATCAGCCCCGGTGACCTCAGCATCAGTACTGGTGGGAACATTCTTCAGAATACGGCAGCGGTGCTGCGTGGGAACAAAGTGAGGTCACGTGAGCTCTCAGCTGATATTCAGCTGAGAGCTCACGTGACCGCACCGCAGGTCCTGGCAGCGCAGCAATGTACAGTGCTGGGAGCGATCGAACGTCCAGCAAAAATACAGAGTCAAAAACTAGATAAAAGCGCATGTAAAAAGTGCAAAAAAAAGAAAATTAACGTTAGCCTAATTAATTTAGGCCACGTTCACATGTTCAGTATTTCACATTACTATTTTGTAAGCCAAAATCAGGAGTGGAACAATCAGATGAAAAGTATAATAGAAACACGTCACCACTTGTCCTACAGTTCTCACCCACTCCTGGTTTTGGCTTACAAATACTCATGTAAAATACTGAATGTGTGAACGTGGCCTAAGGCTACAACTTGTATTTTCTACGTTCTTGAGCACTGCAGTAGTATACCATACTCTGTTTTAGGTGTTTCTATCCCTATGTCTAATTATGAGCTGTGCGCTCTGACCTCCTATCCCTATGCTGTAAAACCCTAACGTGGCCGCCACTTTCAATATTTTTTATAGTGTCAGGGATAGTCCCACTTGATTGACTGCTGTAGAACATATTCTATAATAGTTGCAAGGCATCATGGGGAAGCCCGCAAAGCCGCGCCATGTGAGCCCACGCACTTTAGCAATGTGTGAAGTGGTATTGGCCATTTTTATTTTTTAATTTGACTCCGTTGATTCACAGCAAATCGGTTCCATCATCTTTAGGTAATGTCTTAATAATATTTACTGTTGCTGGCTGATCCTGCCAATGTAAGTCAGTAAGGAGTAGACAATGGCTGAAACCAATTGTGACTGCATTATCGGAGGTACAAAGATCTTTGTAAGAGTTGTACACCTAGTGATAGATTTCTGATTAAATGTATTGTCAGAAAATGACCTGTTGGTTAGGTCAAGTTCTCATTATAAACATACTTTTTAAAAATACTTTGTTTTCTCATGTCTTTATCCATACTGTTGCATCTACATGTTTTCACGCTCGCTATTGAGGTTCACAATAGACTTAGAGGTCACTGATTGTGTATTAACATGAGAGGCTCTAGAGACTCTAGCCTCCTTGTTCCAAGCTCACACAATAGCTTCTCTCTAACTTTTTAAGATTCAATAAATTAATGTATTTGCTTCAGTATTCATATATTACAAGGTCGTCTGAATGCTCTGTCCTTATGGTTCAGACTTGCAGCCCCAGGACTGTGGTATCCAGCAATATAGCACAGAGAAACATCATTGCTGCAACATTTCTGTGAATTTTTTGCCCAATGTTACGAAATTATGATGGTGAGCATTAGAGGAGGTGGTAGCGCTAGGTCATATAGGGTAATGCGATTACTGCACATAGAGACATAAAGGATTCAGCAGATAAATACGTAGGTACTAAACTACTAATGAAGAATGTAACTTTAAAGTGCTATATATTGTGGGAACAATGCATTGTACACAAAAAAAAAAAAAAAACCCTTTAAAGGGGTTGTCCAGGCTTGGAATAAAAATCTAGTTAGTGCAGTCAGTGGGCCAGTATAAGTAAGCAATACAAAAGATGCAGGGGAGTGCCCTGGACCAGAATAAAAGATGGCACAATTCACATATCCTCGATACAGAAACTAAATGCCTGATTAAATTCAATTTGTAGATTGTGAGCCCTCACGGGCAGGGTCTTCTCTCCTCCTGTACCAGTCGCTGACTTGTATTGTTCAAATTATTGTAATTGTTTGTGCTATACCCCTTTCACATGTAAAGCGCCATGGAATAAATGGCGCTATAATAATAATTACATGATCATAAACATTCTGACCCATGTATATTTATCTGTTCACAGCTCCTTAGTTACCACAATTACCCTCTAGTACAGGAATGTCAAACTCAAAAAGGGCAAAAATTAAAAACAAAGTCACGGGCCAGCCTTGATATGTATTAAAAAAATGTCTACAATTGAGGGCGTTTTTCCTTATCATTCCTTACAGAATAATGGCTCCATACAGTATAATGGGCCCCACATAGTGCTCCATACAGTATAATGGGCCCCACATAGTGCTCCATACAGTATAATGGGCCCCACATAGTGCTCCATACAGTATAATGGGCCACACATAGTCTTCCATACAGAATAATGGGCCTCACATAGTGCTCCATACAGTATACTGGGCCTCACATAGTCCTCCATACAATATAATGGCCCCACGTAGTCTTCCATACAGAATAATGGGCCCCACATAGTGCTCCATACAGTATAATGGCCCCACATAAAAAAAAAATGAATATATCTACCCCGGTCCCCCACTCCTCCGGTAAGGATGCCAATAGAGTTGAAGGTGCAATCACCCTGCAGGCCAAATTTGGCCCACGGACCAGAGTTTGACACTCTTCTCTAGTATAAGGAGGCTGGTTAGTGAAAAAAGTAGCAAAAATTCCAGTGCACAAACGAATTGGGCACAATAGGCTCATTCACCATGCTTGGGATGGACCCCTGTACAAAGATAGTATGCATGGGTCAGAGGGGCCCTTCGACATTTGGCTACTTTTCGAGTGTCTCCTTTATTGATATACTGCTGGGCTTATTGATTATTTGTGCGGATCCTCCATGTCCTGGAGTGCCTTCCCTATTCTATTTGTCACTTATACTGTATGTATCTTGTTATCATATTTGTATAGTTTAGGGAATAACAGGAGATCACTGAGGCACAGATGACATGGAGCCGAGACGCCGTTCGTTTGTTGCCTTAGGGCGCTAACCTCTGGAAGGGACTCTTATGTATGATCATAATATGGCGAGTTAGCCCATCTCCCTTTCTTATCTTTTATCCAATTTTTAGAATATGTAAGGTATTGATACACTAGTTTATTGTCTGCGCATTACTTTATTTTCTTCTGGTAAGCTCCATAGCCCAAGCGTATGTTATTTGTGCCATCATATTTTCTGCCCCAGGACATTTTTGGGGAATCCCAGTCATCTTTGGTATGGCTCATTGATACTGGCCCATCTACACTATTAACACTTTTTACTAATTTTGGATATTTGTGTGCCTTGTTTCCCTGCATGGAAACATTTTTTAAGGGATTATGTAATAGATTTGAAAGTTTTCTTTCTTTGAGTATTTTGGATTTGGGACCTTTTTTCATATCAGATATTTGTTTTGTTTTTTGTGTTTTATACAATGCATTGTAGTCCACTAAGGTAGACCTGGTGTAGAATTGTGACCTTAGCATGATTGAGTATAGGCTTGCATTCCCAAAACAGTGCATGTTTCACAGTGCTAGTTCACTGTTCGGAAAACATACAGGTGCATCTCACTAAATTAGAATATCATCAAAAAGTTCATTTATTTCAGTTTTTCAATACAAAAAGTGAAACTCGCATATTATATAGTCATTACAAACAGAGTGATCTATTTCAAGTGTTTATTTCTGTTAATGTTGATGATTATGGCTTACAGCCAATGAAAACACACAAAGGTCATTATCTCAGTAAATCAAAATAATTAACAAAAATACCCGTAAAGACTTCATAATCGTTTAAAAGGGTCACTTAGTCTATTTCAGTAGGCTCCACAATCCTGGGGAAGACTGCTGACTTGACAGATGTCCAGGAGGCAGTCACTGACACACTCAACAATGTCCCAGAGTTCCAATTTTCATTTGGAAATCAAGGTCCCCGAGTCTGGAGGAAGAGTTGGGAGGCACACAATCCAAGCAGCTTGAGGTCTAGTGTGAAGTTTCCACAATCAGTGATGGTTTGGGGAGCCATGTCATCTGCTGGTGTAGGTCCACTGTGTTTTATCAAGAACAAAGTCAGCGCCGCCGTCGACCAGGAAATTTTAGAGCACTTCATGCTTCCCTCTGCCAACAAGATTTTTGGAGATGGAAATTTCATTCTCCAGCAGGACTTGGCACCTGTCCACACTGCCAAAAGTACCAATACCTGGTTTAAAAACAACAGTATCACTGTGCTTGATTGGCCAGCAAACTTGTCTGAACTTAACCCCATAGAGAATCTATGGGGTATTGTCAAGAGGAAGATGAGACACCAGACCCAACAATGCTGACGAGCTGAAGGCTGCTATCAAAGCAACCTGAGCTTCCATAACACTTCAGCAGTGCCACAGGCTGATCGCCTCCATGCCACACCGCATTGATGCAGTAATTGATGCAAAAGGAACCTCGACCAAGTATTGAGTGCATTTACTGAACATACATTTCAGTAGGCCAACATTTTGAATTTTAAAAACTTTTTTCAAGCTGTTATAAAGTATTCTAATTTACTGAGATAATGACTTTTGTGTTTTCATTGGCTGTAAGCCATAATCATCAACATTAACAGAAATAAACACTTGAAATTGATCAATCTGTTTGTAATGACTCTATATAATATGTTTCACTTTTTGTATTGAAGAAGTTAAATAAATTTTAACATTTTGATGATATTCTAATTTAGTGAGATGCTCCTGTATGATGTCTTAAATGACTATATGCCAAATAAGTCCTTGCCAGAGGTAGGGGTCAAGTTTAATCCTGGTAGAAGTTGTGTTGGATTCTTATCACTTGTGAAACTACCTGTTCTTTTGCATATTCATCTGTATGCTCTTATGACAGCTCACTGTGCCTTCACTGACCTGCCTCCTATTTTACCTAGCCCCGCACTACTAGATGCATTATGTAAAAAAGGAGGCAGGTCAGTGAAGGATCAGTGAGCTGTCATATGAGCATACAGATGAATATGTAAGCAAAGCACCAGATAGAGCGCCCCCCACAGGCCGCCCCAGAGCACGATCATATCATTATCTCCAAACTTAAAGTAAATATTACACAAGAACTTCAGGACGGATTTCATCAACCAAGGTATCATTTTAATCAGTGTAATGTCGCCCACCTGACAGTGTATGTAGTTTACTGAGCCCAATCCTGCTGACAGGTAATGTATTAAGGAAGCTGTGGCTTCACTATTTGGAGTGTGATTTCAGGTCAGTTGAATAAAGCTGACGTTGGGTTTCTACATGTGTGTAAGGTATAGGCATTATTGATGTATAGACCTCTTCCTGCTTATGTACTGTGTTAACCCTCAACTGGTGAGGTGGGGTTTTTGTCACGCAACTGGTGATGTGGGGTTTCCTATACCCCAGTGTTTAGAAATCTCTTATTTTTACAGAAAATGCAAAAATCACGTTTGTTTTAATTGTTTTCTTATTGACGATTGATTACACACGAGTATAACAAACTTTTGACACCCACAAATGGATGGAAGATAGTGAGACGCGTATCCTCATACCAGCATTTTTCAATGAATGGCAGCCGAACAAAAATTCCCAGGGGTGTGGCGAACCCCACCTACATATGAATCACGTTTTGAGTGTGAACTGTAATGTAACAGCAGGTCTAACTGCAATATCAGCCACGTTGAGGTTTTCTTTATGGGTAGGGGTTAGCTGCTCATAACAGAATTGCTTAAATGTCCTAGTTCTAATACCTGAACACTCTTATTTTGAGTGATTTATGAACATAAAGGATGATACTCATTGTTATGAAAGTATATGCTGCATAAAGGCAAGCAATGAATAACAACACCTGAATGGTGGTCATGCAATATCTGAAAATTGGCTTTGTAGTGTAAACATTGATTTATGTGGATGCATTTTACTTTAAATCGTTAAAAGTGTTGGACTTTTTTTTTTTTTTATTAAGGACATAAACAATTAAATAGAGTCAGTCATTAGTTTTTGAAATGTAACAGTATTTCTTCAGCTTCACTTGTACTGGGGTCAGCTATCTGAGCATTATTGCTTTTACTGGGCAATGCTGTTCAATACATGCGATGTTCAGAATGAAAGTGTTTTGTTCCAGCGTTTCAAGGACACCTTGTGTTACCAGAAAGGTACTGTGTCTCTCTCTTATTAGTACAAAACTAATAGAAAAGAATATGACAAGTCTTTCTTTCACTGTAACGCCTTGAAAGCATGAAAACAGGTAGACAGACCATTCTTTCCTCTAAACCCAGTTCACCTCACTTGAAACTGAAAAGAAATAAAACTTTAGATTTACTTAGAGAATGCGTAATAAGGTTTTATTGTTGTCTTTTATTTATAATGTGGTGGGATTTTTTTTCTCGGTGGGGGGGTTCATATCGTTATATATCTTAAAAAGTAAAGCTTATAGTTTTCACATTTGCCACTAGGCCTTATATTAGCCTCCTACTTCCTGTTCTTTTTCAGTAGGCTTATGGACATTAGCAGCAATAGACTAACTCATACTCCTTTTTTTAGCATGCTCAAATTTGGGTAAAGTCATTGTGAAGGGAGAAGGGGGAGGTGAGCTATGACCAGGGCTGTGGAGTCGGTAAGCCAAACCTCCGACTCCTCAATTTCCATGACACCGACTCCGACTCCCTCATACATGGCTCATGTTTAAATGATGAATTTACTGTAGCACAGATTCATCTCGGCTAAAAGTCTAGACCCTTAGATCAGGAATAGGACAGACATTTATAGGACATTTTATAACTTTCCCAAATTCTCATTAAAAAATATTCCCCACAAACTGCATTGAACTACTGTACCCAATTTATTATATATTTTAGTTGGAGTCTGTCCATTTTATACCGACTCCGACTCCACCCAAATGGACTCCGGCTCACGACTCCAACTCCACAGCCCTGGCTGTGACATGACCTATTGTGAATGGATCCTGTGTTATCGATATACAGGTGTTTACCTTTCACTGTAATCTTGTCAGTCATGATAATGAGAATGCTGAACAGTCTTCTGTACAGAACAGGCAATTTGAGTCCTCGTGACTAGGGTTAAAGTTTTAACATTTCTGTTTTTTTCCTCTTAAAGGGAATTTGTCAGCAGATTTGTGCTACTTCATCTGAGAGTGCCATAATGTAGGCAAGGAGACCCTGAATCCAATGATGTATCAGTGGGTGCAGCAGGTGTAATAGAGTTCTTAGATGTTAAATGCAGCAGAGCTCAGAAAGCTGTCCCCGTCTACACCAGCCTCTGTGTGTACATTGTCTACAGACCATGAGCTGCTTATCACAGGAGGGGGCGGATTCAGACTAGCATGCGCACACTACTGTAGTCCAGGCAATGATAGTGATAATCAGGTGATAAAACCTTCAGTGTAAGTAAACAGCAGACATGTGACACATCGTTGGAATCCCCTACATCATGCTGTCCTCAGACTGCATAGCCAAAACCTGCGACAGATTCCCTTTAAAAGGAAACTGTCACCAGTTTTTTTTGCATATGAACAATGCCAATCACATTTAAGATCATGTTAATGGGGTTCCTGCAACCCCTTTATCTCCTCAGACATACCCCTGCATACCTCATTAAAAGTGTTTTATACTTGTCCCATGCTACATGTACATTGTGCGGTCCTGTCTGATAGGTGTGTTCAGATTGCAATCAGCGCCGCCCATTGCCCTTCAAATTCAGCCTCTTGTAACTGCTTTTAAAAGTGGATGACATTTGTACAACAAAAGGCAAATTGGACATAATTTCAAAAAACCCCAAAAATGGGCCTGACAAAATTGTTGGTACCTTTCCAAAATTGTGGGTAAACAATTTTGTTTCAAGCATTTGATACTCTTTCAAACTCCCCTGTGGCAAGTAACAGGTGTGGGCAATATGAAAATCACACCTGAAACCAGATAAAAAGGAGAGAAGTTGACTCAATCTTTGCATTGTCTGTGTGTGCCACGCTAAGCATGGCAAGCAGAAAAAGCAGAAGAGAACTGTTGGGACTTGAGAACCAACATTGTTGAAAAATATAACCAATCTCAAGGTTACAAGTCCATCTCCTGAGATCTTTATGTTCCCTTGTCCATGGTGTGCAACGTAATCAAGAAGTTTACAACCCATGACCCTGTAGCTGATCTCCCTGGATGTGGACGGCAGAGAAAAGTTGATGAAATGTTGGAACGCTGGATAGTTTGGATGGTGGATAAGCAGCCCCAATCAAATTGAAAAGAAATTAAAGCTGTCCTGCAGGGTCAAGATGCATTAGTGCCAGCGGGAACTATACGTTGACCTTTGAATGAAATGAAACGCAATGGTAGGAGACCCAGGCGGATCCCACTGCTGACGAAGACATAGAAAAGCTAGACTGCCGTTTGGCAAAATGTATGTGAGTAAGCCAAAATCCTTCTGGGAAAGCGTCTTGTGGACAGATGAGACCAAGATAGAGCTTTTTGGTAAAGCACATCATTCTACTGTTTATCAAAAATAGAATGAGGCCTACAAAGAAAAGAACACCGTACCTAAAGTCAAATATGGTGGAGGTTAAAAGATGTTTTGGGGTTGTTTTGCTGCCTCTGGCACGAAGTGCCCTGAGTGTGCAAGGCATCATGAAATCTAAAGATTACCAATGGATTTTGGGCTGCAATAATAGTGTCCAGTGTCAGAAAGCTGGTTTTGCATCCTAGATCATGGGTCTTCCAACAGGAAAATCACCCCAAACATACTTCAAGCGGCACCCAGAAATGGATGGAATCAAAGTGCTGGAGAGTTCTGAAGTGGCCAACAATGAGTCCAGATCTAAATCCCATTGAACACCTGTGGAGAGATCTTAAAATTACTGTTGGGAAAAGTCACCCTTGAAATATGAGAGACCTGGAGCAGTTTGCAAAAGAAGAGTGGTCTAAAGTTCCAGTTGAGAGGTGTAGGAAGCTTCTTGATGGTTATACAAGTGATTGATTTACAGTTATTTATTATAAGGGGTGTACAACCAAATATTAAATTGAAGGTGTCAACCATTTTTATCCAGCCCAGTCTTGGGGATTTTTGTGAAATGCTTCTGTTCAATAACCTGACACACACAGTCTAAGAATGCATGTTGCTTCTAATGAATGTTCTATTTCACCCCATTACTGGATTCACAGCTGCACTGCTCATTACTGCTGTAAAACGACTTCAATGTTGCTGTGTGAGAGAGATGAAGATAAGGGAGCTGGATCTCTTCTTTGTGTGCAATTGTATAGGAGACATCATAGCAGCTGGTCTCCACCTTACATGGATCTGAGTTCAGGGAAAGCTGACAAATGGAGAGCTAGCAGAAGAGAAAACCTTTGTTTTATAATTAATGAAGTGAAGATCAATTATATTGTTAGTCTTTAACCCCTTCCCAGCATTGGATGTACTGTACATCCTATATGGGAAGGTGTTCCCGCAGTTGGACTTCCCAATACATCATAATGATCGTGTTGTCTCAGACACTGTGCCCTGTGCGATCACTGAGGGAGTTCATGTTAAGTAGCGGAGTTTCTGCAGCAACAGCCTGTGTCAGTGCTTGCAGTTATCCTGGCTGTGTAACACTTGAGATGCTGTGGTCAGTAACGACCGCACCATCTAGAAGGTTGGAAGTGGGAAGTTGCTCCCTTCTGCAACCTGATTGGCACCCTCCGCACTACAATCACATGGTGTCATTGGTTGTCATGGCAAAAGGTGGTCAAACGATGACCTCTAAGTTTATGAAGTATGGTTGCCTGTTAGTCAACTGTGTAACATTGACAGGACTACTGATCTGCAATATGTAAGTATTGCAGTGCATTAGACCAGTGATCAGACTATTGAGCGTTCTACCCCCAATGTAAGGGAACCTGACAACTGATGCATGCTGCCTGATCCAGTGTAAATGACAAAAATGTCCAATGTAAAACTGCATTAGAGTGTACTTGTAAATTTACTTTTCAGATTTAGAAGTAAAAAATGAGTGCTCCATTCCACACTCCTCCTTTTAGTTATAGGTGCCGTATTGATGTATCGGGTATATCTGTCCAGCTAATTAACGTCTGTGAATTAATTCCGTTTTTTTTATCTGAGGAGATAAGAATGATCAGTTTTTGTAACACTAAATTACTTAGAGTAAGTCATCAAACTACTTACCGATATACAGTAGACCTGCGTTGTGCTAATGTCTAAACCCTTTCTAATAGTAGGTTTTTCTTTTTAAGGACTATATCAAAGCTGGTGGAATTCTGCAGGAAGACATTTCCGATGCGTCCCTAATTGTAGGTGTGAAGAGGCCACCAGAGGAAAAACTCATTCCCAAAAAGACCTATGCTTTCTTTTCTCATACTATAAAGGCTCAAGAGGCAAATATGTCTTTGTTGGATGAAATTCTGAAACAGGTAATTATTTCCACAATGCCTGTGATCTACTTATCAATGGAAAAAATTGAAGATGTACCATTTACTTAATATCTTTCCAAAAAACTGGGTATAAATGAGCGGTGGGTTAATGTGCATTTCCATAGGTTCTGTTAGATGTCTTGTTCCTGTGATCCTTTTCCACTGTCTTCAATCCTGAATTCTCTGTTTGGCCACGAGCCACAGTCTCTGTTACTTTAAAGATACCAGAACTGGGGTTTCCAAATCCCCTGCTATGGACATTCCAAAATACAGTCGAGCAAGGGCACGATATCTGTAATTTCCATATCGGTGGACTGAGAGGCATTCGGGAACTATTGTCTCTCTTGTTCCTGCGGCTGAAGCACTAGTCTGGAAACACCCGTTCTGCAGATGGTTTCAGAGGTGAAACTCATGGCTATTAGACACTAATTTGAGACCACCCAAAAGTACTCAGAGAAATGGAGATTTGTGACCATATTTATCCCAATGCTGCAACATTGTTGCTAACAGAAACTTAAACATCTTTTATAGGTTCAAACTTGTGATGTGAGGCAAAACCGGCAATAATAAAATGTTTGCGAAATGTGTATTACAACTTTGGATTGTAGCTACTACATAGCAGGTTTGGATGAGGAGTGCAGTTTTGCAGTTTTCCTCTTGTCTTTTGATTTTATATATAGGGTGTCCGAGACCTATAAATCCGGGGGAGGATTTTCTCTAGGGCTCAGTTAATACTATGATTTTGCTATATTAAAATTGCATTTAGAACTTTGTATCTATAAAGGTTTAAGGTTGCACTTTCTGTTTCTGTGTTCCCCTATTATCAACACCTGTTTTTTCCTCCCTCTCAACTTGTAGACTTGAAAATTTAGAGATTAATTGGCACACTTCTTACATGTTCTTTCTCTCCCTCTTTCTTTTAAGTCCTTTAGTTTTTTAGTCATCCTTGATATGTGCAGCCTTCCAGGGCTGGCTTTAGACAAATTAGCGCCCTGGGCAAAATTCAAAGTAGGGCCCGAGATTCAGAAATTCTGCACCAACAACAGCAAACAGCAATCAATTCAGCACATTGATATTAGCCAAAAACTGCATCTGTAAGGGTCCAAAAAGCAGAAAAGGACAAAATCACCGTCCAAGGATTAAAACTTATCCTAAGGGCTAGCTTACATGAGCGTATAACACAGCCGAGTGCTATCCAATGTTTTATCAAATAGTACTTGAACCATTGTTATTATATGGGGCAGTGCAGAGCTGCTATTTTTTTTTTCTCATGCTGATCTGGCATAAGAAAACAATCGCAGCATCCGATGATTGGATCACGCTCACTCATACACGTCTATGAGTGCATTTGAAACATCAGACTTCACTCTGATGTCATACGAGTGCTGTCCGATTACCACAGACCATGGAAATGATGGAGAAATGAAGTTCTCTGTCTTCTTCACACCTCTGCCGTGATTGTCTCATCCGAGAGAGTTGGATCACACTAAGGTGACACTCCGATCAAACTGTAGCAGAGTTTGATCTGAGTGACGTTAGCATAATCTGCTCGATTCTGTCGCATGAGAGAATCGATGGCCGCATGGCCCCAGCCTAAAGCGGTGTTCTTCATATCCTACAACTAGTAAAGTCACTAAAAACAGTTTCTCAAGTGTCTTCACTCTCCAAACGTTCTGATCAGGAAGGAAAACCGAAAGTAAAATCCTAGCTTTATTATTATTATTATTATAGAAAAATCATAAGTGGTATTGCCACCTCTGTGACGATGAAAGCTATATAATAACCATGTTATTTTCCTGCATGACGATCACCACAAAAAAAAAACCTAAACATTGGTAGAATTGCCCACAAACACAAATAAAAGCGTTAAAAGGTCATCTCATCCCACAAAAAAAGCCTTACCATGCCTTCAAAGGAAAAATAAAAAAAAAGTTACAGCTAAAGCACATTTAAAAACAAAACGTGTAGATCATTTCAGTATAACCACACTGATCCACAGAATCAAGGTAATATGGTTTTTACCACATGGTATACAGACAGGGAGAGGGACATGTATTATGGCATCTGCACAGCAATTGTCCCCCTATTGAAGCCGCTTCATGTTCTCACTATGATACCACTTTTGTGGATCTGAGTATGATGCCAACAAAAAATCCCCCCCCCCCCCCCCACACACAGTATGATCCCCTACAGTGAATTCTTCAACAATAACTTCCACACGCCCAACCCAATATGATACCCCTACAGTTCCCCCACACAGTATCATGGTTTCCACACAATATGATGCCCTTTCACTCCCCCTCACCTCTACCACACACTGTATGATGGCCCCCCACAGCCCACAACACAGTATGATTACCCCCACTGGAGAATAAAGGTACGCTCCTGACCATTGCTTCTGTTGACACAAAGTAGCTGCAAATGTCAATGGACAGTATGGCGCACAGACAGAAGACGAGGCTTCTCTACCTCTTGTCCTGCAATGCTCCTGCCCAGGTGACGCACTGCCATGTTCTGCTTACAGCTCCATCATGGCGGCAGAGGTCAGGAGTACATTGCACACCTGTTCTCTGGGGATCACACAGTCTGCAGACTTGGACTGATTAAAGGAAGCTGCCTGCCCGCTCCTTTTATGGTCAGTTGATGACATAGGAGACCACATCTATAGATGGGGGGGGCCCTGAGCATGTGCCCCGTCTGCCACCCACCCCTCACCCTGATGCCAATGCCAGCCCTGCCTCCTTCTGTTTCTCACAATGACAAGGCTCTACAAAACATCCAGTTCAAACGTTTCCTCAGGCATATATGGCAATTTAAAAACGTTAAAAGATGAAAAGGTCAACTTATCCCACTAAAAAAGCTTTCATACAATGCCTTCAAAGAAAAAATAATAAAAACGAGAATACAGCTGACTTACATTGACCACCGATCTCTTACATTGTTCTGGAGTAGCAAGATCCAGAGAAAGGGGTAATATGTCTGATGTCCAAACTCTGTGTGTAGTCTGTCATCTGTAAGCGCAGTGAGTCACCCTAATACATGTCATGGGCATGGGAACTGTGTACTTGTTGTAAAGGTGTACATATCTGTGGAAGAGTAATGTCTCCAATTATTTTTTGATTATTATCAGGGTCTTTTTATTAGTTCAGTAACCAGGCCTAGTTCTAATTTGTCATTTTGGGGGTGCTACGTTTCTAATACCCAATCTGTGGGGTGAGCAGCTATGAGAACTTCTCTGCCTTAGCCCCTGATTGAAGAGGGGTGGGTGATGATTAGGATAGTCACAAACTGACGGGGATTGAGGGAGGCAAGTAATGTCTGGATTAAAACTGCTGGGGAAGGTGAGCAGCACTGTAGAATTGCACCTGGGGTATGGTGCATGCTCAGGAGCAATTGCAGAGATAGTAACAGGACTGGAGAGAGGTGGCTGGGTTCAGGAGCTAGCACACATGCTCCAGATTCCAACAAGCCTTTGTGTAACCGCAGAGGTGACCAGTCCCCTTGGCAATGACCAGTGAACAATACACAAAAAAGGACATAGCTGGAGAATGGAGGAAGATGGAAAAAGCAAGCATGTTGCAAACTTGCTTATTTTCCCCCTGTCTACACCAATTTAACAATATGAGAAAAACTGTTTGAAGTTTGTTGATATGACTGTTGCGCTTGTGCTCTGTACTTTCTACCAAAAACACATCTTGGAAGTTCATATATTTATTTTACATAAGAGGAAAATAACTTTGAGGACATATAGGGCACAGATGGACTGACGTGTCTGTGTCACTAATTGCTCCATTTCTTATCAGATTTCAGTGCTGCAACACACCTTTTCTTGAATTATTTGCCAATGGGGAATTAGTTTCCTTTGTCAAAAGGCTGTGTAATAGTCTGGCATTGTCAGCAGTGATTGGTTACTGAGAAGGGGAGACCCCCCTCTCCACGGGTAACCCCCACTAGGAGGGATCACAAAGGAGCTGTACAATTAGAGTGTACAGGAAAATATGTTATGAAGTGTATATGTGTGTGTGTGTGTGTGTGTGTGTGTATATATATATATATATATATATATATATATATATATATATATATATATATATATATATATATATATATATATATATATATATATATATATATATATATATATATATATATATATATATATATACACACACACACACGTTTATTCTGTTTTTGTGTAGCATTATTTTATCTTGTGTTTTTATGGCAATTTTTTTTATTTTAAATACACACTAATTAATTGCATTAATTTTTTCCCTCAAAGGAAATTCGACTAATTGATTATGAAAAAATGATGGATCATAGGGGAATGCGAGTTGTGGCCTTTGGACAATGGGCTGGTGTAGCAGGTACATGTGCTAATTTTCTTGAAGATACCACTTAGGTATATAAATCATCCATCTTACAAGGTGGCACTGTGACGGATATAGGTAGAAATATGAATTCAAACTTTGAAACTAAAAAAAAATCTGTTGAAATGAAAAAGGTGATACATGAAGTTGAAATTGCGCTCTTAAACTATGGCTGTGTAGCTAATACGGCTGTGGAAGCACCATGTTCTAGAGGTGCTCCACGCTGTGATGTGGTCGCCTTTTCTCTAAGCTCTGATGCCATACTTACGTCTGTGAGTGATCTACATTGTGCTCCTAAAAACACCCCAACTGAACACATTCAATCCATCTATGCAGGAATGATCAACATGTTGCATGGATTGGGCCTGAGGTTTCTTGCTCTGGGACACCACACACCTTTCATGGTAAGTTGTGTAAATTGTACTAATATTATATCAGTTATTAAACTGAACCTTGAATAGGTTGATTTTTGGCTTTTAGATTTGTTTAATTTGTTCCATTGTTCCTTTATGCTGTGTTTTTTGTGTTTGCAGCACATAGGTATGGCTCATAACTACCGAAACAGCAGCCAAGCTGTCCAGGCTGTGAGGGATGCGGGGTATGAAATATCTCTTGGCTTGATGCCAAAATCTATTGGACCTCTGACCTTTGTGTTTACTGGGACAGGCAATGTTTCAAAGGTGAGAGAACCTGATTTTCTTCCTTTCACTGTCAAGGACAAATGAAATATGCCAGGATTATGAATGAATGATGTGACTAATGGCTGTTCCAGAAGTCTGTGATAATCAGTCCAATGTCTGATCGCAGTGCATGGACAGGCAACACATGTCCTGACCTGAGCGTAATGGCTTCATAGAAATATATGAAGCTATCACGCTCGGGTCAGGACATGTGCGGCCTGCCCATACATTGCCATCAGACATCAGACCGATTATCATGGACATCTGAAACAGCCCTAAAATATAGGGGAGAGCGAAGATCCTGATTAGAGATGGGAGAATTGTCCATTGGCCAAGTCTGAGGCCAGCTATTTTTAAAAGTGTTGTCTACTACATTTAAAAGCTTTCTCAATAGGCCTAGGGTGCTTAAAAATAATACAAAAAAAAAAGGAACCAAACCTTATTCACCGGTCTCCTGGGCTCCTGACTTCCTCTTCCTATGAGGGAGTCCTGTAATAGCTGCAGCCAATCAGTGGCCTCTGATTGGCTGCAGCCTTGTCTTTCCATCAGAGTTTAAACATTTAGGACGCAGTCAGAAGGCCGTATAAATTGGACCGTGCTCTGACTGGCCAGCGGCTCACCTGACCCGAGCCAGATAGCTACATAGGAATATATGAAGCTGTCACGCTCAGGTCAGGAGAGCTGCCGGCCAGTCCGTACATTGCGGTTTCTTTTATATGGCCGTCTGACTGAGCCCTTAAAGTGAATGATTAATGCAATGGAGAAGATTTGTTGGATAAGTGGCTAAAGAGGCATGTAATAACATATACTGTATTACAAACTTTCTTATCACATCTTGTTCTATTGATTCATGGGGGAGAAATATAAATAGTTTCCTTTCACTTTTAAGAATGAATGTAAATGTTTATTGTCCAGATATTCGGTAATGTGCCTAAAGTTCTAGACTCAGCCAGACACCATTATTCAAAAAGGCTTCCATCTTCCACTGCAGAATTTTACATGAAATGCAAAAAATGCTTGGGTTTATTTATTTTTGCATTTTCTTAATTTCCTTCTCGTAAATTAGGGCGCTCAGGAAATGTTTAATGAATTGCCCTGCGAGTTTGTAGAACCTCATGAGCTGAGAGAAGTTTCCAAGACTGGAGGTAAAACAGATTTCTTAGCAGAGATTTTGTTCTTCCGTGTAATGTCTGCCTCCCAATCATCTTTCATCTTCCCTGTAGATCTCAGAAAAGTGTATGGAACGGTGTTAAGTCGTCATCACCACCTTGTAAGGAAAACCGATGGTGTCTATGATCCAGTAGAATATGACAAGAATCCAGAACTTTATACATCAAGGTTTAATATTGATGTAAGTGTAAAATGTTTCTTTAAAGCAGTAATCTAATACATGTATGAACTAATCAATAAATATGATCTTATATAGCAGTTTACCACCCTATACTTGTGTTGTGTAATGTCTTTTTGTGCTTTTCTATATTGGCCTGTCTATATGACATGGCAACCATACTAATCCATTTTTTTCCTGTTATTTTTTCCCAAAAGATTGCACCTTACACAACTTGTTTAATTAACGGAATATATTGGGATCCACATACCCCCCGTTTGCTCAACAGACAGGATGCTCAGAGGCTGCTCGCTCCGGTTAAGTCTACTGCTGTTGTCACAGAGGGATGTCCAGAACTACCACACAAGTAGGCACTGTTGCTGCACCGCTATCTGCACCGCTATCGGGATGTACTGTACTTGTTTTGTCATGTATACATCTTCAGCGCCGTATTCTATTCTATATTCTATAATGTAGTCTATGTACCACTGCAAGGAATCTACAAGTGAGTGCTAGGCAAAGAAAATTGTCCTAAAGACAGTATCGGAGTATGTGCACTCTTAGGTTTTTGCTGAATCTTTTAGAGATGGTCCGCACTGAAAAATACCTGAAAAATCGCATATTGTAAGAAACTCTTTAAAAAAAATGTGTCTTAGTCATTTCAATTGTAAAACAATTAAGTGTTTTTCTTCCACTTCAGGTTTTGAAAAACACCTGATGGGAGAAGTGAGTGCCCGTCACTTTTTTTAAAGTATCTCCTGATGGAATCTACTCCGAACTAGGCATTGTCCAATCAAAAGGCTGCAAAAAAAAAAAAAAACACTTTTGGAAAAAAAACTCTGCTAAAACACTTGAAAAACTCGTTAAAAACTAAAAACTCCTCAATAAGCTCCAAGGGTATTTGCACACACTCTGAGTTTTATTGCTGAGTTTTTTTTGAGTTGCAACTAAGTGGAAAATCCAAGGATTTGGAGTTTACACTCAATTTCTACCTAGAAACTTCTCAAAAACTCATTGGCAACATACCTTTTAAAAGAGTATTTCCTGAAGCCGATTCCACTGGAAAACTCATCAGTTTGATCACCTCGTAAAAACTTTGCACATTCCTTCTATAAATGTGCGCACAGAGGTTTTTTTAGGAGGTTTTGGGGCTGAACTTGGGTGAAAACTCCAAATCCTCACCAAAAACTTTGAGTCTCTTTTGCAGTTTTCAGAGCAGAAACTGACCAAAACCTCTGTGTGCACATACAAGCGGAAACTGTCCAAAAATCACAAGTTTTGTTTGGAGAGTTGTTAGTATTTAGTCTCTGAAAAACTCTGTGTGAACACACCCAAGACAAGAAACGTGCATGCAGTTTTTGAATTTGGTGTACAATTTTTGAGACCTAATTTGATGCAGCAGGAGGAAGTAGAAGTCATTCCTGTATATTTCTCATTCTTTTTGAAGACATTACAGTCTTTGGTTCAAAATACTGCACCTAAATATACGTAAATTCATCCTAAGAATAAATTCGCATGGGACGTATTTGCTGCCGTAAATCTCTAGTAAAATATAATAGCAGGCAAGTGGATGAGATTGCGTAACCACATGGCATGTGGATTATGTTGTGGATTTGTTTCGCCACCCATTTTCAGTGTAGCAGCGGTGATATCCACAGTGAATCTGCATAGACATTTGCATTCAGATTTCATTGCAACTTTGCACCGATAACTGCAGCTGTAAGTTTCTGCTGCATGTATATGTGCCCCTAAAGGAATTTTCCCAACTAATTGCCAGTGCTGTCCATCGAGTCCTCTTGAGTATGAAATTCTCACTGACCCCCTTAGATGCGAAAACCATGTCCAAGTAAAGCAAGTCTGGGAAAGTTTTGTCACCTTTTCCTTTATTTCTCAGGATCAGTGGGAGTCCACTTATAATAAAAATAAAGTGCCTCATTAGAATGGAGTGGTGACCATGCACATACGCCAATCCTCTATTCATTGTGTGTGGGTACTGCCGGAGATAGCAGAAGACAATGACTTTGGCTGGGGTGCACATATGCGTCCATCGCTCGTTCCAGACGGTTCGCTTGGTTACTAAGATTGGTCGGAGTCCCAACATTTGGACCCCCAGTGGTCAGCAGGCTATCACCTATCTTAGCAAAGTTGGGAAAACTCCTTTTACGTGACAAGTCCTTAGTTGAGATGGGGAAACATTGCTTTTCATGTGCCTAATCCTCAGTTCCAGTATTTCTATAGTCTCCCTGTACTTGTTCTTTTTCCACTTTTCGTGTCATGTTTTGTGACTGCCATTAAATCTACTGTTATAATGTAGATAATTGCATTTATCTGAATATGCAGCATGTCCAGCCTATAAGAGGGAGATGGTCTTGTGCTTCCATCTCGCTTTAGTGTTTTGTTCCACGTCCTAAATGTGTTCTTTTAATTCTTCAGACTTTTAGCCATCGGTGACATCTCAGCAGACACTGGGGGATCCATAGATTTTATGACTGAATGTACCACCATTGATATGCCATTTTGCATGTATGACGCTGACCAGCATATTATTCATGACAGGTAAGTCGTATTCTTCTTTATTTTCATATATGAAACCCAATGAAACCCTTTACTTCTGGAATAAACTTGTTACTTTGTTCTAGTGTTGAAGGAAATGGTATTCTGATGTGCTCGATTGATAATTTGCCTGCGCAGCTTCCTATTGAAGCCACGGAGTACTTTGGAGACATGTTGTTCCCTTACGTTGAGGAGATGGTAGGTATACCAAGCCTTTCTTTGGATCTATTTTTAAAGCATTTTTGTGGACCTTTTGTGGTCAAATTACTCAGTTTCTTAGGCTAAGACAGTACATTTTTTATTTTTCCAGGAAAGTTCTTTGTATAGCTGTGAGCTGTAGATTTATAAGATTTTAGGTCTGTTAGTGGTGAATGGATAGCTTTAGTTCTTATAAGTTAATCTCCGTCTGGCAGTCCTTTCAAGGTAAGCTTGTGATGCATTAAGAAGGGAAGAGTGCCAATATTCCATGTATATGAAATAAGCGGAGCGCTGAGGTCCTGGGGTCACCCGGAGTGTAATGCCTAGAAGGTTTACAAGTGTCATGTGGTTACTTTGTTCTTTTCTGTTACATTACTGTTTCAAGGCTGAGTAGTATGGCAGTTAATACACTGTAGAAACTGAGGACTGGAAATCATTTTATAGCATTAGAAGTAATAGACGTCTCGTAGGGAAATTCCGACCAGTGTTCCCTGGATGCAGGTAAAAGTTTCCCAGCCGCTGCCGCTCCACTGCTGATGGTCCGGTGCTCCCCCAGACGATCTTGGTTTCTATTGTGGCACTTACTGTAATTGTCTGCATAAGCGCAGATCTGCAGCAATCGTATGCCAATACAATATAGCTTTGTCCCCAGCATGGGAGGGGATCACCGCACACTTTGCACATGTCTACAGCTACTCAGACAAGCTCTAAAACTTGGGACAGGACAAAATATGGACATAGTGGGCTGTGAAATTTCTGGGCGGAAATTGTCTGCAAAAAAAAAAATTATCATGTTAGTTTTTGATCTAATATGCCAATTAAACTTGCTGATTCTAGAGAATGGGCCTGTTAATAAATACTAACATCCACGTACACTCCGAGTGAGGGCTGTTTCCATTGTTTAATGGGTAGGAGAATATATATATATATATATATATATATATATATATATATATATATATATATATATATATATATATATATATATATATATATATATATATATATATATATATATATATATATATATATATATATATATATATAATATATATATATACAGCCAAAAATGGATGAAACTCTGACCTAGCACATTAATAAAAAACTAGCACATAAAATATGTATAAAAAAAAAAACCTTCCGACACCTGAATGGCTGAATGGGGCCTTAATCTTCATTGTACTAGGGTAGCAGGGGTTTAAAGGGTACTCATGCAATCCGCAATGGTCTACTTTACGACGTGCTCTTCTAGTTTTTGATGCTGTTTTTTGCTTTAGACCTGACCCATTCCTGTGTAAATTTGTCTTTCCCCCTCTTCAGCTGATGTCCAATGCTACAAAATCAATTGACCAGGAAAAATTTTCTCCTGTTGTTCGGGATGTAAGTCTTTATACCTTTCTGTCCTTTTAATAATCTATACTTCTTGACTTTGATAACATTTTGAACAATACTTTTTTATGTTTTCTCATTTGTAATTTGAAAACCCAGGCAGTGATTGCAAGCAATGGTACACTGATGCCTAAATACAAGTATATCCAGAAGCTCAGGGAGAGCAGGTAAAGTCACTTCTATTCCTTTCTTATGATGCTACTTATTATCCTGCTTTATCATTTTAGGACTCTCCCACAAAAAATACCCCTAGTGTTGTCAGGCATAAACTAGTGGCTGCTGCATGGAATTTAGCCTGTGACTACTTGGAGGCAATTAGGGGCTGCCTGGTGGCACAGTGGTTAGCATTGTTGCTTCAAATCCCACCAAGGACAACATCTGCAAGGAGTTTGTATGTTCTCCCCGTGTTTCCTTGATTTTTCTCCCACACTCTAAAGACATACTGATAGGGAATTTAGGTTAGGAGTCCCAATGGGGACAGTGAAGAGGATGTCTGTGAAGCGCTATGAAATATGATGGCGCTATACAAGTGCGTAAAATAAAGGAATAATGCTATAGCTAAAGATAAATTCAATTTGCTGAATGATGTTTCTTAATTATGAGACGTACGATTTGTACAGAGAGGTCTTTGATATTTAAAAAGAAGTCGTTGCCTTCACGACCATTGTCTGCAGTCAGTCACATAACTCACGTCGGTGGGTGTGATTTATCCAGGTTACAGGGAAAACCCATATACTATCACAAAATGCCCATTGCTGAGAACAAAAAAAAAATAGGACTTCTTACCTTAATGATCCATCAGGTACCCCATTGATCTCTATGGGTCCTCTTTTGTTCAGAAGGGGTATGTTACTGGTGTAGTGATTGTTTGCAGCGGTCACATCTGTATGCAAGAAAAAGGATGGGCATGGGACAGCAGGAATCAGTAAGGGAATATTTTCTATCACAATTTGCCTCTTGTCACTCATATCTTACTTTTGTCCCTTTTCCGGCTTCCAACATATCAGTCTCAAGAAAGAACTGGCCAATCCCTTGTGGCCTCAAGTGTCCCATCCTTTTTTCTATAAGTGGTTTTAATGCTATGGCTGATCAATGTTTTTGATGGGATAATTCTGATTGGGCTGCTTAGATTATTAGGTTTTCTGATTTTCATTTTACTTTTGATCCACGAATGTTAATGTGGTTTTGTTTAATTACCAGAGAGTATGCCCAGTTAATGACTGTGGGATCGAAGAAGAGGATTCTGGTGCTTGGATCTGGTTATGTTTCAGAACCCGTTATAAGTTATCTCACAAGAGATCCTAATGTTGAAATTACTGCAGGTAATAAATAACTATTGTCAACTTTTGACATCTTGTTCTTATCTACTGATCTGTGATAAAATAGATAAGGGATATTTCCACCTTTTTGTTTTACAGTTTATAAATGGGTATAACATAAAGAAAAGTTAAGGAAGTTAAAAATCCTTATTTTTAGGTTGCATTGCAATGGAAATGCAAACTTTCCTGCTGTTACTCCACAGATAACAGCTGATTGCTGGTGGTCCCTGCACCATGACACCCTGTGAGAACCTTATTTCTGGGAGCTAAAAAAAACAGTTGACCAGACCTTTAATAACTTTTCTGATTTTGGGGTCCTTCTAGTGTTTTTGCATCTTTTATGCAATGGATCTGTCATCTACATGAATTTAGTCTCTTTGATCCTAGAAGGGAGCAGAGAACTGGAATTGAAACTCACAGGTGTCAACAGGGCGCTACTCCACTTTTTACATGGAGTAATTTTACTTTATAAATTGTTGAAAGTGGAGTAGTGATGAGCGAGCGTGTTCTGTTAACCCTTTCGGCAAGCATGTTCGGGTGCTCGCTAAGTATTTTTGACATGCTCGAATGTTATGTTTGAGTCACTTCATGTGCATGATTTGCGACTGGTGGACAGCTTTAATACATGTGAGGAATGCCTAACAAACAGGCATTCCTCACATGTACTAAAGCTGTCAAACAGTCGCAAATCATGCATATGGAGTGAAAACGTAAATCTCGAGTAACGAGCATGCTCGCTCATCTCTAAACTTGAGGTCTCTTGGCTCTTGTTCTGATAAGGTGGATTTGATGGAATACAACAGGTGATAAGATGCATGATGGACTATTTTCTTAACGGATGGATTATTTTATGTTCTCATTTAGATGAAGATGTTCTCAGTATGCATTATGAGTTTTACATACGACTAAATAGGAACCCAGATCCATTGTATTGAAGCCTCATCTCCTTCTTTGCCAGATCCACTGGGCCCTTCCATCCATAAAATGACTACAGATGGAAGGGTATGTGTTGGACTCATCACCCAACCTTCTCCTTTAAGGCTACGTTCATACTATCAGTATTTCACATCAGTATTTGTAAGCCAAAACCAGGAGTGGAACAATCAGAGGAAACGTATAATAGAAACAGGTCACCACTTCTGTTTTTATCACCCACTCCTGGTTTTGGCTTACAAACACTGATGTAGAATACTGACCAATTACTGAACGTGTGAACGTGGCGTAAGAAATCTACTCCGTCTTCTCCATAGAGAAAGTTTGCGCCTGCACTAAAGACTGGTCACATAACCGCCCATCTACAGCTGTCTTATGAACAGGAGTGCCCTGTGGACTTACAATTGAACAAAGGGCATTCTTGGCTTCACGAATATGAAGAAAGCAAAATAACAGATCAACCTTTAAAAAAAGGATATCTTAGTAATGTGTGCATTTTTTACACAAATTGGTTAATATTCTCTATAAATTGACCAACCCCTTTAATGAATCTGGCTAATAAATTATTAATGTATGGATGATTATTAGGCCATGCATTTGAATCCACTAAAGGTGTGCTCGGACTATTAAATTGAAGTGCTTTACTTAATATTTGTTTTTCCAGTGTCCATGATTAAAGATCAAGTGGATCATTTATCAAAGAAGTACAACAACACAACCCCACTGGAGATGGACGTCTTCAAGAGTGAAGAGAAATTGTCCTCTCTAGTGAAGAAACATCAGCTTGTTGTCAGGTTACTGTAGCCATTTTCACTATGTCAACAATCTATAAGTTTTCTGATTTTCAGATGCACTATATGGGCAAAAGTATGTAGATCGTTTTGAGTTCAGATATTTTAGCTAACCAGGTGCATACAATCAGGCACACAGCCATGCAATCTCTAGTTTTAGTGAATCATACTATAGAGTTCAGTAACTGTTAATCCTGTACTGTTTTAAGATGCCACCTTTGCCACAAGTCATTTGTGAAACTTTTGATCTGCTTATCACTGTTGTTGTGTGGTGGAAGAGTAACAGTTCAACCCCATGGCGGTAGACCGTGCACTATCAGGTTTGGATGATCAACAAACTTCTACTGGTGGTGGATGTGTGTGTGGGGGGGTCAGGTGTCCACGTATTTTTGCCCATAAATGATATCTCCTTCAAATTACTATTGTACTAGTAGTATGCTAAATAATGGAAAACAAATTCTACATTCACCCAAAACAAGTGTTGTTTTTTTCTGTTATTTAAAAAATAGATTTCAAATGTCCCAAAATTGAATCATTACGCAAAAACATCCCTTGCTGTTTTTGTAAGTTTGCCCACTGACAAAGACATGAACAGTCCATAATTTTAAGGGTAGGTTAATTTTAACATTGAGAGATAGAATATCCCAAAAAAATCAAGAAAATCACATTGTATAAATTAGATAATTTTTTTTGCATTTTGCAAAAGAGAAATAAGCATTTGATTCCTCTGGCAAACAATACTTAATATTTGGTGGCAAAACTGTTGAGAAGCACAGCAGTCAGACGTTTTTTGTAGTTGATGATGAGGTTTGCGCACATGTCAGGAGGAATTTTGGTCCACTCCTCTTTGAGATCATCTCTAAATCATTCAGATTTTGAGGCTGTCGCTTGGCAACTCAGAGCTTCAACTCCCTCCGTAAGTTTTCTATGGGATTAAGGTCTGGAGACTGGCTAGGCCACTCCATGACCTTACTGTGCTTCTTTTTGAGCGACTCCTTTGTTGCCTTGGCTGTATGTTTTGGGTCATTGTCTTGCTGGAAGACCCAGCCACGACCCATTTTTAATGTCCTAGCGGAGGGAAGGAGGTTGTCACTCAGGATTTTACGGTACATTGCTCCATCCATTCTCTCATTGATGCAGTGAAGTAGTTCTGTGCCCTTAGCAGAGAAACAACCCCAAAACATAATGTTTCCACCTCCATGCTTGACAGTGGGGACGGTGTTCTTTGGGTCATAGGCAGCATTTCTCTTCCTCCAAACACGGCGAGTTGAGTTCATGCCAAAGAGTTCAATTTTTGTCTCATCTGACCACAGCACCTTCTCCCAAAAACTCACAGAATCATCCAGGTGTTCATTGGCAAACTTCAGACGGGCCTGCACATGTGCCTTCTTGAGCAGGGGGACTTTGCGGGTACTGCAGGATTTTAAACCTTTAAGGCGTAATGTGTTACCAATGGTTTTCTTGGTGACTGTGGTCTCAGCTGCCTTGAGATCATTAACAAGTTCCCCCCCATGTAGTTTTAGGCTGTTCTCTCACCTTCCTCATGATCAAGGATACCCCACGAGGTGAGATTTTGCATGGTGCCCCAGATTGATGTCGATTGACAGTCATTTTGTATTTCTTCCATTTTCTTACTATTGCACCAACAGTTGTCTCCTTCTCACCCAGCGTCTTACTTATGGTTTTGTAGCCCATTTCAGCTTTGTGCTGGTCTATGATCTTGTCCCTGACATCCTTAGAAAGCTCTTTTTTTTAAAATCAGATATTTTTTATTAAAATATTTTCAACATTACAAATAAACAACAGTGAGACATCACCAAACTGGTAGTGCCTCTCAAAACCCACCCATTCCTCTTCCCCCCCCCCCCACCCATTACAACCCCAAGAACCATATGACAAGAGCAAATTTTGTTATTACAGACCGTGTACTATCATATAGCTTATTTGACCGTTAAGGCATTGATAAATTAATCCAAGGATATATAGCATAGCATCTGACAATCAGCAATTAGTTATACAGAATATGGGAGACCACAACATTTCAATCTCAAGTGATATTTAAATTAGACATGACATAATGACCATGAAACATGCTCCATTTACCCCAGATTTTGTCAAATTTACGTATAGCCTTCCTTTTTTTGTACACTCCCTCTTCTAATCTTAATAAAAGATGCATTCTATCCAGGAATTCTTGGAACCTGAGAGGGGAGGGATCCAGCCAATGTGCGGCTATAAGCTTTCTGACCTGGTATAGAGTCCTCTTAATGGCTATTATTTCATCCTCTTCACATCCTATTATTTCCACAATTAGAAAGCTCTTTGGTCTTGCCCATGTTGTAGAGGTTACAGTCTGACTGATTAATTGAGTCTGTGAACAGGAGTCTTTTATACAGGTGACTATGTAAGACAGCTGTTTTTAATGCAGGTAACGAGTTGATTAGGAGCGTCTAACTGGTCTTTATGAGCCAGAACTCATAATGGTTTGTAGGGGATCAAATACTTATTTCTCACTGCAAAATGCAAATAAACTTATCTAATTTATACAATGTAATTTTCTTGATTTTTTTTTTTTTTTTTTTTGGATATTCTATCTCTCAATGTTAAAATTAACCTACCCTTAAAATTATAGACTGTTCATGTCTTTGTCAGTGGGCAAACTTAAAAAAACAGCAAGGGATCAAACAATTATTTCCTTCACTGTATATGTAAACAGCAAAAAAAATAAAATAACATGGTGGTTGGAAGGCATAAATTAAAAAGCTAAAGAAAATCGCAGTGTTCTGATGATACATTCTTAACTGTGCCAACTGTATCAAACTTAAATACTTTGCTACAGAAATAAATCCTAAAGTCTTGGAGTTTGAATAAGCTGATTTCTGTCGATCGTTTGAGCTGGATGTGCTGCTATGTGCAGAAACTTGCTTGTTTCATTAGTAATTGTTGCCATCTCTTCTTTATTAGTTTCCATTGCTAAAGACATCTTCAAACAACCCATGTGTTGAATTGATTTTATAGGTTTGGTGGTCTTTTAAATGTAAAATGTGCCCCTATTCCACAATGCAATACCTCCATGTTCTTGTCACTTACACTTGTCTGTTATTGCAATTTTCAGTTTACTGCCCTACTCTGCGCATCCATTAGTGGCCAAGAAATGCATCAAGAATAAGGTGAACCTGGTAACTGCCAGCTACTTAACACCCTCGATGAAAGAACTCCAGCAGAGGTATAATATATGTCAGTTTTTGAGCTACCTTTTTTAGAATGTTAATCAAACATTTGCAAAGCATGTAAATGGTTCTTCCGACCGTCCATGCGGTGTACATAGACTTGATGGTTCTACAAGGTTCACTTTTCCAGCATTTGGAGTATGATTTTATATGGACCAACTTATACTTTAAAAAAATGTAGCATTCTTCATCTTGACTTTCTTGGCATTTATTTTATCACTTATAGATTTATCTCACATTCTATTTTCTTTGCGTTGCTTACCTCATCAGCAGGTAAGTGGCCTAGAACAGCGCTTACTGCACCTTTTTTTTTTTTCTGGCATTGAATGTTCTTGTCTCAACCATTAGTTTGCTACCCATTCATGCACTACATGCATACA
The DNA here is from genome assembly GCF_046119375.1 of Phyllobates terribilis. Classification (NCBI taxonomy): domain Eukaryota; kingdom Metazoa; phylum Chordata; class Amphibia; order Anura; family Dendrobatidae; genus Phyllobates; species Phyllobates terribilis. Next base: position 218,820,454 of record NW_027362771.1, read on the forward strand.
TTTAAAAGGATTTTTGCTACCTCATTAGAGAGCAGAATGATGGGCTACTTGATGTAGTTTTGATAATCTACTGCTAATAAAATAGTGATTTTTATCACTAGAGGCAAGGACTGTGGAGTCGGTAAGCCAAAATGCCAACGACTCAATTTCCCTGACTCCACAGCCCTGCCTCACTACTGAGCGTGTACATAAAGTGCAGCACAGATTCATCTCAACTAAAAGCCGAGATCCTTCGATCAGGAACAGAACAGACATTTATAGGACATTTCATAACTTTGTCAAATTCTTATGAAAACATTTACAGCACATCCTGCATTGTACTACTCTACCCAATGTAGCATATATTTTAGGAGTCTGAGTCACCAAATCCGACTCTGACTCAACCAAAATGGACACCCACTCCGACTCCACAGCCCTGGCTAGAGAACTAGTAATCTTGCTACCATGTAGTCCTACATATTTATGAGTGTTGTATAACCCCAACCCCGCCACTGATTGCCAGCTCTCTGCCTGTCACAGAAAGCTGCCAACCAGTGGTGTGTGCTTGGTTATACAGAGCTCAGCATTCAGAGAACTGATAGATCTGCAGCAGGTAAGATAATAATTTTATCAAAACTGCAGCAAACAGCCCAGTAAATAATACATCTCTAGGATCGGGGTCCCTGCCCCTACATCATATTGCTCTTAGATGTTGTAGCAAAATCCTGGTGACAGATTCCCTTTAACAAGTCTACTTGGTTCCTTTATAGTCATTTTTCGGCAACATGTTTGGCTTGACAGTTGCTTATTCTCCAGTTTTGAAGAGTTTCATGGTCTTCTGATGCTGCTTAACTCTATAACTGCATGAATTGTTATGTATTTTGCTTTCACAATATAATATTTTTCCTTTTAACAAGTTGAACCCTGGAACTCTATATATTATCTCCTTTATCATGCAGACACAACAGTACATACAGTACAGACCAAAAGTTTGGACACACTTTCTCATTTAAAGATTTTTCTGTATTTTCATGACTATGAAAATTGTACATTCACACTGAAGGCATCAAAACGTGGAATTATATACTTAACAAAAAAGTGTGAAACAGCTGAAAATATGTCTTATATTCTAGGTTCTTCAAAGTAGCCACCTTTTGCTTTGATGACTGCTTTGCACACTCTTGGCATTCTCGTGATGAGCCTCAAGAGCTAGTCACCGGAAATGGTCTGCCAACAATCTTGAAGGAGTTCCCAGAGATGCTTAGCACTTGTTGGCCCTTTTTGCCTTCACTCTGCGGTCCAGCTCACCCCAAACCATCTCGATTGGGTTCAGGTCTGGTGACTGTGGAGGCCAGGTTATCTGGCGTAGCACCCCATCACTCTCCTTACACAGCCTGGAGGTCTGTTTGTGGTCATTGTCCTGTTTAAAAATAAATGATGGTCCAACTAAATGCAAACCGGATGGAATAGCATGCCGCTGCAAGATGCTGTGGTAGCCATGCTGGTTCAGTATGCCTTCAATTTTGAATAAATCCCCAACAGTGTCACAAGCAAAGCACCCCCACACCATCACACTTCCTCCTCCATGCTTCACGGTGGGAACCAGGCATGTAGATTCCATCCGTTCACCTTTTCTGCATCGCACAAAGACACGGTGGTTGGAACCGAAGATCTCAAATTTGGACTCCTCAGACCAAAGCACAGATTTGCACTGGTCTAATGTCCATTCCTTGTGTTCTTTAGCCCAAACAAGTCTCTTCTGCTTGTTACCTGTCCTTAGCAGTGGTTTCCTAGCAGCTATTTTACCATGAAGGCCTGCTGCACAAAGTCTCCTCTTAACAGTTGTTGTAGAGATGTGTCTGCTGCTAGAACTCTGTGTGGCATTGACCTGGTCTCTAATCTGAGCTGCTGTTAACCTGCGATTTCTGAGGCTGGTGACTCGGATAAACTTATCCTCAGAAGCAGAGGTGACTCTTGGTCTTCCTTTCCTGGGGCGGTCCTCATGTGAGCCAGTTTCTTTGTAGCGCTTGATGGTTTTTGCAACTGCACTTGGGGACACTTTCAAAGTTTGCCCAATTTTTCGGACTGACTGACCTTCATTTCTTAAAGTAATGATGGCCACTCGTTTTTCTTTACTTAGCTGCTTTTTTCTTGCCATCATACAAATTCTAACAGTCTATTCAGTAGGACTATCAGCTGTGTATCCACCAGACTTCTGCACAACACAACTGATGGTCCCAACCCCATTTATAAGGCAAGAAATCCCACATATTAAACCTGACAAGGGCCCACCTGTGAAGTGAAAACCATTTCCGGTGACTACCTCTTGAAGCTCATCAAGAGAATGCCAAGAGTGTGCAAAGCAGTCATCAAAGCAAAAGGTGGCTACTTTGAAGAACCTAGAATATAATACATATTTTCAGTTGTTTCACACTTTTTTGTTAAGTATATAATTCCACATGTGTTAATTCATAGTTTTGATGCCTTCAGTGTGAATGGACAATTTTCAAAGTCATGAAAATACAGAAAAATCTTTAAATGAGAAGGTGTCCAAATTTTTGGTCTGTACTGTACATTGTTCATATTTCCTGGTAACTATTGTTCTGTGATGTGGTATAATACTGTATGTAAATATTGGATATATCAGTCCTTGAAAACTTGCAGAGTCCTGTGATTATTCATAGTGATACATGCATAGAAGCCGCTATTGCTGCGCAGCATGACACGTGGCCACTGGACACTTATGTGTGTTTGTATTTCTTTGTAGTGTAGAGGATGCTGGGATCACCATTGTTGGTGAAATGGGTTTGGATCCAGGTCTTGACCATATGTTGGCTATGGAATGCTTTGATAAAGCTAAAGATGTCAGCGCAAAGGTACTAATCAAGAGGTTACTACATAACTTATGGGTTTCTTTTTATGTTTATTCAGTTTCAAGAAGATTCCCATCCAAAACTGAAAATAGTAATATATTAGTAAATCGTTTCCTTAATTTTTGCTTAAAGCACCACTCCATCGGTTTTTTGTTTTTTTTATTGCATGGCTGGAGTGGTGCTTTAAGTGTAAGTCCCCTGCCCCCTGTCTCGTACTCCCCTGCATCATCCGTTTCCAGCGTCGCTCTTGTTGGTCTCCAGCGAAAAGTGACCTGCCGTCAGTTCCAGTGTTTCATGGAGCGTGTCGGAGGTCACTTTTCAATACATCTCTATGAGAGCCTTGTTCTGGCTTTCATAGAGTTGCATTGAGCTCTTGAGACGTAACTTCTGCCAGCCAGCCACTTGCAGGAACAATATGTCGCCATGGGACCAGAGCGGCGTTGGTAAAAGGTGAAGCCGCTGGAAAGCGTGTATAAGAATGGGGGCACGGGGCTTATATTTAAAGCGCCATTCCAGCCCTGAAAAAAACAAACGCTGGAGTGGTGCTGTAAATGAAAACCCCGAATGAACAGACATTTAGAAATGTACCTTATTGTTATGCAAATAAACTGTCTTGGAGAACATGCTCTCTTAGAGTACTAGCCGGCCTATAATTAAAGATTTACCCCTTTTAATGAGCCTTGTGAAAGGACAAGGGTTGGTGCAAGGCTTGTTAGTGTTGGCCATTGATTTGATGGGTAGATATTTCTCCTAAGTGGCCCTTGCAAGACTGCTTATGTCATTGAGTGAGCTACTTTGCTTATGTTTCCCCCATGTACAAGAAGTTTGTATTCTCTCACTGTGTTTGCGTGGGTTTCCTCCGGGTATTCCCGATTTCTCCCAGATCCCAAAGACATAATGATAGGGGATTTAAATTGTGAGCTCTAATGGGGACAGTGATGGTAAGTTTGTAAAGCGTTGCGGAATATGTTGGTGCTATGAATTTAAGGTAAATAAAACAGTACTTACCCCAAGTTCCTTCTTGCTAGATGTACTGAAACTCCCCCGAGCAAGGGTTGTGTGAAATATGCTGTCCTTGGTAATAATGTTTTGTTTTCTGCAGGTGGAGTCCTACATATCTTTTTGTGGAGGCCTTCCAGCCCCTGAATGCTCTGACAATCCACTAAGGTATAAGTTCAGCTGGAGCCCTCTGGGTGTTCTCCTAAACACAATACAGCCTGCCACTTATTTAAAGAATGGAAAGGTTAGTGAAATGCCATTTTTAAGACCTAAAATGCTATGTAACATACAATTTTGTTTTTTGATCTTCCATCATTTTTGAAAATGCATAGAGGATATTGCAGTAGATCTTATTGAGCATTAGAAGGTTTGAGTGGCGCAAACCTTTTCATACAAGGCCTCATGGACATCCCATGTTATTGTTTTACATGTTGTAAGATGGACCCATAGTGGTGCAAAGACCTCTCTTGTGCGTCCAATATGTGACGGAGTTTATAACCCCAGATGACGCTGCACTTTACAGCGATACACATGGGGTACCTCCTACTGATACACCCCTGTTGCTTTTGGCAGGACTCCCTCAGGGTTATTCCCCTCTTCCGTAGATGCCTGTAAGTTATCTCCTGTCATGCTCCTTACAAGACTTCAGCATTAACCCTACCTTTTGGGGTGCTTTTAATTAATCTCCTGACCAAATCCCCCTTCTTCCTTTTCAGATCTAGTGACATGCATCCCTTTTTCTGCTGTGTTCCACATGACTTACCTGACATAATATTATACGTATTTCAAATTTATTAGGGTTTCATGTTCTCCATTACTTTAATTTTACATGGGTATTATCTCATGATACTATATATGTTGGGCGGCACAGCGGCTCAGTGGTTAGCACTTCAGCCTTGCAGCTATGGGGTCCTGGGTTCTAATCCCACCAAGAACAACCTCTGCAAGGAGTTTGTATGTTCTCCCTGTGTTTGTATGGGTTTCCTCTGGGTTCTCCAGTTTCCTCCCACACTCCAAAGACATACAGATAGGGAATCTAGATTGTGATAATGTATATAAAGCGCTGCAGAATATGTTTGCGCTATATAAAAATAAAACATTATTTATTTTTATAGACTCCTAGTTCTGTCTTTAGCCATTAGTTCCATATATCACATCTGTGATTCGATGCACAGTTCTCAGCTCTTCTTATCTAAATTTGGCAGATCAGGAAACCCGCGGTCAATCTGTGCATCGCGTTCAGAGTACTGACCGCTAAACATGGTTGTGTGAAATCGGCCTTATGTCTCTTCTTACAAACACTCATGTATGAGATATCTTTACATCCTAATAAAGTAATGATAAAAGCGAACACCTGTATTAACCTAAGTACATGTTGTTTTTTATCCTGTCTTCATAGTTTGTTAATATTGCTTCTGGGGGCTCATTGCTTGAGTCCGTCACAGACATGGATTGGTTTCCTGGCTTGAATCTAGAAGGCTTCTCTAACAGGGATAGTACAAAGTATGCTGAACCCTATGGGATTCAGTCTGCTCATACCCTCATGAGAGGAACACTGAGGTACAAGGTAAGTTCTGGCCATTTAAGGGCTTGAACACTAAATGGAAGCCATCGCTGATTTACAGGATGGGTAATAATTTGATAATCGCTGGGAGAATGGAACTAGATTATGGTTCTCATATATTTAATGCCATTTCAGATGTTTTCTGTAAATTTTAGCGAGGTGTGAACAAGTTCATAGAATGAGTGTGTAAAGTTGTACAGAGAAGCTTTGACTAATAACATTGATAATGTTAATTGAACATAAGATCACGTTAACCAGTTCAAGGATGGCCATTCTCCCCCATTCATGACCAGGCATCGTCTTCTTTTTCGTACATGTTTGAAGAGCCATAAAAATGTTTCTTATTTTGGGTATTCAAATAGTTTATTTTTCTTGATAAGTGAGGTTTTTATAAAATATATTAGTTTTATTTTTATTGCTCAATATTGGGGAAAATCAAAAAGATAAAAAAGTCAAATGGAAAATGTGTCTCTCACTACCACCAAGGACCACTAAATGCATGTTAAGTTGTGGTCCCCAATTGTTTTTCTGTATTGGATATGTGTTTTTTTATAGTGGCGAGGCTAGAAACTAGCAGAAGTTGTTTTCAAAATTGTTTTATTTATTTATTTTTTCTCTTTTTTTTTTTTTTCCCTTTTCTTAATGTGTGAAATAAACAATAAATAATCTTCCCCATAAGAACATGAAATATTTTTTGAGATAAATGTCAACATTCATTGCCCAATTTACCTGCATAGGAGCTTGAGTTAGAGGTAAATTTAGGCCCCTGTCTGCACTGCCTAGCTGATATAAGTTTGCTAGCATGGAGCAGCTTCTGCTCGCTCTGGGCACCAGGCGCTCACATGATCGCTGGTGGAATTTCTGGTACTGTATACACAGTATTCAGGAAGGCAGACATGGTAATCAACTGTCTCTGCCTCCTCTATGGGGGAGTTCACCCATCTCTGACATCCGGCTCCCAGTTTGATTTGCAAATTTTGGGAAGGTTAAAATATGTGTGATTAGAGGTAATTAACCCCATAATGTAAAACTTTCTTCCTCAAAATTTGTGCCAGAGAGAACTTGCTTTTTGATCCAGATGTTCATTAACCTTTTCATCATCATGGGAATTAAAGTAAAGACCTGGTATTGAAGTGAAGCACTGGAATTTTCCTACAATTTTGATTGCGTTCTATAATGAAGAACCTGATTCACTTTTGATTTTTATGTTTTTCTTTGCAATTTAAAATTTCTTAGTACAGCAACAATTTTTGAGCTTAAAATATGATTGTTATTAATTCCAAAATTAAGTTATTGGTAATAAACAATTTATTTAATTTAAAGAGCGGTGATCCTTACTACTTTCAGTTACAATCCATGCATTTTTATTTGTGTAGGGATTTGCTAAAGCAATGAGTGGCCTTGTGAAATTGGGATTAATAAACGCTGATCCCTGTCCACTGCTGGCCACGGATGCACCAGCGATAACATGGGTGAGTGTAGCCATGGGGTTTGCTCTATCATAAATAAATAATTTTTTCTATGAGTTTATATGTACATATATTCGGGGACAAAAATATTGAGGCTCACACCTCTTAATGGGAACCTGTCACCTGATTCATGCAGCCCAAACTGTGGGCAGCATGAATCAGAGGCTTGCTGTATGGTTGCAATCAGGTATATTTTCTCTGAAATACTAAAGTATTTCAGAGAATATGTATTTTCTTGGTTACTTCATTGCGGGCATAGGGACAAAGGGTTAATATGCTATCATCTGTGCGCTGACTCTAAGAATACATCTTAGAAAGTAAACTCTACCTTCCTATCACATCTCTGTTCTGATGTTTGGTTGCCTTGTTGGGTCATCCTTGTAGCTCTAGAGGTCTACCGGGATGACCCAGAGGTCAGACTGCCTCTAGGGATACCATTGTTCTCTGGTTTTGACCTGCCAATGTGGAAGGTCGGGCTATGCTGGGGTGTCCCTGTCAGGGCATGGACACCTTCAGGCATCTGTTCTATTCCATAGGGCCGCTACTTTGTCTTCTGTCCACATCTTAAGAACTCTTATCTTTTGCGTCTAGTGATGCAAGTCTTAAGCAGTGGTTGCTTGGGTAGTAATCTGAGCATTTGCTATTCTTCCTTCTGCAACAAGAGTATTAGTTTTCCCACCTCAGGAACAGCTTTAGGATATCACTAGGTTCCTGCGTCCCAAATGAAGTGACTGAGAAATCAAGATTTTTGGTACTCGCTGTTAAATCTTTCTCATAGGCTTCATTGGGCAACACAGCACCTTTCCTTGTTTGAGGGGGTCTTAGTTTTGCTCCTCCTACTGCTTTTGCACTAACTGAATTGCTAGTTGTTGTCTGCCCACATGTAGCCTATTAGGGAGGAATCAACTTTTCTTTTCTTAGATGTGTTCTTAGTGTCAGCCTCCAGGTGGCAGCATATTGACCCATGGTTCTTGTGAGTACCAAAAATCTTTAAATAAAGATCCAGCCTGAGACCAGACTAGTCCAGATTACTTTTGCTATTGCAGCTACTAGCGTTGATCAAGTATGTTTCACCAACCCTTTCTGGCGAGCTTGCTTGGGTGCTCGCCGAGTATTTCAGCGTGCTTGGGATTTCTTTTATTGTCGCCGCAGCTGCAAGTGTCACGGCTGTTAGACAGCTGTAACACATGCAGAGATTGCCTGTCCGTTAGACAGCTGTGACACATGCAGAGACTGACTAACAGCCATGACACTTGCAGTTGCGGCGACAATAAAAGAAATCCCAAGCATGCCAAAATACTCGGCGAGCACCTGAGCATGCTCGCCGGAAAGGGTTAATGAAACCTACTCTATCAACACTAGCAGCTACAAGTGATTGACAGGTTTCTCTCATAATGACACCTGTCAATACCTGGAGTGACACTGGGAGAAAGAGTATTTTTTTCTGACGCCAGAGAAAAATATACCTGCCTACTATCGTGCAGGTCAAAACACTGGCAGCATGAATCGGGTGACAGGTTCCCTTTAACACCATCTCTACATATACCGTCCTATATCTTGTCCCTGTCTTGGAAGCAGGCTAAGGAGCTGAGCCTGCATTATTGCTGGCATATGGTGTCTGTGTTACACAGCTGTCATCTGCCTCTAACTGCAGTGAGTGGAGCTGAGCTCCGTCCATTTCTGTTAACACCTTAAATGCCTGTCAATCTCTGACAGTGGCATTTAAAGCAGTACATTTTTTTTTTTCTTTACAAATTTCGGATTTAAAAAAAAAAAAAGCTATAAAAGTTGGGTATCACCATAATCATGCTGAACTTGAGAATCATATTGCCAGCTCACTTTTACCGTACAATGAACACTGTAAAGATAAAGCCCAAAGCACAATTGTGGTATTATATTTTGTTTGTGCCATTTTACTGCACTTAGAATTTTTTTCGCTGTTTTCCAGTACTTTTTGTATGGTAAAATTAATGATTTCATTCAAAACTGCAACTCTTCCTACAAAAACTAAGTCTTCATACAGCTATGTGGATGGAAAAATAAAAAAATTCTGGCTTTTGGAAAAGGAGAAAAAAATAGAAAATGGAAACTCACCCAGTCGAGAAGGGGTTAATCATTGAACTCCGGTTTTTCATTCAGTCCCATTGCCACAAGTAAATAAAATCCAGCCCCCCCCCGCCATGCTGCCTGCCTTTGCAGCCTTTTTTAAATGAATGCGTTGTTCTGAAGAGCTTGGTCCTGCAATACGATGCCACAAGTATTAACAAGTCAGTTTATGACAATTCTCCATTCTCCCCTCCCTAAATATTCCATGATCATGTGTGAGTTATTGAAAAGTTGTAAAGCACATAAATAAGTGTGGCGTCACCGAATGCTGAGGCACACAGTGCATAAAAGTCGCCATCACTCTGCTGACTCAATAACTTTAAAGCTCCAAACCTCCTCTGGCATTAACATCAGCAGAAAAATTGCGGCAGGATATTCCTGGCAATGGATTCTTGGCCGAACAACTGCCTGCAAGCCTTATATCGTTGCCCATTAAGCCTAGTGCCTGATAATGTGATGGAAAAATACCCCACAACTAGACTCTGGAAGCATGTTCTGTGGAGTGACAAATCACTCGTCTCTATCGGGCGGTTTCTTGAATGTCAGGAGAACATTACCTGTCTGACTGCATTGTGCCAACTGTAAAGGTTGGTGGAGGAGTGTTAATGCTACGGGGTTAGTTTCCAGGGGTTGGACTAGGCCACTTAGTTCCAGTGAAGGAAAATCTTAATACTTCAGCATACCAAGATATTTTGGACAATTGTATTCTTCCAACATTGTGGGAACATTTTGGGGAAGACCCTGTTCTGTACCAGAATGACTGTTCCCTAGTGCACAAAGCAAGGTCCATAAAGGCCTGATTGGGTAAGATGGGGTGGAAGAACTTAACTGGCCGCACAGAGCCCTGACCTCACCCTTATTGAACAACTTGGGGATGAATTAGTGTGGACATTGTGATCCATACCCTTTCCTCCAACATCAGTGTCTGATCTCACAAATGCTCTTCTGAATGAATGGCCAAAAATTCCCAAAGCACCAAACCAAAATCTCATAGAAAACCTTCTCGGGGAGTGGAAGCTGTTCTAGCTTTGGTGGAGGGACCAATTCTATAGTTATGACATCCCTTTCTAAATTCAAATCCATAGGCATAATAGCTCCTGTATGTGTAATGTGTGGGTGTACATTACTTTTGTCCGTATTATGTAGACTGATTAAATATATTTGCATATAAGGCACTAAATGTTTCTGGGCTACATTAACATGGCTAAAATGTATTTATCCACGCCAATATATAGAAGGAGCTCCTGTGTCATCTGCTGAAGGTTCCAGCCACTACCAGTGTGGACCATGTGAAAGAAGCGGTGTATAATAAAGTAGGAAAGAATGATAGCCACATGGAGGTAGTTCAGTGGTAAGAGCTATACTCTCTAATCCCCGTCTATTCACACTCTTCTATAGTCCTGTTTCGGTTTGAAGAGAGAAGCATTGGGATTTAGTTATACTGGGCTAGTGCCCAGCAGGTGGAGCTGCTTATTATTTTGTATTTTCACTTACAATGCTTTATACATGTGAGATTATAATGGATGCCTACAACTTGGGAAATAAACCCCGTGTCTTCTGTATGCCTACTTCTTAAAGTTCTTAGAACATTCCTAAAGTTAGTGTAACCAACATATCCAGTCGTTGCCAGCTGCAGCACTGCTGCTGATCATAGTGACATCTTTGCTTTGGCTAGTAATTGGCTGTCACTTCCTCCTGATGGGTTTTCATCATAAAGCACATGGCCGAACTTTAATAATTATAATGACAGACCGTGGAGGTTTGACATTTCTGTAATTGTATCATTTGTGTTTTGTCTAAACAGGTTTGGATTAGTAAGTGATGAACCAGTGCCTGTAGCGGAATCGGTTGTTGGCGCCCTAGCTAAACATTTAGAGATGATGCTTTCCTTTGGTACGGCTGACTTCACTTCATGCTTTGAACTTTACCAGTTGAAGATTTTGTGCCAAGTTTGAAAGTTATCACTTATCCATACCATCCATAGGATAGCAAATAAATTCCAGATTGCTGGGTCCAAATGCTGAAACCCCATCCGATCCCAAAAAACGGGGCGATGAAGGGCCTTGCTTGAAATGAGCATCCTCAACCTCTGCCCTATTCACACTGGGTTCTTCACAGCCCCAGTCTTGGGATCGGTGAGGTCCCAGTGGTTTGCCCCCCAGTGATCAATAGAGGATAACTTCCAAACTTGGCACAATCCCTTTTAATGAAATGTTTAATGCCATCCACCAATGGCTCCTCAGTATCTGGCTGAATTTACTTACACTTTTTGAACCAGTCACTTTTGCCTTTAACATACTGCTGTTGTAGTATAACAGTGATACACCGTCCTGTGAAGGACGATGTCTATCCTGCCCTGTAGTGTCCATTACTTTGCATGGTCACAACGGCGCATGGTTTACCTGTAACAATGAAGAACCATTCTATAAATTGCTTTTGCTGAATTCCTGTCATTGCCAATACAACATCTGGTCCTATGAGCGGTTGTTCAGTCCAATGACCTGCTGTTTTTATCTTCTCAGGTCCAGGAGAACGCGATATGATTGTCATGAGAAATGATGTTGGCATCAGGCACCCATCTGGACATCTGGAGTCCAAAAACATTAGCTTGGTTGTGTATGGTGAGGTGAACGGCTACTCTGCTATGGCCAAAACTGTGGGATACCCAACGGCTATCGCTGCCAAAATGGTTTTGGATGGTAGGTTGTACACTGTATATTACTAGATATCTTGGTACAATGCTCGGTAACAACTCTGTTCTTCTGTTATACACTCGTGCTTGTTTTCTATCATAACTACAGCTAGAAATCCCGCACTGCTGAGGGCACTTAATGTACAATAGTGCCTAGCTTATATAGAGGAGGTGACAGTCTTCCAGGATTTGGCGCCAGCCTTTGTGTAGGCGATGAAGTGCATGCAGCAATCACTCTTGGCTCTTCTCACGCAACACTTAACTGGCTAACATCTTTACCTTTCTTTGTTTTGTCTGATGTTTTCTTCTTTTCTTGCTCCAACCTCCAGCTCTCATCCAGTTGTGAAAGTGTTCTCATCACTACATTATATGGTATCCCATATTGCCTGACCCCCAAGTCTCCTCTCCGAACCCTGTCCTGTCTCCAATGTTTGAGCATGTGTATTGCTAAGTACCACACTGTGTGTGAGCATCATGTCGGCCATATCGTATAATGAAATCTTCCCTGCGGTTCTCTTAGCTACTTGTACATATACATCTATAACAAATGTATTCATGCTTTCTTTCTTTACTTAGGTGAAATTGAAAGCAAAGGCTTGGTAATCCCATTGACTAAGAATATCTATGGACCCATCTTAGAGCGGGTTACAGAAGAAGGCATTTTCTATAATACCAAGAGTACATTTTCTCTGTAACAGCTGCAGATATACCACGTAGTACACTGGATTACACTTCATCAGTGTATTGTGTGGATGATGAGCCTCACCAAATACAATGACAGGCATAATGTTCTCCAACTAAACGTACCACTGGGCAGTGCAAAGGAATTCAATGGAGAAAGCTAATATAATGCCATGTGATTGTAATTCTTGCCTGGTTTACACTACAGAAGGATTCAAAAGACTCCTTACATGGGTAATACACTATGTCTTGTATCAGAATGGCCCAGTAGCAATTAGTGAGTTAGAGACTGTAAGGAGACTTCTAAACTTTCCCTGCATCTACTTTACAATACAGTGAATGACCATCATGCTTTTCATGTGCCAAATATTACTTCTGTGAAAGCTTTAAATATGAATTTAACGTCTCTTCCTGATCATAAAGAGATACATAAAGCCAAATAATTCTGGTGTAGCTAAAGGAAAAACCTCCTGAACATGACCCAGCGAGGACCAGAAAGGTGACTAATGTTTAAAATCTCTCTCTTTAGAGAGAACAGGAGGACAGGAATTCTAGTGCCCACTACTGGAAGTAGCAATCTTAAATCCGATGTCAACCCTTTTTAACGAGCCTTGCCATTTTTGACTTGGGATAATAAGCCAAACCAGACACTCCATTTGCAAACACGAATTTGTGGTTTGGCTTCTTATCCTAAGTCATGTGGCAAAGTCCTTTATGGGGTCGATATTGACTTTTAGGATTTCTACCCCCAACAGGTCCTGTCTGCTTCCTCTCTGAAGAGGCCATTTACATATTTAATTCCCCAGAAGAGCATTACATGGCCTATAAGTCTCCTTACAATTACTTGGCACTCTCTATGAGGAAAAAGTTTAATCTTCAACATCTTCTGTCTGAATCCCTGCACTATAAATTGCCGACTATGGATCACTGCTGTTTTTTTCTGCTGACAACAGAAGGATGCTATATGGAAACCTCAACTACCTCCACAGTGAAGTCCTTCATAGACCTTTCTCTGTCCAGAGATCAACAAGCCTTTAAAATGATTGTTCCTCTAATCCTAGTACTTGATGGAATATACTGTAGATGTTATAATTTTACAGATTTGCCTGAATTTATTTGCACATGTGAGACATGAAATCTATTCTGAATTCAGGTGAAAATATGTTTTCAGGCTCTTGGTGTAATAATTGCCCACCACAACAGACCCAATAATAATGTCGATTGCATGCTTTGTGTAATTATGATTGCGCCTGTCAGCCATTTACATGTGTGTGTGTGTGTGTGTATTTGCTTTATTTCTACATACCGTACACACTGCTGATGCTGATCTTTTAGTATTTTTTCATGTAAACGGTATTGTTTCTGAAATGCTGCCCCTATTCTGCTGCAGGCACACCCCACCAGAGGCGCTTTTGCATTGTGGAATCGCTGTGGTAGAACTTGACTCTTTTCTGCTGTTCTTGAGGAGGAGGTTACCTATAAATCAGTGACTGCTACCGTGTGAATCAGAAGTTTTATTGAGATAATATTTGTACATGTTTTAACAATTATTTTTTTGGAAATACAATTTACAGGAAGGGAATTAAAACTGGCTCTTTTTTTTTATTTGTCTGTAGGGGGTGTGTACCCAGCATTTCTCATAAATCTGATATATTAATATTATAGCTAAACATTCAGGCTTGTGAACCATACTGCAAACAAATGAAAGTAAATTATTTTTATGAGATGGATTGTGCCATAATGGACATCTATCCAATAGATAGGGGATAAATGTCTGTCTGATATTTGAGGTCTACCTAATAGAACGCATGTCACAAGCATCCTGTTCCTTCTCATTGCACAACCTAAGTGAGGGAGCAGTAATAGAGTATACCCCCTGATGCGAAATTAAATAGGTCTGATACTGTGTGTACCTACGTGCCATATAAAATTGCCATAGCTGTGGATTTGATGATACAGCGCACAAGTGCAGTTTGGCTACACCATTCCTTATTGTTAAATGAATAAAATGGTTATCTAGACGGAGAGATGACCTTGCACCCAAGGGATTATACTCTACTGCTTCCTTTTTCCCTTTCCTTGTAGAGGATGCTCATTTGTTAGGAATATGTCAGCAGGCTTATTATAGGTTGTTGGTTTTCCTGAAGGTTGGCGTTCAGGTTGCTTTCAAAGGTGGATGGAGGCTGTATGCGGAGATTGTTGGAAGAACAGTGAAGTAGGCAAGAAATGGTATCTTATAAGGACCAAAGATAACATATGGGGTAGGTTGTGGGAGATTGGGCAGAGATATATGGAGGAGACAGATTGATGGCTTTCTCTGTTTTTGTTAGTATTTTTGTATCTAGTATTGCTAATGGTGGGATTGGTGGAAGGGAAAGACAATAGTATAATGAGGAAAGAGATGAATTAACTGGTAGCAAAGTTGAATATGAGTTGGAGACTCTCTAGATTGGAGGCCACAGAAGTCTACATGGGACATGGGAAATGAGACATGCACTAGTGTATTTATTGACTCAAAGTTGAGGAAGATAAGATTAGAGAAATATTTTTGAGGTGGGCTCGGATATGCGTTTAACCCCTTCACCACCCCAAGCCTGTTTTCACCTTCATGACCCAGCCAAATGTTATAATTCTGACCACTGTCATTTTATGAGGTAATAACTCTGGAACACTTCAACGGATCCCACTGATTCGGAGATTGCTTTTTTTTCGGAACGTGTTGTACTTCATGATAGTGGTAAAATTTCTTTGATATGTTGTTTGCTTGTGAAAATTTTGCAGTTCTGAAGCTTTACATTTTTATGCCCTTAAATCAGAGAGTTTTGTCACTCAAAATAGTTAATAAATAAAATGTCCCACGTGTCTACTTTGCACATCTTTTTTTTGTCAGGAAGTTAGAAGATTTATAAAATTTTCAGCCAATTTTTATTTTTATTTTTTTTATTTATTTTTTTTCAGCAAAATTTTTTTAGGGATCACATCACATTTGAAGTGACTTGGATGGGTCTATTTGACAGAAAACACCCAAAATTGACACCATTCTAAAAGCTTATTAACCCCTCAGGTGCTTCACAGGAACTAAAGTAATGTGGGAGCAAAAAATGAACATTTAACTTTTTTTCATAAAAATCTTACTTTAGACCCAATTTTTATTTTCATAAGGGTACCAGGAGAAAATGGACCCCAAAACTTGTTGTGCAATTTCTCGTGAGTACACATGTGGTCAAAAACTACTTTTGAGTCGGTGCAAAGCTCAGAAGGGGAAGACGTGCCATATTGGAGTTCAGATTATGCTGGACTGGCCCTGAGGTGCCAGAACAGCAGAAACCTCCCTCCGTAAGTGACCCCATTTTACCAACTACACCTCTCAATGAATTCATCTAGGTGTGTCGTGATCATATTGACACCACAGGTGTGTCACAGAACTTTTACATTTTGGTGGTAAAAGTGTAATTATTTTTTCTTCACAAGCCAATGGTATAGTTTGTCCCAGATTTTACATTTTCACACTGTGAAGTGGGTAAAAATGGCACCAAAATTTGTCCCACAATTTCTACTGAATGTAGAAATACCCCATATGTGTCTGCACAGTACTGCTTAGCCATATGGCGAGATTTGGGAGGGACGGAGGGCTATTTGCATCTTGGAATGTAGATTTTTCTAGAATACAGGTGCATCTCACTAAATTAGACTATCATCAAAAAGTTAATTTATTTCAGTTCTTCAGTACAAAAAGTGAAACTCATATATTATATAGAGTCATTACAAACAGAGTGATCTATTCAAGTGTTTATTTCTGTGTTTTGTGTTTTCATTGTCTGTAAGCCATAATCATCAACATTATCTCAGTAAATTAAAATAATTAACAAAAAATACCTGAAAAGGCTTCCTAAGCGTTTAAAAAGCTCCCTTAGTTTGTTTCAGTAGGCTCCACAATCATGATGAAGACTGCTGACTTATCAGATGTCCAGAAGGTAGTCATTGACACACTCCACAAGGTCCCAGAGTTCCAATTGTCATTTGGAAATCAAGGTCCCAGAGTCTGGAGGAAGAGTGGAGAGGCCACAATTCAAGCTGCTTGGGGCCAGGTCTAGTGTGAAGTTACCACAATCAGTAATGGTTTGGAGAAACATGTCATCTGCTGGTGTAGGTCCACTGTGTTTTATCAAGACCAAAGTCAGCGCAGCCGTCTACCAGGAAAGTTAAGAGCACTTCATGTTTCCCTCTGCCGACAAGCTTTTTGGAGATGGAAATTCATTCTCCAGCAGGAATCGGCACCTGTCCACACTGCCAAAAGTACCAATACCTGGTTTACAAACAACAGTATCACTGTGCTTGCTTGGCCAGCAAACTCGCCTGACCTTAACCCCATTGAAAATTGTCAAGAGGAAGATGAGAGACACCAGACCCAACAATGCAGACGAGCTGAAGGCTGCTATCAAAGCAACCTGGGCTTCCATAACACCTCAGCAGTGCCACAGGCTGATCGCCCCCATGCCACGCCGCATTGATGCAGTAATTGATGCAAAAGGAGCCCCGACCAAGTATTGAGTGCATTTACTGAACATACATTTCAGTAGGCCAACATTTTGGATTTTAAAAACATTTTTCAAGCTGTTAGTAAAATAGAATACTTTATAACGAGATAATGACTTTTGTGTTTTCATTGGCTGTAAGCCATAATCATCAACATTAACAGATCTAAACACTTGAAATAGATCACTCTCTTTGTAATGACTCTATATAATGAGTTTCACTTTTTGTATTGAAGAACTGAAATAAATTAACTTTTTGATGATATTCTAATTTTGTGAGATGCACCTGTAGTTTGCGGACTCCATATACAGAGCCTCTAAGTGCTAGAAGAGCAGAATCCCCGTCCTCTACCCATGTGACCCCATTTTGGCAATTATACCCCTCTAGGAATTTATCTACAGGTGTAGTGACAATTTTGACTCCATGGGTGTTTTCCAGCAGTGGATGTTGCTGTGTGAAAATTGCAAGCTGCCACTTTAATGCCCAGTATGTTGTAATGCCCAGCTCATGCTCCTAGAGACACGCACTGTAAATTTGGCATTTCTATAGAGAGGAGAGCCCGCCTAACATGTGGACGCTAAATGTGATTTAGGCTGTGTGCCCACGTAGCGTTTTTCAAGCGTTTATGCTGCGGAATTTCCGCAGCGGAAACGCTTGTAAAACGCTAGGTAATCTGCACCCCATGGTCCCCAAGGGGATTCCGCATGTTCTATGCACATGCTGCGGATTTTTCCGCAGCGTTTATGCTGCGTACAAAAATCCGCAGCATGTCATTTAATTTTGCGGAAGTGCAGCGGAACTCCCGCCATTGACTTGCATTGAGACGCATAGAAACCGCGACTGTACATTTCTACAAGCGGCTTCTATGCGTCTCTATGTGCGGATGGTGCCCAGTTCTGGAGGAGAGGAGACTCTCATCCAGACCTGGGTACCATTGTACCTGTAAAAAAAGAATAAAATAACAAACAAAGTTTATACTCACCTGTCCGGCGTCTTCTCTCTGAATGCCAGCAGCGCTGAAGGACCTTCGGTGACGTCACAGTCATGTGACCGCAGGCCCTTCACCGCTCTGTCTCGCGATATGCCGGCAGCCAGGAAGCAGCGCTGCAGCCACGCCGGGGCCTCGGGGGTGAGTATAGCTTTATTTGTTTTAATTTTTACGGTTCACACTGTATAAATCCATGCCGGTTGCATGGATTTATACAGTGTGACCTAGTTGTCAAGCACTTTCCAAGTGATGCTAAAATCGCCTGGAAAGTGCTTGTCAATCTGCATGCGGAAACGCATGTGAACCCGCATGTGGATCCGCATGTATTCTGCAGGAAAAACGCATGCACAATCTGCATGCGTTTTTTCTGCCAGGGAGATGCAGAAATGCTGCAGAAATTTTCTGCTTCATTTCTGCATCGTGGGCACATAGGCTCCGGCACACTGTGAAACATTTTCTGCATCTATATTTACAAATACAAATGCCCCCTCCCTTCTGTGCCCCACAAACAAAATGGCTCCAAGGCCAAATCTGCTAATGAATTAGTAATATTGCAGCAAATAAGTGAAATTTTAAAACATAACCTTTGGTACATTTTTTCCATTTTAACTAATGTAGCAAACAAACATTAACACACAAAACACACAAGGTAAGAAGATGCCCTTGTCCCTGTATAGGACAAATTGTGACAATGGTCAGCCAGTTCAATGCGGGCCACGCCTCAATAATGATCTAAACACCATAATAACATTATTATAATAACTTAACATTAACAAGCTAACATTTAGCCTTTTACAGGCTACTGAAATATTGTGCAATATTGACCATTCTTTATATAGAGAAAATGGAACAGGACAACCCATATCACAGGACTGGTGAGTCTCTGTGGTTCCTCATATTTCTTGAGATAGTCCCTGTCAAGGTGACTGACCCTGACAGGGTCAAGATACAAACCCCAAGACTCCTGCCCTTACAAAGGCAGTCCACAGCTGACCCTGGATTGCTAGTCAGCGCTGGACTGACCCTAAAAAGTGCCTCTCGATGCATTTCCTCATCATCAGGGGATTGGCACAGAAGGTTTAAAATTGCATCCTGATGGAAGGGTGTTGAACCCTGCAAAGTGGGCTGCCTGACATTTGACCTTTTCAGGCTACTGAAATAATCTGTCAGTCCCTGTTATCTTTGTTGCGATATTATGGTGTAGTGTTCAGATCATTATTGAACCTTGCCCCACATTGAACTGGCTTACCAATGTCACTGTTTGTCCTATACAGGGACAAGGGATCGTTTTACCTTGTGTGTTAATATTTGTTTGGTGCATTTTTTCCATTTTAACTAATGTATTAAAGGTTATGTTTTAAAACTTCTTTTATTTGCTGCAATACTACTGTCGTTTTGATTTAGGACCGTAGAATTCTTTTCTTTTGGTTGTGGATTGAGTTGAAGCTTTTATTGGGAGCATTTTACATAACGTTTGGGATCACATTCATCCGGCACTCTACGCTGAGCACTTACTTCAGGGTTTCCATCTAAATCTATGAGTGACGTGATTCAGATGAACCCCCCCCCCGCTCCCCCGAGGGATCCATTGACTATAGTGAGGCAGCAGAGTTACTCTGGACTCCATCTGGCTTCTGTTCAGCGGTGTTCTTTCCAGAAGTGCACAAACCTGTGGCGGACTGTGCTTTTATGCACGCCTAAAAAGATCGACACCACCGGATCATAAGCTAGATGGCATTCATAGTGTCCCCATATGCCTCATTATAGGGAATCCTCCACTGAGGGCGCCATCTGAATTTAAACGGAAACTGTTGTAAGCGCTCAGCACAAAGCACAGGATAAGGTGAGCCTAGCATTACTGCGATCTTTGGGAGGCAGAATGAACAAATCAATAGCAGGCGCAGAATTAATTTTATTTTTTATGCCCTTTCTCATGCGGTATAAATGATTAGACGACTTTATTCTTCGGGCCGGTGCGAGTACAGTGATACCAGATTTACAATGAGGAAAATAAGTATTTGATGCATGCCCATTTAGAACGTTTTCCCACCTACAAAGAATGCAGAGGTCTGCAATTTTTATCATGGGTACACTTCAACTGTGAGGCTGTGTGCACACTATGCGTTTTTTAAGCGTCTCTGCAGCGGAATTGCCGCTGCGGAAACGCTTAAAAGACGCTTGGTAGAAGGTCTGCCATGTTCCCCAATGATAATCAGCATGTGCTGTGCACATGCTGTGGAAATTTCCGCTGCGGATTATCATTGCGGAAAAATCCGCAGCACTACCAATTATTTTGTGTAATCTCAGCGTTTTCGCCGCCATTGACTTGCATTGAATCGCCTAATATCCGCATCACTACATGTGCACATGCGGATATTCTGCGATTCAATGTGCGGATGGTACCCGGGTCTGGAGAAGAGGAGACTCTCCTCCAGACCCGGGTACCATAGTACCTGTAAAAAAAAAAAAAAGAATTTAAAATATACATTACACTTACCTTCTGATGCCCCCCGGTCTCCATAGCGATCCGTCTTGGCTTGCCAGCCGCTCGCGATGGTCTAAAAGGACCTGCCGTGACGTCATTTAGTCATGTGACGGGTCACGCGACCGCTGACGTCGGCGGTCACGTGACCCGTCACATGACTAAATGTCGCCATGGCAGGTCCTTTTACATAACCGCGAGACACCGGGAAGACCGGATGGATCGCTATGGAGATCGGGGGCCATCAGAAGGTAAGTTTAATATTTATTTTCTTACCATTTTTTTACGGTCACACTATTTATAAATCCATGCAACCGGCATGGATTTATAGTGTGACCAAGTTGTCAAGCACTTTCCAAGTGATGCTAAAATCGCTTGGAAAGCGTTTGACAACCCGCATGCGAAATCGCATGTGAAAAACAGGAGATGCAGAAACGCGCAGGAAAAAGCTGGAGCATTTCTGCATCGTGGGCACTTAGCCTGAGACAGAATCTCGCCTGTTAGATTGAACTCGTTACCTGTATGAAAGACACCTGTCCACACAATCACACTCCAACCTCTCTACCATGGCCGAGACCATAGAGCAGTCTAAGGACACCAGGGACAAAATTGTAGACCTACACAAGGCTGGGATGGGTTACAGGACAATAGCAAGCAGCTTGGTGAGAAGGCAACAACTGTTTCCACAATTATTTGAAAATGGAAGAAACACGAGATGACTGTCAATCTTCCTCGGTCTGGGGCTCCATGCAAGATCTTGCCTCATGGGGTAAGGGTGATTCGGAGAAAGGTCATGAATCAACCCAGAACTACATGGGAGGACCTGGTCAATGACCTGTAGAGACCTGGGCCATAGTCTCAAACATTACTGTTAGTAACACACACTACGCCGTCATGGATTAAAATCCTGCAGGGCATGCAAGGTCCCACTGCTCACGCCATCACATGTCCAGGCCCGTTTCAAGTTTGCCAATGACCATTTGGATGATCCAGATGAGGCATCGTAGAAGGTCATTTGGTCAGATGAGACCAAAATAGAACCTTCTTCCTCAAAACACAGCCAGTGGAGTTGAGACCAAAAAAAGGACGAGTATAACCCCAAAAACACTGTCCCAACTGTTAAGCATGGTGGGGGAAACATCATACTTTGGGGGTGCTTTTCTGCAAAGGGGACAGGACGATTGCACCGTATTGAAGGGGGGATGGATGGGGTCATGTATTGCGAGATTTTGGCCAACAACCTCCTTTCCTCAATAACAGTATTGAAGATGGGTCGTGGCTGGGTCTTTCAGGATGACAATGACTCAAAACACACAGCCAGGGCAACTATGGAGTTGCTCCGTAAGAAGCATTTCAAGGTCCTGTAGTGGCCTAGCCATTCTCCAGACCTGAACACAATAGAAAATCTTTGGAAGGAGCTGAAACTCAATGTTGTCCAGCGACAGCCCCAAAACCTGAAAAATGTGGAGAAGATCTGTATGGAGGAGTGGGCCAAAATCTCTGCTGCAGTGTGTGCAAACTTGGTCAAGAACTACAGAAAATGTCTGACCTCTGCAAACACTTAAGTTCTGTTTTTTCTATTGTATCAATTACAAACAAAGGTTTCTGTACCAAATATTTCATGCAATAAAATGCAAATTAATTAATATGTAAAAAATCATATAATGTGATTTTCTGTATTTTTTTTTTTTCTCTCACAGATGAAGTGTACCTACGATAAAAATGATAGACCTCTCCATTTTTTGTATCAGCAGTGTATAAAATACTTATAAAAAAGATAGCAGCCAAACATTTTTCCCACTGTAAGTCACATACTAAAAGATGCTTTTTATTGCAAAAACCATCTCCATTTTTTGATGGCTATAATTTTTCCATATCTTTTGCCGACAGAGTCATGTGATGACTTGTTTTTTTCAGGACAAGTTGACGTTTTTATTAGTACCATTTTCAGTCGCATGACATTTTTTCATCGCTTTGTATTCTGTTTTTTGGGAGGCAGAATGAACAAAAATCAGCAATTAAGGAATAGTTTTTTTTTTTTTTTTTTATGCCATTCTGTGTGTGGTAAAATTGATAAGGCAGCTTTATTCTTCGGGTCAGTACTTTTACAGTGATTCCATATTTTATATAATTTTTTTATGTTTTGGTGCATTTACACAATAAAAAACTTTTATAGAAAATAATTTTTTGCATCCCTTTTTTCTGAGAGCTATAATTTTTTATTTTTCATCTGATGGAGCTGTATGGCGGCTTGTTTTTTGCAGGATAAGTTGATGTTTTCATTGATACCATTTATTTACAGTCATCTTTTTGATCACATTTTATTCCACTTTTTGTTCGGTGGTATGATAAAGCATCGTTTTTTTGCCTCATTTTTTTTTTTTAACGGTGTTCGCAGTGATGACATCGTGTCACCATAATAACGATCGGCCCCTTTCTCTGCCAGCATTTAGTGGGTTAAACTGCCAGGAGCGGTGCCCGGTGTTAGCTGTCATATTAGCTGAACACCCGTCAGTGATCTCATGCCCACAGCTGCTGTGCACGCAAAATCACCAGGACGTATCCATACGTCCAAGGTCGTGAAGGGGTTAAAGCTCACCAGTGTGAGCACCATGAGTCGAAATACACGCACTTGAGCGCCTTAAGTAGAAATAAACGCACTTGCATGCCTTGAGCAGAAATAAACGCCTTTTCATTCTGATAGCATTCCAAGGCATGTAAATACGTGTATTTGTGCATGTGGTGCTCATACTGATTTTATTAATGATATGCAAATAATGAAAATATGGAAACAAAATATGTCTATCCTGTGATTTCCATAATTCCACCACTTTTCTTTCCTGGTTTTGCAGTTCCATATTTTCAATGTTGAGGAGTGTATTTCTTTTAGTCAGAAGGGTTTCGGTGCGATGAGATGGAATAAGTCAGATTCTATGGAATTTATGTTAAATAGTATGTGTTTGTGTGTGTGTGTGTGTATATATATATATATATATGTATATATATATATATATATAAAACACACCATATTTTTCTGACTATAAGAAGCACAAGGTCATAAGACGCACCCCAAATTTTGGGGTGGAAAATAGGAAAAAAAATTTTTTTATAAGATGGGGACCCGTCTTATAGTCCAAATAGGTTGCTTACCTGGGGGTGGTGGAATCATCCGAAGAAAACCTCCTGCGTTCTCACCATAAAATTCAATGTCAGAAGTATGCAAAAGAGCATCTAAACAAGCCTGATGCATTTTGGAAACAAAGTCCTGTGGAGCGATGAGGTTAACCCCTTAAGCCCCGCGGGTGGTTTGCACGTTAATGACCGGGCCAATTTTTACAATTCTGACCACTGTCACTTTATGAGGTAATTACTCTCGAACGCTTCAACGGATCCCCCTGATTCTGAGATTGTTTTTTCGTGACATATTGTACTTCATGATTGTGGAAAAATTTCTTCGATATCACTTGCGTTTATTTGTGAAAAAAACAGAAATTTGGTGAAAATTTTGAAAATTTTGCAATTTTCAAAATTTGAATTTTTAAGCCCTGAAATCAGAGCGATATGTCACACAAAAGAGTTAATAAATAACATTTCCCACATGTCTACTTTACATCAGCACAATTTTGGAACCAACATTTTTTTTTGTTAGGGAGCTATAAGGGTTAAAAGTTGACCAGCGATTTCTCATTTTTCCAACAAAATTTACAAAACCATTTTTTTAGGGACCACATCACATTTGAAGTCACTTTGAGAGGTCTTTATGACAGAAAATACCCAAAAGTGACACCATTCTAAAAACTGCACCCCTCAAGGTGCTCAAAACCACATTCAAGAACTTTATTAACCCTTCAGGTGCTTCACAGGAATTTTTTGAATGTGGAAGAAAAAAATGAACATTTAACTTTTTTCACAAAAATGTTAATTTAGACCCAATTTTTTTTATTTTCACAGGGGTAACAAGAAAAAATGGACCCCAAAATTTGTTGTGCAATTTCCCCTGGGCACGCAGATACCCAATATTTGGGGAAAAAATACTGTTTGGGCGCACGGCAGGGCTCGGAAGGGAAGGAGCGCTATTTGACTTTTTGATTGTAAAATTTGCTTGAATAATTAGTGGACGCCATGTTGTGTTTGGAGAGCCCATGTGTGCCCAAACTTTGGAGCTCCCCCACAAGTGACCCCATTTTGGAAACTAGACCCCCCAAGGCACCTTTCTAGATGCATAGTGAGCACTTGGAACCCCCAGGTGCTTCACAAATTGATTCGTAACAATGAAAAAGTGAAAAAAAAAACACTTTTTCATTTTTATGAATCAATTTGTGAAGCACCTGAGTGTTCCAAGTGCTCACAATGCATCTAGATAGGTGCCTTGGGGGGTCTAGTTTCCAAAATGGGGTCACTTGTGGGGGAGCTCCAATGTTTGGGCACACAGCGGCTCTCCAAACGCAACATGGTGTCGCTAACAATTTGAGCCGATTTTCCGTTAAATTTGTTAGAGGACACCATGTTGCATTTAGAGAGTCCCTGTGTGCCCAAACATTGGAGCTCCCCCACAAGTGACCCCATTTTGGAAACTAGACCCCCCAAGGCACCTATCTAGATGCATAGTGAGCACTTGGAACCCCCAGGTGCTTCACAAATTGATTCGTAACAATGAAAAAGTGAAAAAAAAAACACTTTTTCATTTGTATGAATCAATTTGTGAAGCACCTGAGGGTTCCAAGTGCTCACTATGCATCTAGATAGGTGCCTTGGGTGGTCTAGTTTCCAAAATGGGGTCACTTGTGGCGGAGCTCCAATATTTGGGCACACAGCGGCTCTCTAAATGCAACATGGTGTCCGCTAACAAATTTAACGCAAAATTGGCTCAAATTGTTAGCGACACCATGTTGCGTTTGGAGAGCTGCTGTGTGCCCAAACATTGGAGCTCCCCCACAAGTGACCCCATTTTGGAAACTAGACCCCCCAAGGCACCTATCTAGATGCATAGTGAGCACTTGGAACCCCCAGGTGCTTCACAAATTGATTCGTAACAATGAAAAAGTGAAAAAAAAAACACTTTTTCATTTTTATGAATCAATTTGTGAAGCACCTGGGGGTTCCAACTGCTCACTATGCATCTAGATAGGTGCCTTGGGGGGTCTAGTTTCCAAAATGGGGTCACTTGTGGGAGAGCTCCAATGTTTGGGCACACAGGGACTCTCTAAATGCAACATGGTATCCGCTAACAAATTGAATGGAAAATCGGCTCAAATTGTTAGCGGACACCACATTGCGTTTGGAGAGCTTCTCTGTGCCCAAACTTTGGAGCTCCCCCACAAGTGACCCCATTTTGGAAACTAGACCCCCCAAGGCACCTTTCTAGATGCATAGTGAGCACTTGGAACCCCCAGGTGCTTCACAAATTGATTCGTAATAATGAAAAAGTGAAAAAAAAAACACTTTTTCATTTTTACGAATCAATTTGTGAAGCACCTAGGGGTTCCAAGTGCTCACTATGCATCTAGATAGGTGCCTTGGGGGGTCTAGTTTCCAAAATGGGGTCACTTGTGGGGGAGCTCCAATGTTTGGGCACACAGGGACTCTCTAAATGCAACATGGTATCCGCTAACAAATTGAATGGAAAATCGGCTCAAATTGTTAGCGGACGCCACATTGCATTTGGAGAGCCCCTCTGTGCCCAAACTTTGGAGCTCCCCCACAAGTGACCCCATTTTGGAAACTAGACCCCCCAAGGCACCTTTCTAGATGCATAGTGAGCACTTGGAACCCCCAGGTGCTTCACAAATTGATTCGTAATAATGAAAAAGTGAAAAAAAAAACACTTTTTCATTTTTACGAATTAATTTGTGAAGCACCTAGGGGTTCCAAGTGCTCACTATGCATCTAGATAGGTGCCTTGGGGGGTCTAGTTTCCAAAATGGGGTCACTTGTGGAGGAGCTCCAATGTTTGGGCACACAGGGACTCTCCAAATGCAACATGATATCCGCTAACAATTTGAGCCGACAATTTGTTAGCGGATATCATGTTGCATTTGGAGAGTCCCTGTGTGCCCAAACATTGGAGCTCCCCCACAAGTGACCCCATTTTGGAAACTAGACCCCCCAAGGCACCTATCTAGATTCATAGTGAGCACTTGGAACCCCAGGTGCTTCACAAATTGATTCATAAAAATGAAAAAGTGTTTTTTTTTTCACTTTTTCATTTTTACGAATCAATTTGTGAAGCACCTGGGGGTTCCAAGTGCTCACTATGCATCTAGAAAGGTGCCTTGGGGGGTCTAGTTTCCAAAATGGGGTCACTTGTGGGGGAGCTCCAAAGTTTGGGCACAGAGGGGCTCTCCAAACGCAATGTGGTGTCCGCTAACAATTTGAGCCGATTTTCCATTTAATTTGTTAGCGGATACCATGTTGCATTTAGAGAGTCCCTGTGTGCCCAAACATTGGAGCTCCCCCACAAGTGACCCCATTTTGGAAACTAGACCCCCCAAGGCACCTATCTAGATTCATAGTGAGCACTTGGAACCCCAGGTGCTTCACAAATTGATTCATAAAAATGAAAAAGTGTTTTTTTTTTCACTTTTTCATTTTTACGAATCAATTTGTGAAGCACCTGGGGGTTCCAAGTGCTCACTATGCATCTAGAAAGGTGCCTTGGGGGGTCTAGTTTCCAAAATGGGGTCACTTGTGGGGGAGCTCCAAAGTTTGGGCACAGAGGGGCTCTCCAAACGCAATGTGGTGTCCGCTAACAATTTGAGCCGATTTTCCATTCAATTTGTTAGCGGACACCATGTCGCGTTTGGAGAGCCCGTGATGTGCCTAAACAGTGGAGCTCCCCCACAAGTGTCCCCATTTTGGAAACTATACCCCTCAAAGATTTTATTAAGGTGTATAGTGAACATTTTGAACCCAGAGGTACGGCACATTATTTGTTTACATTAGGTCATCATATTGAATAAGTTTTCATTATTCTTGAGCGCAAGTGCTCGCTACTTGAGTTTGCATCGGGTACTCAGGTATGCACCATGTACAGCGTGTGCTCGAGTGACATGCTCGAGTCCCTGCTCCGCATGTTTCACGGTTATTAGACACCCAAAAAAAAACATGCGGGGATCGCTCGTGCATGGCAGGCAATCCCCGTAAAGTTTTTTGGCCGCGAAGCATATGGGGCAGAGACTCGAGCATGTCACTCAAATACCCACGATACTAAATGCATACCAGAGCACCCGATGCAAACTCAAGTAGCGAGCACTTGCTCTCAACACTAGTCGCCATATCGTCATCTTTTTTTCTTACTTTTGAAAAAAATCCCAACCCCAGCCCTAACCCTAGCACAACCCTAGCCCCAGCACAACCCTAGCCCCAGCACAACCCTAGCCCCAGCACAACCCTAGCCCCAAACCCAGCCCTAACCCTAGCCCAATCCTAACTCAAGAGTTTATTTTTGACGCCGTTCCTTGTGCGGTATAAGTGATTAGACGACTTTATTCTTCGGGTCGGTGTGATTACAGCAATGCCAGAATCATATGGGGTTTTTATGACTGACAGCTGTCACACACTAAAAGACGCATTTTTTGTAAAATCTAGTTTTTGCATCGCCATATTTTGAGAGCTATAATTTTTCCAAATTTTGGCAGACAGTCATGTGACGGCTCGTTTTTTGCGGGATGACTTGACGTTGTTATTGGTGCCATTTTCAGGCACGTGACATTTTTTGATCGCTTTCTATTCCGATTTTTGGGAGGCAGAATAAACAAAAACCAACAATTCAGGAATTGTTTTTTTTTTTTTTTTTTTATTCTGTTCCGCGTGTGGTAAAATTGATGAGGCAGCTTTACTCTTCGGGTCAGTACGTTTACAGCGGTACCACATTTGTATAATTTTTCTATGTTTTGGCGCTTATACACAATAAAAGCTATTTTATAGAAAAAAATATTTTTTAGTATCGCTTTATTCTGAGAGCTATAACTTTTTTATTTTTCGGCTGATGGAGCTATATGGCGGCTTATTTTTTGCGGGACGAGATGACGTTTTCAGCGGTATCATTTTTATTTATATGCGTCTTTTTGATCGCGTGTTATTCCACTTTTTGTTTGGCAGTATGGTGATAAAGCATTGTTTTTTGCTTGTTTTTTTTTTTTTTTTTTTATCGTGTTCACTGAAGGGGTTAACTAGTGGGACAGTTTTATAGGTCAGGTTGTTCCGGACGCGGCGATACCAAATATGTGTACTTTTATTGTTTTTTTTTTATTTTTTTTATAATAATATTTATTGATGGGTACATTATATTTTTATTTTTGGTGTATTATTTTTTTTATTTTTTTATAATATTTTTGCACATTTTTTTTTTTTTTTTTTTTCCACTTTCACACAGTTTATACACTTTATTACTTTGTCCCACTCTGGGACTTTCACTTTTTTTTTTCTGATCGCCTGCATGGCACAGGAATGGAGCACCATCCCTATGCCATGAAGGCTGTCAGAAGTGCACAGTGTGAAGATTGCTTGGAGATGCACTGCGCATGTCCAAGCAATCTTCCTGCTCTCTGGTGACCCGGATGTTGTCATGACGACATCGGGTCGTCATGGCAACACCCGGGAAGCCTTTGCAGACTGCGCTGGAAGCCGGAAGAGGAGGTGAGTATCGGCGATCACCTCCCCTTGCCCCCGCAATGCCGCGATCGACTTCGATCGACTTCGATCGCGGCATCGCGGGGGTTAATGTGCTGGGAGCGGTGCGTGACCGCTCCCTGCACATAGTACCGGGTGTCAGCTATGACAATCAGCTGACACCCGGCGGCGATCGCGCCCGCACAGCCTGTGTGCGCGCGCGATCGCCATGACGTACTAATACGGGTCTGGCTCTTAAGTCCCAGGGCACAGACGCGTATTAGTACGTCAGATGTTATTAAGGGGTTAAAATACCTTTGATCATTATGGACAAAAAGTTCTGTATGTGGAGAAAAAAGAGCATATAATTTCAAGAACATCTTGCCAACCATTAAGCATGGGGGTGGATCAATCATACTTTGGGGTTGTGTTGCAGCCAAAGGCACAGGGAACATTTAACGGGTAGAGGGAAGAATGGATTCAATGAAATTTCAACAAATTCTTAATGTAAACATAACACCATCTGTAGAAAAGCTGAAGTTGAAAAGCGGATGGCTTCTACAAATGGATAATGATCCTAAACACAAGTCAAAATCCACAATAGACTATTTCAAAAGGCGCAAGCTGAAGGTTTTACAATGGCCCTCACAGTCTGATCTGAACATCATTGAAAATCTGTGGCTAGACCTCGTAATAGCAGAGCATGCAAGACGACCCAGAAATCTCACAGAACTGGTAGAATTTTCCAAGGAAGAATGGATGAAAATCCCTCAAATAAGAATTGGAAGGCTGACTCTCGGCTGGCTACAAAAAGTGTTTACAAGCTGTGATACTTACAAAAAGGAAAAAGGGCAGATGCAAAAGTTTGGGCACCCTGCATGTAGCACCCCCTTTTGAAATTTTGAAAATGAAAAAGATGAATATATATATACTGTATAAAGGAAATGTGTCATCTTGAAATGATCTCTAAAAGGTCTAAAGTTTAATCTTCAGTTTGCTTAACTGTTCACAATAACAATAATTTTGACCAGGGTGCCCAAACTTTTACATGCCACTGTATTTGAATGAATTAATATTGTAAATAGGAGAGTCACTTATGTATCTACTGTATGTTACAAGCATACTATATAGACGAAAGTATTGAGATCCACCTTTTAATCATTAAATTCAGACATTTTCATTCGGTCACTTTGCCACAGATGTAAAATCCAGCACTTAGCCGTTTAGTCTGCATTTACTAACAACTTTAAAAGAATAGGTCATTCTAAAGAGCTCGTAGAATTTGAGTGCAGTACTGTAATATGATGCCACCGATGTAACAAGTCAGATAATGGAATATTTACAAGGAAAGAGATTTCACAATCAACTGTAAGTAACTTTATGAGTTGCTGTGGTTCCTGCCACTATTCAATGGTATTAGAGGAGTGTAGGCAGGAGCTGAGAACGTATAATGAATAAAAGTCGCCATCGCTCTGCTGAATCAATAACTGCAGAATTCCATACCTCCTCTGGCATTAACATCAGCATAAAGACCTGTGAGGCGGAAACCTCATGGCATGAGTTTCTATGGCTCAACAGTCGCATTCAAGCGTTGCATCACTAAGCACAATGACGAGTCTAATGAAGTGTTATAAATAGTGAGCGAGTATGTTCTGTTAACTCTTTTGGCGAGCATGCTCGAGTGTTTCCGGAGTATCTTCAGCATGCTCGGGTGTTATATTTTAGTCGCGCTGTGTGCATGATTTACGACTGTTTGCTTCTTTAATGTAGTCGGTGCCATAGTCCTTCTGAATAGGACTACCTTTATCCGCAGGCATGTATTAAAGCTGTCAGACAGCTTAGGGACCTACAATACTACATCAAACTGGATGATGACCCAACTCCAAAATACTGTATATGAGGGAGCTGAAAAGAGTCATCAAAGGTATGTGTACAGATTCCACACACCTATACTGGGATTCTCAGGTATGAAGTCCAGAAGTTATTTTCTATATGCTTCCCAAGATTCATAAGCCAGGTGACCCAGAGAGGCCAATCATCTCAGGGGTGGGAACACTCACCGAAAAAATCTCAGGGTGGGTAGAAAATGTCCTTAAACTGCTGGTAAGGAAGACAGCTTTCTTAAAAGCTCAGTGGTGTCCTGTAAATAACTGTCTATCTACAATAGGTCCTCTCCCTAAGAATGCCATCTTAGCCACCATGGATGTGGAATCACTATATTAAAACATCCCACATGAAGATGGATTATCCGCCTGCCAAATGTTTCTGGATGCTAATGGAATCCCTTCCGAATCTGTTTTAAGACTCACCAGATTTATCCTCACACATAACTTCTTCTCTGTCGACGAGGAGCTATATCTGCAGCGCTCTGGAACTGCTATGGGCACCAAAATGGCACCCCAGTATGCCAACCTTTTCATGGCGAAACTGGAAAATGACTTTCTAGCATCATGCTCCATCAAACCCCTGGCCTATTTTCCTTTACATTGATGACATCTTAATAATCTGGACTGAGTCTGAACAAGAACTTTTAAAATTCCATGACAAATTCAATAGATTTCATCCCACCATAAACTTAACATTGGAGCACTCAAAAACGGAAATCCACTTTCTGGATACCATCATAAATATTCAAAATGGTTCAATCCAGACATTAGTGCATTGAAACCAATTGACAGTCCCACATACCTCAGATGGGACAGCTTCCACCCAAAACACATTAAAAAGTCCATCGTTTACAGCCAGGCCCTTGGGTTAAGTTTTCATCCCTGTCCGTTGGACTGGAACAGATCCAATTATATCTATCTTAAAAATACATTTTTAAACAAAGGCTACCACCCCACCTGCATTGATGACCAGATTATTAGAGACACAAGGATCCTTAAAAGTCAATTACTTCAGTACGGAGAAAAAGAGGAAAATAATCGTGTACCTCTGGTGGTGACCTACAACCCACAGCTTGAGGTACTGAGAAAAACTGCTAAAAAAACTTCACCACATCCTACACAAGGATGACTGGCTAAAAACAATATTCAAAGACCCTCTCTTACTGTGCTACAGGCAACCTCCAAATTTAAGAAACATCATGAACCGAAGTTCAATGCCCTCAGATACACCAAGAGGAACTTTCGCTTGCAGACCAGATTCCCAACACACAGCAGGAATATAAGATTCCTGGGACATTCACATGTTCATCTTCCAATGTGGTATACTTAGTTTCTGTCCTGTTTCTCCCACATAGAGACCCCCAATAGGAGATATAGTGCACAGAATTGAGAGCAAGTATGAGTTCTCCACACGATTACAGATAGAAATGTTTGGCCACCGGTACCTGTTTTTTTTTTGTGGTCCAGGACACAACATTAACAATATGAAAGTTGTCATATTAAAAGGCAACTTTAAATCACAAAAACATCGAAGGGTCTGGAAATATAAACTGATAATGGTCTTTAACGCTCTCCACACAGGAATAAATCTGGAGCAGATTCCTCAGATTTTGTAGTGAGACATAGACCTGATGCCTTCACTGTCTCTGTCAGGAGGATTTATGATCTTACATGGATATTGGGACCATAAAACTTTCACACCACTAATCCAATCCAATTAAGGACTCACTGTCCAAGCTCAGTTTGTTTGTTAATTTAAATGTCAATTTATTATGCCATGCATCTGCTTTTCCTTTTTTTTTTTTTTTCTTTTTTTTCTTTCTTTGTGTGCATATATTTGTGTTTCTTCATATATCTTGCCGTATCATGCCTGAGGAAGGGATCTAAGTTGTCCCGAAAGCTTGCCTTGTAACATCATTTTTTTTTTGTTGCTAGGCATTCCTCTCAGTGGGAAAAACAAGATAATTTTGTAGTTATGATATCTTTTAATGGCTAAGAAACACCCGAGCATGCTCGTAAATCTCGAATAACGAGCTTGCTCAATCATCACTAGCTATAAAGCATGCTGTCACTAGTCTCTAATCACTCCAGATAAAGGTTTCCAGTGCTCCAGAGTATCTCTGTAGACAAACCAAGGCTCATCCATTAGACTTGTCAAATAGTCAGGAAGGTAACATTCTCCTGAAATTTAAGTTTGGTGGAGGAGGGATAACGTTATGTGGTTGTTTTTTTTAGGGATTGTTCCACTGAATGGAAATTTTAATGCTTAAGTGTACCAAGAGCTTTTGGACAATTGTATGCTTCCAACATTGTGGAGCAGTTTAGGACAGGTCTTTTACTTTTCCAGCATGACTGTGCCCAGGGCACAAAGCAAGGTCCATAAAGGCATGGCTGGGAGAATTTGACAGGGTTTAGTGCTGTGTGAGTTTCTCCATGTGAAACATCTTTACAATGAACTAAAAGGGAGATTGCAAGCTAGTCTATCTCATACACTATCAGCGTCCCCATAGACACAACCCAAAATCCTGTAGAAAGCCTTCCCAGAAGAGAGGAAGCTATCTTTGCTGCAAATCCTATGGATTGAGAATGTAATGTCATAATAGCTCCTAAAGGTGTAATATGTAGGTGTCCCAATCTTTATGTCTCTATTTTATATGCATTGGGTGAATCAAAGTAGCAACAGAAGGAAAAGTTCTGATATGACCACTGCAAATCCCTAGTGCAGTGGGCACAATTACATTAATTTAGCTGAAGCTGTGACCTCACGCTATGTTAAAAGCTGACTTAGGAAAGCACGCTGTAAATATTTCCAGGGTGTTTCTCTGCGGAGCGCACCATGCTGTTTCACTGATGCATCAAGCAGTTTCTGGCAAGTTGCACTTATGCTGCTTTAAGATGATGTGAAAGCCTCAATTAAAAAAAATGCTTTTTTTTCTTGTTTTGAGAACTAGTTTTCAGTTTAATACATCTGGCCTAACACATCTAAAAGGAGGCTTGAATGTTATTTTATCTTTTAAGTACATCGTCTACAAAGTGCTGGTTCTACAAAATGCTCCAATATGGATTACATAAATCTATTTTCAACACTGATTTCTTCCCAGGAGTCCTGATAAAATAGAATTTTAGTTTTGGAACCACGGGAGGTACTGTCCTTCAGGCAATCCATAGTAGTGAACAAATACATTTTATGTAGACTTCCCAGAGACATTGATTTAAACTAGAACTCAGAAGTGGAATAAAATGGACATCTATGCCGCAGAGCATTGTTTTGTAACCATTTGAAACTTGCAATATTATGATGCTTTTTTGATACTTAACTAGAATATTTATGATTATTTTTTTCTGTCCATTGTAATGAAAAAACTGTTTTAGTTAATTTTTCTGAGCTTCTGCTTAAGTGAACATATTGAGTGGTTTCTGGGCTCCATAGTAAGTCTATTGAGTGAAGTCAAAGCTGCAGAGCGTCTTGGTAAGGTGACCAGTCTCCAAAACAATGTGACATGATTGTAGAGAACAATGGAAACAACATTGGTACTGCTGCGTCAATTTGAGCACTATGTAGAAAGTGATTGACCAGACAGAATTTATTCCATATTTTGTTTTTTAAGGAAATATTTAACAGCTTTATTAATGATCTAAAAGCATGTTGGCAGTTATTTCAAGGTTAAATGATGCTAAACAGAAAGTGTATAATTTACATTAAGAAATTCTCATCTTAAAGGGAACCTGTCACCAGGTTTTTCCCATATAAAGTACGGCCACCACCATTAACATATAGCTTTTACAGTATGCTAGAATGCTGTAAAATGGTCCCCAATCCAGTCTGCAGATTTAAAAAAAAATAGCATTTATTATATTTACAGACAGGGCAGTCCGGTCCTATTGGTGTCTCTGATCTTGATCCGGTGCCTCCTCTCTTGTGATCGCCATCTTCCTTCTTGCTTCGTGTGGATGATGTGTCCTACATCATCTACACAGTGTCCTCCATTCGCCCCTGCCAGGCGCACTTCTATCTACTCTGCCGATGGTAGATCGCAGTACTGTAATACCCATGAGCCGGGAAAGGCCAAAGAGCACCTATGACCTGGAAGTAAAGCCGGCACATTGCGCACTACAGTGCTTTGCTCTGTCCTCAGCAGGGCAGAAAGAAATACACCTGCGCAGGAACATGATGGAGGACACTGTGTGGATGACGTAGGATTATAGATGAAAGGAAACCTAAGAAAATGATAGCATTCTCCAGTATCTGTTCCATACATCTCACGCCACCCTCCACCTGTCAACTATGTTAATCTAAAAATATCTATATATTAGCGGGCTAACCTGGTTGTTAAAGTTAGAACCTGCCACTGTAATAAGCCATGCATACACTCAACAATTTTCATTGGTAAAGAATCGTCTTTGACTTTTTTGAAGATCATGTAGTATTGAAGACCGTGCCATCTTTTGCCCCAAATTAGTTACAGATAATCAACAATTAATGTTTTGTCTATATATATATATATATATATATATATATATATATATATATATATATATATATATATATACACAGTACAGACCAAAAGTTTGGACACACCTTCTCATTTAAAGATTTTTCTGTATTTTCATGACTATGAAAATTGTACATTCACACTGAAGGCATCAAAACTATGAATTAACACATGTGGAATTATATACTTAACAAAAAAGTGTGAAACAACTGAAAATATGTCTTATATTCTAGGTTCTTCAAAGTAGCCACCTTTTGCTTTGATGACTGCTTTGCACACTCTTGGCATTCTCTTGATGAGCTTCAAGAGGTAGTCACCGGAAATGGTTTTCACTTCACAGGTGTGCCCTGTCAGGTTTAATAAGTGGGATTTCTTGCCTTATAAATAGGGTTGGGACCATCAGTTGTGTTGTGCAGAAGTCAGGTGGATACACAGCTGATAGTCCTACTGAATAGACAGTTAGAATTTGTATTCTGGCAAGAAAAAAGCAGCTAAGTAAAGAAAAACGAGTGGCCATCATTACTGAAATGAAGGTCAGTCAGTGCGAAAAATTGGGCAAACTTTGAAAGGGTCCCCAAGTGCAGTTGCAAAAACCATCAAGCGCTACAAAGAAACTGGCTCACATGAGGACCGCCCCAGGAAAGGAAGACCAAGAGTCACCTCTGCTTCTGAGGATAAGTTTATCCGAGTCACCAGCCTCAGAAATCGCAGGTTAACAGCAGCTCAGATTAGAGACCAGGTCAATGCCACACAGAGTTCTAGCAGCAGACACATCTCTTCAACAACTGTTAAGAGGAGACTTTGTGCAGCAGGCCTTCATGGTAAAATAGCTGCTAGGAAACCACTGCTAAGGACAGGCAACAAGCAAAAGAGACTTGTTTGGGCTAAAGAACACAAGGAAAGGACATTAGACCAGTGGAAATCTGTGCTTTGGTCTGATGAGCCCAAATTTGAGATCTTTGGTTCCAACCACCGTGTCTTTGTGCAACGCAGAAGAGGTGAACGGATGGACTCTACATGCCTGGTTCGCACCGTGAAGCATGGAGGAGGAGGTGTGATGGTATGAGGGTGCTTTGCTGGTGACACTGTTGGTGATTTATTCAAAATTGAAGGCATACTGAACCAGCATGGCTACCACAGCATCTTGCAGCGGCATGCTATTTCATCCGGTTTGCGTTTAGTTGGACCATCATTTATTTTTCAACAGGCTATTTGACCAAGAAGGAGAGTGATGGGGTGCTACGCCAGATAACCTGGCCTCCATAGTCACCAGACCTGAACTCAATCGAGATGGTTTGGGGTGAGCTGAACCGCAGAGTGAAGGCAAAAAGGTCAACAAGTGCTAAGCATCTCTGGAAACTCCTTCAAGATTGTTGGAAGACCATTTCTGTTGACTACCTCTTGGAGCTCATCAAGAGAATGCCAAGAGTGTGCAAAGCAGTCATCAAAGCAAAAGGTGGCTACTTTGAAGAACCTAGAATATAAGACATATTTTCAGTTGTTCCACACTTTTTTGTTAAGTATATAATTCCACATGTGTTAATTGATAGTTTTGATGCCTTCAGTGTGAATGTACAATTTTTATAGTCATGAAAATACAGAAAAATCTTTAAATGAGAAGGTGTGTCCAAACTTTTGGTCTGTACTGTATATGCATATATATATATATATATATATATATATATATATATATATATATATATATATATATATATATATGTGCTTCTTCTGAAGTGGAGGAAAGGTTACATACTGAGCAGTGGCGTACCGCCAATGGCGGCAGACCACGCGACCGCTATGGGGCCGGGCGGGTGAGGGGGCCCGCGACGACCGCTGCGGTCCGGCGGCTATGCTGTGCTGACAGTGCTGTACGCCTTTAATTAAATGTAAGCGACGCCCACCGGCTGCCATATACCTTCTTCTAATCTTCTTCCTTCCTGGTTCCTGGTCTGCTGCCGGCTGAATGCTCTGGCTGGATTTGCATAAGAACATCACGCCTCCTGGCTGACGTAGCTTTCCAGCCAGAGAGCAGCAGTGTGCAGGGCCCGGCCAGAAGCAGGAACTCAGCACATGAGCACATCCGTTAATGTCTGTGTGGAGAGAGAGATGGTGAGCCGGTCCGGCGGTGTTTTTTTTTTTTAATGTGTCCCCTCACTGTGCTGGCGCTGCACTTTGCACTTGACACCTGAGGGTGGAGGGGGGGCCCCTGGCCCTGCACACAATTTGGAGGGTGGAGGTGGGGGCCCTGGCCCTGCACATAATGTGGAGGGTGGAGGTGGGGGGCCCCTGGCCCTGCACACAATGTGGAGGGTGGAGGTGGGCCCCTGGCCTGCACACAATGTGGAGAGTGGAGGGGGGGACCCCTGGCCCTGCACACAATGTGGAGGGTGGAGGTGGGGGGCCCCTAGCCCTGCACACAATGTGGAGGGTGGAGGGGGGCCCCTGGCTCTGCACACAATGTGGAGAGTGGAGCGGGGACCCCTGGCCCTGCACACAATGTGGAGGGGGGCCCCTGGCTCTGCACACAATGTGGAGAGTGGAGGGGGGACCCCTGGCCCTGCACACAATGTGGAGGTGGGGGGGCTCCTAGCCCAGCACACAATGTGGAGGGGGCCCCTGGCCCTGCACACAATGTGGAGAGTGGATGGGGGACCCCTGGCTCTGCACACAATGTGGCGGGTGGAGGTGGGGGGGCTCCTAGCCCTGCACACAATGTGGAGGGGGGACCCCTGGCCCTGCACACAATGTGGAGAGTGGATGGGGGACCCCTGGCCCTGCACACAATGTGGAGGGTGGAGGTGGGGGGCCCCTAGCCCTGCACACAATGTGGAGGGGGGACCCCTGGCCCTGCACACAATGTGGAGGGTGGAGGTGGGCCCCTGGCCCTGCACACAATGTGGAGGTGGGGGGGCCCTGGCCCTGCACACAATGTGGAGGGTGGAGGGGGGTCCCTGGCCCTGCACACAATGTGGAGAGTGGAGGGGGGACCCCTGGCCCTGCACACAATGTGGAGGGTGGAGGTGGGGGGCCCCTAGCCCTGCACACAATGTGGAGGGTGGAGGGGGGACCCCTGGCCCTGCACACAATGTGGAGGGTGGAGGGGGGACCCCTGGCCCTGCACACAATGTGGAGGGTGGAGGGGGGACCCCTGGCCCTGCACACAATGTGGAGGGTGGAGGGGGGACCCCTGGCCCTGCACACAATGTGGAGGGTGGAGGGGGGACCCCTGGCCCTGCACACAATGTGGAGGGTGGAGGTGGGCCCCTGGCCCTGCACACAATGTGGAGGGTGGAGGGGGGGGCCCTGGCCCTGCACACAATGTGGAGGGTGGAGGGGGGTCCCTGGCCCTGCACACAATGTGGAGGGGGGACCCCTGGCCCTGCACACAATGTGGAGGGTGGAGGTGGGGGGCCCCTAGCCCTGCACACAATGTGGAGGGTGCAGGGGGGACCCCTGGCCCTGCACACTATGTGGAGGGTGGAGGTGGGGAGCCCCTGGCCCTGCACACAATGTGGAGGGTGGAGGGGGGGGGCCTTGGCCCTGCACACAATGTGGAGGGTGGAGGTGGGGAGCCCCTGGCCCTGCACACAATGTGGAGGGTGGAGGTGGGGGCCCCTGGCCCTGCACACAATGTGGAGGGTGGAGGGGGGACATCTGGCCCTGCACACAATGTGGAGGGTGGAGGTGGGGGCCCCTGGCCCTGCACACAATGTGGAGGGTGGAGGGGAGCCCCTGGCCCTGCATACAATGTGGAGGGTGGACACCTGGCCCCGCACACAATGTGGAGGGTGGAGGTGGGGGCCCCTGGCCCTGCACACAATGTGGAGGGTGGAGGTGGGGGCCCTGCACACAATGTGGAGGGTGGAGGTGGGGGCCCCTGGTCCTGAACACAATGTGGAGGGTGGAGGTGGGGGCCGCTAGTCCTGCACACAATGTGGAGGGTGGAGGTGGGGGCCCCTGGCCCTGCACACAATGTGGAGGGTGGAGGTGGGGGCCCCTGGCCCTGCACACAATGTGGATGGTGGAGGGGGGGGGCCCTGGCCCTGCACACAATGTGGAGGGTGGAGGGGGGACACCTGGCCCTGCACACAGTGTGGAGGGTGGAGGTGGGGGCCCCTGGCCCTGCACACAATGTGGAGGGTGGAGGTGGGGGCCCCTGGCCCTGCACACAATGTGGAGGGTGGAGGTGGGGGCCCCTGGCCCTGCACACAATGTGGAGGGTGGAGGGGAGCCCCTGGCCCTGCATACAATGTGGAGGGTGGACACCTGGCCCCGCACACAATGTGGAGGGTGGAGGTGGGGGCCCCTGGCCCTGCACACAATGTGGAGGGTGGAGGTGGGGGCCTTGGCCCTGCACACAATGTGGAGGGTGGAGGTGGGGGCCCTGCACACAATGTGGAGGGTGGAGGTGGGGGCCCCTGGTCCTGAACACAATGTGGAGGGTGGAGGTGGGGGCCCCTGGCCCTGCACACAATGTGGAGGGTGGAGGGGGGGGCCCTGGCCCTGCACACAATGTGGAGGGTGGAGGGGGGTCCCTGGCCCTGCACACAATGTGGAGAGTGGAGGGGGGACCCCTGGCCCTGCACACAATGTGGAGGGTGGAGGTGGGGGGCCCCTAGCCCTGCACACAATGTGGAGGGTGCAGGGGGGACCCCTGGCCCTGCACACTATGTGGAGGGTGGAGGTGGGGAGCCCCTGGCCCTGCACACAATGTGGAGGGTGGAGGGGGGGGGCCTTGGCCCTGCACACAATGTGGAGGGTGGAGGTGGGGAGCCCCTGGCCCTGCACACAATGTGGAGGGTGGAGGTGGGGGCCCCTGGCCCTGCACACAATGTGGAGGGTGGAGGGGGGACATCTGGCCCTGCACACAATGTGGAGGGTGGAGGTGGGGGCCCCTGGCCCTGCACACAATGTGGAGGGTGGAGGTGGGGGCCCCTGGCCCTGCACACAATGTGGAGGGTGGAGGTGGGGGCCCCTGGCCCTGCACACAATGTGGAGGGTGGAGGTGGGGGCCCCTGGCCCTGCACACAATGTGGAGGGTGGAGGGGAGCCCCTGGCCCTGCATACAATGTGGAGGGTGGACACCTGGCCCCGCACACAATGTGGAGGGTGGAGGTGGGGGCCCCTGGCCCTGCACACAATGTGGAGGGTGGAGGTGGGGGCCCTGCACACAATGTGGAGGGTGGAGGTGGGGGCCCCTGGTCCTGAACACAATGTGGAGGGTGGAGGTGGGGGCCGCTAGTCCTGCACACAATGTGGAGGGTGGAGGTGGGGGCCCCTGGCCCTGCACACAATGTGGAGGGTGGAGGTGGGGGCCCTGGCCCTGCACACAATGTGTAGGGTGGAGGTGGGGGCCCCTGGCCCTGAACACAATGTGGAGGGTGGAGGTGGGGGCCCCTGGCCCTGCACACAATGTGGAGGGTGGAGGTGGGGGCCCCTGGCCCTGCACACAATGTGGAGGGTGGAGGTGGGGGCCCCTGGCCCTGCACACAATGTGGATGGTGGAGGGGAGCCCCTGGCCCTGCACACAATGTGGAGGGGGGGGCCCTGGCCCTGCACACAATGTGGAGGGTGGAGGGGGGACACCTGGCCCTGCACACAGTGTGGAGGGTGGAGGTGGGGGCCCCTGGCCCTGCACACAATGTGGAGGGTGGAGGTGGGGGCCCCTGGCCCTGCACACAATGTGGAGGGTGGAGGTGGGGGCCCCTGGCCCTGCACACAATGTGGAGGGTGGAGGGGAGCCCCTGGCCCTGCATACAATGTGGAGGGTGGACACCTGGCCCCGCACACAATGTGGAGGGTGGAGGTGGGGGCCCCTGGCCCTGCACACAATGTGGAGGGTGGAGGTGGGGGCCTTGGCCCTGCACACAATGTGGAGGGTGGAGGTGGGGGCCCTGCACACAATGTGGAGGGTGGAGGTGGGGGCCCCTGGTCCTGAACACAATGTGGAGGGTGGAGGTGGGGGCCCCTGGCCCTGCACACAATGTGGAGGGTGGAGGTGGGGGCCCCTGGCCCTGCACACAATGTGGAGGGTGGAGGTGGGGGCCCTGGCCCTGCACACAATGTGGAGGGTGGAGGTGGGGGGCCCCTAGCCCTGCACACAATGTGGAGGGTGGAGGTGGGGGGCCCCTAGCCCTGCACACAATGTGGAGGGTGGAGGTGGGGGCCCTGGCCCTGCACACAATGTGGAGGGTGGAGGTGGGGGCCCCTGGCCCTGCACACAATGTGGAGGGTGGAGGGGAGCCCCTGGCCCTGCACACAATGTGGAGGGTGGAGGTGGGGGCCCTGGCCCTGCACACAATGTGGAGGGTGGAGCGGGGGGGCCCTGGCCCTGCACACAATGTGGAGGGTGGAGGGGGGTCCCTGGCCCTGCACACAATGTGGAGAGTGGAGGGGGGACCCCTGGCCCTGCACACAATGTGGAGGGTGGAGGTGGGGGGCCCCTAGCCCTGCACACAATGTGGAGGGGGGACCCCTGGCCCTGCACACAATGTGGAGAGTGGATGGGGGACCCCTGGCCCTGCACACAATGTGAAAGGTGGAGGTGGGGACCCCTGGCCCTGCACACAATGTGGAGGGTGGAGGTGGGGGCCCTGGCCCTGCACACAATGTGGAGAGTGGAGGGGGGACCCCTGGCCCTGCACACAATGTGGAGGGTGGAGGTGGGGGCCCCTGGCCCTGCACACAATGTGGAGGGTGGAGGGGGGTCCCTGGCTCTGCACACAATGTGGAGAGTGGAGGGGGGACCCCTGGCCCTGCACACAATGTGGAGGGTGGAGGTGGGGGGCCCCTAGCCCTGCACACAATGTGGAGGGGGGACCCCTGGCCCTGCACACAATGTGGAGAGTGGATGGGGGACCCCTGGCCCTGCACACAATGTGAAAGGTGGAGGCGGGGACCCCTGGCCCTGCACACAATGTGGAGGGTGGAGGTGGGGGCCCTGGCCCTGGCCCTGCACACAATGTGGAGAGTGGAGGGGGGACCCCTGGCCCTGCACACAATGTGGAGGGTGGAGGTGGGGGCCCCTGGCCCTGCACACAATGTGGAGGGTGGAGGGGGGTCCCTGGCCCTGCACACAATGTGGAGAGTGGAGGGGGGACCCCTGGCCCTGCACACAATGTGGAGGGTGGAGGTGGGGGGCCCCTAGCCCTGCACACAATGTGGAGGGTGCAGGGGGGACCCCTGGCCCTGCACACTATGTGGAGGGTGGAGGTGGGGAGCCCCTGGCCCTGCACACAATGTGGAGGGTGGAGGGAGGGGGCCTTGGCCCTGCACACAATGTGGAGGGTGGAGGGGGGTCCCTGGCCCTGCACACAATGTGGAGGGTGGAGGTGGGGGCCCCTGACACTGCACATAATGTGGAGGGTGGAGGTGGGGGCCCCTGGCACTGCACATAATGTGGAGGGTGGAGGGGAGCCCCTGGCCCTGCATACAATGTGGAGGGTGGAGGGGGAGCCCCTGGCCCTGCATACAATGTGGAGGTGGGGGCCCCTGGCCCCGCACACAATGTGGAGAGTGGAGGTGGGGGCCCCTGGCCCTGCACACAATGTGGAGGGTGGAGGTGGGGGCCCCTGGTCCTGAGCACAATGTGGAGGGTGGAGGTGGGGGCCCCTGGCCCTGCACACAATGTGGAGGGTGGAGGTGGGGGCCCTGGCCCTGCACACAATGTGTAGGGTGGAGGTGGGGGCCCCTGGCTCTGAACACAATGTGGAGGGTGGAGGTGGGGGCCCCTGGCCCTGCACACAATGTGGAGGGTGGAGGTGGGGGCCCTGGCCCTGCACACAATGTGGAGGGTGGAGGTGGGGGCCCCTGGCCCTGCACACAATGTGGATGATGGAGGGGAGCCCCTGGCCCTGCACACAATGTGGAGGGTGGAGGTGGGGGCCCTGGCCCTGCACACAATGTCGAGGGTGGAGGGGGGACACCTGGCCCTGCACACAATGTCGAGGGTGGAGGTGGGGGCCCTGGCCCTGCACACAATGTGGAGGGTGGAGGGGGGACACCTGGCCCTGCATACAATGTGGAGGGTGGAGGGGGAGCCCCTGGCCCTGCATACAATGTGGAGGGTGGAGGGGGAGCCCCTGGCCCTGCATACAATGTGGAGGGTGGAGGGGGAGCCCCTGGCCCTGCATACAATGTGGAGGGTGGAGAGGGAACACCTGGCCCTGCACACAATGTGGAGGGTGGAGGTGGGGGCCCCTGGCCCTGCACACAATGTGGAGGGTGGAGGTGGGGGCCCCTGGTCCTGAACACAATGTGGAGGGTGGAGGTGTGGGCCCCTGGCCCTGCACACAATGTGGAGGGTGGAGGTGGGGGCCCTGGCCCTGCACACAATGTGGAGGGTGGAGGTGGAGGCCCTGGCCCTGCACACAATGTGGAGGGTGGAGGTGGAGGCCCTGGCCCTGCACACAATGTGGAGGGTGGAGGTCGGGGCCCTGGCCCTGCACACAATGTGGAGGGTGGAGGTGGGGGCCCTGGCCCTGCACACAATGTGGAGGGTGGAGGTGGGGGCTCTGGCCCTGCACACAATGTGGAGGGTGGAGGTGGGGGCCCTGGCCCTGCACACAATGTGGAGGGGGGGGGGCCCTGGCCCTGCACACAATGTGGAGGGTGGAGGGGGGTCCCTGGCCCTGCACACAATGTGGAGAGTGGAGGGGGGACCCCTGGCCCTGCACACAATGTGGAGGGTGGAGGTGGGGGGCCCCTAGCCCTGGACACAATGTGGAGGGGGGACCCCTGGCCCTGCACACAATGTGGAGAGTGGAGGGGGGACCCCTGGCCCTGCACACAATGTGGAGGGTGGAGGTGGGGGCCCCTGGCCCTGCACACAATGTGGAGGGTGGAGTTGGGGGCCCTGGCCCTGCACACAATGTGGAG
Source organism: Phyllobates terribilis (assembly GCF_046119375.1). Taxonomy (NCBI): domain Eukaryota; kingdom Metazoa; phylum Chordata; class Amphibia; order Anura; family Dendrobatidae; genus Phyllobates; species Phyllobates terribilis. The sequence goes on from NW_027362771.1 coordinate 218,864,689, forward strand.
GGTGGCGGTGGAGGCCCTGGCCCTGCACACAATGTGGAGGGTGGAGGTGGGGGCCCTGGCCCTGCACACAATGTGGAGGGTGGAGGTGGGGGCCCTGGCCCTGCACACAATGTGGAGGGTGCAGGTGGGGGCCCTTGCCCTGCACACAATGTGGAGGGTGGAGGTGGGGGCCCTTGCCCTGCACACAATGTGGAGGGTGGAGGTGGGGGCCCTGGCCCTGCACACAATGTGGAAGGTGGAGGGGGGGGGGCCCTGGCCCTGCACACAATGTGGAGGGTGGAGGTGGGGGCCCCTGGCCCTGCACACAATGTGGAGGGTGGAGGGGGGTCCCTGGCCCTGCACACAATGTGGAGAGTGGAGGGGGGACCCCTGGCCCTGCACACAATGTGGAGGGTGGAGGTGGGGGGCCCCTAGCCCTGCACACAATGTGGAGGGTGCAGGGGGGACCCCTGGCCCTGCACACTATGTGGAGGGTGGAGGTGGGGAGCCCCTGGCCCTGCACACAATGTGGAGGGTGGAGGGAGGGGGCCTTGGCCCTGCACACAATGTGGAGGGTGGAGGGGGGTCCCTGGCCCTGCACACAATGTGGAGGGTGGAGGGGGGACACCTGGCCCTGCACACAATGTGGAGGGTGGAGGTGGGGGCCCCTCGCACTGCACATAATGTGGAGGGTGGAGGTGGGGGCCCCTGGCCCTGCACACAATGTGGAGGGTGGAGGGGAGCCCCTGGCCCTGCATACAATGTGGAGGGTGGAGGGGGAGCCCCTGGCCCTGCATACAATGTGGAGGGGGGACACCTGGCCCCGCACACAATGTGGAGGTGGGGGCCCCTGGCCCCGCACACAATGTGGAGAGTGGAGGTGGGGGCCCCTGGCCCTGCACACAATGTGGAGGGTGGAGGTGGGGGCCCCTGGTCCTGAGCACAATGTGGAGGGTGGAGGTGGGGGCCCCTGGCCCTGCACACAATGTGGAGGGTGGAGGTGGGGGCCCTGGCCCTGCACACAATGTGTAGGGTGGAGGTGGGGGCCCCTGGCCCTGAACACAATGTGGAGGGTGGAGGTGGGGGCCCCTGGCCCTGCACACAATGTGGAGGGTGGAGGTGGGGGCCCTGGCCCTGCACACAATGTGGAGGGTGGAGGTGGGGGCCCCTGGCCCTGCACACAATGGGGATGGTGGAGGGGAGCCCCTGGCCCTGCATACAATGTGGAGGGTGGAGGGGGAGCCCCTGGCCCTGCATACAATGTGGAGGGTGGAGGGGAGCCCCTGGCCCTGCATACAATGTGGAGGGTGGAGGGGGAGCCCCTGGCCCTGCATACAATGTGGAGGGTGGAGGTGGGGGCCCTGGCCCTGCACACAATGTGGAGGGTGGAGGGGGGACACCTGGCCCTGCACACAATGTGGAGGGTGGAGGTGGGGGCCCTGGCCCTGCACACAATGTGGAGGGTGGAGGGGGAGCCCCTGGCCCTGCATACAATGTGGAGGGTGGAGAGGGAACACCTGGCCCTGCACACAATGTGGAGGGTGGAGGTGGGGGCCCCTGGCCCTGCACACAATGTGGAGGGTGGAGGTGGGGGCCCCTGGTCCTGAACACAATGTGGAGGGTGGAGGTGGGGGCCCCTGGCCCTGCACACATTGTGGAGGGTGGAGGTGGGGGCCCCTGGTCCTGAACACAATGTGGAGGGTGGAGGTGGGGGCCCCTGGCCCTGCACACAATGTGGATGGTGGAGGGGAGCCCCTGGCCCTGCACACAATGTGGAGGGTGGAGGTGGGGGCCCTGGCCCTGCACACAATGTGGAGGGGGGGGGGCCCTGGCCCTGCACACAATGTGGAGGGTGGAGGTGGGGGCCTCTGGCCCTGCACACAATGTGGAGGGTGGAGGGGGGTCCCTGGCCCTGCACACAATGTGGAGAGTGGAGGGGGGACCCCTGGCCCTGCACACAATGTGGAGGGTGGAGGTGGGGGCCCTGGCCCTGCACACAATGTGGAGGGTGGAGGTGGGGGCCCTGGCCCTGCACACAATGTGGAGGGGGGGGGGCACTGGCCCTGCACACAATGTGGAGGGTGGAGGGGGGTCCCTGGCCCTGCACACAATGTGGAGAGTGGAGGGGGGACCACTGGCCCTGCACACAATGTGGAGGGTGGAGGTGGGGGGCCCCTAGCCCTGCACACAATGTGAAGGGGGGACCCCTGGCCCTGCACACAATGTGGAGAGTGGAGGGGGGACCCCTGGCCCTGCACACAATGTGGAGGGTGGAGGTGGGGGCCCCTGGCCCTGCACACAATGTGGAGGGTGGAGGTGGGGGCCCTGGCCCTGCACACAATGTGGAGGGTGGAGGTGGAGGCCCTGGCCCTGCACACAATGTGGAGGGTGGAGGTGGGGGCCCTGGCCCTGCACACAATGTTGAGGGTGGAGGTGGGGGCCCTGGCCCTGCACACAATGTGGAGGGTGGAGGTGGGGGCCCTGGCCCTGCACACAATGTGGAGGGTGGAGGTGGGGGCCCTGGCCCTGCACACAATGTGGAGGGTGGAGGTGGGGGCCCTGGCCCTGCACACAATGTGGAGGGTGGAGGTGGGGGCCCTGGCCCTGCACACAATGTGGAGGGTGGAGGGGGGGGGGCCCTGGCCCTGCACACAATGTGGAGGGTGGAGGGGGGTCCCTGGCCCTGCACACAATGTGGAGAGTGGAGGGGGGACCCCTGGCCCTGCACACAATGTGGAGGGTGGAGGTGGGGGGCCCCTAGCCCTGCACACAATGTGGAGGGGGGACCCCTGGCCCTGCACACAATGTGGAGAGTGGAGGGGGGACCCCTGGCCCTGCACACAATGTGGAGGGTGGAGGTGGGGGCCCCTGGCCCTGCACACAATGTGGAGGGTGGAGGTGGGGGCCCTAGCCCTGCACACAAGGTGGAGGGTGGAGGTAGAGGCCCTGGCCCTGCACACAATGTGGAGGGTGGAGGTGGGGGCCCTGGCCCTGCACACAATGTGGAGGGTGGAGGTGGGGGCCCTGGCCCTGCACACAATGTGGAGGGTGGAGGTGGGGGCCCTGGCCCTGCACACAATGTGGAGGGTGGAGGTGGGGGCCCTGGCCCTGCACACAAGGTGGAGGGTGGAGGTGGGGGCCCTGGCCCTGCACACAATGTGGAGGGTGGAGGTGGGGGCCCTGGCCCTGCACACAATGTGGAGGGTGGAGGTGGGGGCCCTGGCCCTGCACACAATGTGGAGGGTGGAGGTGGGGGCCCTGGCCCTGCACACAATGTGGAGGGTGGAGGTGGGGGCCCTGGCCCTGCACACAATGTGGAGGGTGGAGGTGGAGGTTCTTATATTCAATTATACTATTGATTTAGGCAGTTTTTGTACACTTGTTATGTAAAATAATTGTTTTATATCTATTTTGCTGTTTCAGGTTGTCGTCCTGCTTAATCTTCCATTTTGACTTTTACAAGGAATATATCAAGTTGGATGTAAGTGTTTTACTTTTTTTTTACTCAAATGAGAATAAATGAAGGACTAGCTATAAAATTTTAATTGTCTTCTATTTCAAGGCAATCTCTTTCTTGGACAATGTTTGGTCTATATAACATGCATGCTTGGAGTTAAGAGCACCTGTTGATCCTTTTTTTTGGGAGGGGGGTGTCCATTCAGACTTTTGCTATGGGGCCCCATGATTTCTATGTACGCCCCTGATACTGAGCCCCTTTGGCTGTATTCAACAATATGCTGAGGCATCTGCAAAGGATTCAGTAAGGAGGACTTTCTTTTTGAGAGGTCTCCAAGGAAAAGAAAGTATCAATGTTGACAATAGATAGACACAATGTTGACAAGATAGATATAAGACACCATAACCTCTTCTTATGTTTCAGAAGGTGTCACGCAAGCAGTATTGTCAAAGATAGTTGAACAAACAGCTTCATAACCATTGTCTAAAACATTTATTATAAATTGGCTTAGTAGGCTTCTAATGAAGATAGCGCACTTCTCCCACGCTCTGCTTTATCTTTTACTTTGTACGCACTCTTTTGATCTTGCTCTTTCCCCATTGTTTTGCTTCTGCAGGATGGAAGCAGAAGATGTGATTTTTTTTTTCTTTTATTCATTGTAAATAATAATTCCTTTAAACTTGGCACCAGCACAAGACTTCCGTTGTATATTCAGATTGTATAATTAATGCAAGAAAGCTACTGTATACTACCCAAAGATGCAGAGAAGAGAGAGTATTCATGTAAAGTACCTTTCCTTATGTGTTCTATGGGCATGGCTGAGACTTTGTGTGTGATACTACCAAGACACAAAATGAAAATGATTTACAGTGTGCATAAAAAAAAACAACACATTTTTCTTATGGTTGTATGACTATGGGAACACTAATGGAGCACTGTGAAATCTCACTAAATTCTTCAAATGTGTATTTTGATTCTCATATCTTAATGTGTGGAACTATAAAAAAATATTTGCAATTGACATCTATTTTCAAAACTATATGGATCAAAAGAAAATTTTTGGCCTAGTACCTCAAATAATTGTTATAATTGTTTGGAGATGGTTGCCATTGGTTGCTCCCTGCTGTGGTTCTTATTTTTATAGAATGAGTATGTGTAGATATGGCTCTTCACATTCATTGCAGGCAATGCAAGTTTACATTCCAACGTGTGCTTGCTTCATCCTGACCGTACAAGGTGTGGGTGTACGTGCACAGTAAATTCTTCATCTCTTTGCTAAATGTATCCTTCATTTAATCCCTTCACGACATATGACATACATTTACGTCATATGGCGTGTCCCTAACTTTCGTGCGGGCTCGATTTAATGTCTGATTTAATCAGCGATCATGTGCCATTAATAGCCATGGGTGGAGCTGTCCTGTTAAGTGCTGCTGTCAATCTTTGACAGTGGCATTTACAGCAAGCCGGCTTGAAGCACGTCATTCCATGCGTCCCTGAAGTAATCACGGGATGCCGATGTGTTCCCATGACAGCCTGAGGTCTGCCAAAGATCTCCATGCTTGCTATGACGATTCTCCTGTGAAAGCCAGCCTGTAGCTGGTATTCATAAGAGATCGTGATTTTAGCTGTACAACGCAGTGCTAGCGCACTGCTGTGTACAGCAGCTTTAAATCCCCTAAGGAGACTATTAAATATGGTGAAAAGTTAAAAAAACTTAAAAAAAAACAAACAAAAACTTTTGTCCCATTAAAAATAAAACAATTAAGAAAATACACAGATCTATCAAAATCTAAAGTAAATTAATCCAATCGGTAAATGGTGTAATGAGAAAAAAAATCAAAACTGCAGAATTACGTATTTTCGGCCGACGCAACATTGCAATAAAATGCTATAAGAGGCGATGAAAACATCTTATCTACCCCAAAATGGTATTAGTAAAAACGTCAGCTCAGAGCGCAAAAATAAATAATAAATAAGCCCTCGCCCAGCCCCCAAATTTAAAGCGTTATGGGTCTCAGAAAATGGCAACACAAGCTTCGATTTTATTTTATTTTTTTACAAATTTCACATTTTTTTTTTCACACCCAAAATAAAAAAAGAAACTATAAATGTTTTGTATCTGCGCAATTGTACCGAGGTGGAGAATCATATTTTTAGGACAGTTTACCATATAGTGAACATGGTAAAATTAAAAAAAAAAAATTGTGAAATTGCACTTTTTTGGTAGTTTCAACATACTTAGCCATATATTTTTGCGGGATGAGTTGTACTTTTAAGCGCTGCCCGACCACCCACTGTATATAAACGTTGGCACTGCCTGGGCTCTGTGCAGCGCCGACGTTTATAAACGGTCGGTGGTCCCGCAGCGCTCAGGACCCCCAGGGTCCTGCAGGCGCTTCGGTTGCAGTTCAGATCAGTAGCAGTGACAGGGGACATCATCGGGACCTGATTGGATCAGGTCCCAATGATGTTAACCCTTTGCTATCTTCTAGATGCCGTGATCTATAGCGATTGCGGCATTTAGAAGATAGTGAGAGGAGAGGGGGTCGTCCACTTACCTCTCCAATGGCCCCCTGATGTCTGAGAGGACCTGCCGTTGTCATGGCAGCCGGAGGTCACATGACCGTCTCTGGGTGTGCCATGTACGGTGTCCTGCTAGACTGCAGATGAAGTCTAGAAGGAGACACTGACTGTGAAACTGTCAGCAAAGCTCTCACGCAATGCAATACATGTCTACTGCATTGCATGAGAACAGTGATTAGAAAAATAAAAATGTCCCATACAGGGACTAAGTAAAAATGTAAAAAAAAAGTCTAAAAAATGTTTTCAAACTGTTTAAAAAAAATCACAAAAAAAAATAAAAAAAAAAATAAAATATTAAACCAATAAATCCGTATATTTATGCAAAAACAAAAAAAGTACACATATTTGGTATCGCCGCGTCTGAAACAACCCGATCTATAAAACTGTCACACCTAATTAACTCCTTCTGTGCACACCATAATAAAAATAAATAAAAAACAGAGCAAAAAACTATGCTATTTCATCATATCGCCAAACAAAAAGTGGAAAAAAATGCGATCAAAAAGCAAAATGGAAATAAAAATGGTACCGCTGAAAACGTCATCTTATACCACAAAAAAAAAAGCCGACATACAGCTCCATCAGCCGAAAAATACAAAAGTTATAGCTCTCAGAATAAAGCGATGCAAAAAAATATTTTTTCTATAAAATTGTTTTATTGTGTAAAAGTGCCAAAACATAAAAAAATATACAGTCAGTGTAGTATCGCTGTAAACTTACTGACCCGAAGAATAATGCTACCTTATCACTTTTACCACACGCAGAACGGCATAAAAGAAAACCTCAAAAAAAAATTCCTGAATTGTTGGTTTTTGTTAATTTTACCTCCCAAAAAACGGAATAGAAAGCGATCAAAAAATGTCACGTACCCAAAAATGGTACAAATAAAAATGTCAACTCGTCCTGCAAAAAACAAGCTGTCACATGACTCTGTCGGCCGAAATATGGAAAAATTATAGCTCTCAAAATATGGCGATGCAAAAACTAGATTTTGCAAAAAAAAGCGTCTTTTAGTGTGTGACAGCTGTCAGTCATAAAAACCTGATATAAATCTGGCATCTCTGTAATCGCACCGACCCGAAGAATAAAGTAATCTCATTACTTATACCGCACGAGGAACGGCGTAAAAAATAAATAAAACCAATTCTTCACCTGCTACTGATTTGTTTATTATGTCTCCCAAAGATCGCAGTAAGGCTCTGCTCACATTTATCCTGCGCTCTGCGCTGAGCACTTACACCAGAGTTTCTATGTAAATCTCTGAAATACGTGATTTAGACGGAACCCATGACGGAATATTCCCTGTAATGAGGCAGATATAGGCCACTGGGGATGCCGTCTGGCCTGTGATCCCACGGTATCAGTTTTTTTAGGCGTGCATAAAAGTGCGGTTGACCACAGTTTTGTGCACTTCTGAAAAAAAGGACACCACTAAACAGAGGCCAGACGGAGTCCAGAGTAACTCTGCTGCCTCATTATAGTGAATGGATCCCGCAGGGGTTTCATCTGAATTACATCACTTGGAAATTTAGATGGAAACCCCGATGTAAGTGCTCAGCATAGAGTGCCGGATAAACAATATGTAAAATGTTCCCAATAAAAGCTTCAACTCAGTCCTCAAAAAAAGCTAATCCCAACTCAGGTCCATTATCTGTTAAAAATATAAGGGACTTCCAAGTTACTGGTAGCAGAAAAGCTCTGGAAAAGCAAAATGGCCCTTGCCCCCCAAAAGAAATTCAGAAAATTTTGTGCTCCCAAATCCAAATGCCTATTCTACAATAATTTGTTCTCCAATTGTCAAATAGCGCTCTGTCCCTCCCAGATCTCGCCGTATGGCTAAGCGGTACGATACAGCCACATATGGAGTATTGCCACTTTTAGAAGAAATTGTGTGACACATTTCGGCACCATTTTTACCCATTGCCCTGTGTGAACATGTAAAATCTGAGGGTAAAACATTTATTTGTGGTAAAAATATAATTATGTTTTCTTCACTGCCCAATGATATAAATTTCAAAATTAAAAAATACTCACTACTTCCCTAGATGAATTTCCTTGAGAGGTGTAGTTTACAAAATGGGGTCACTTGTGGGGGTTTCTGCTGTTTCGGCATGTCAGCGACTCTTCAAATGTCACATGGTGTCTGCAACCTATCCCAGCCAACATAGCGCTCCTTTCTCTTCCGAACCCTGCCGTACACCAAAGCAGTGGTTTTCCCCCACATATGGGGTATCGGCGTACTCAGGAGAAATTGCTCAACAAATTTCATGGTGCAATTTCTCCTGTTATCCTTATGATAATGCAAAATTAGGGGATGAAAAACATTTTTTGTGGGAAAAATGTGAAAATTTTATTTTTACGGCTCAATATTAGAAACTTCTGTGAAGCACCTGGGGGTTCAAGGTGCTCACCACACATGTAGATAAGTTCCCTAAGGGGTCTAGTTTCCAAAATGGTGTCACTTGTGGGGGGTTTCAACTGTTTAGGCACATCAGGAGCTCTCCAAACGCAACATGGCGTCCTCTAATTATTCAAACAAATTTTACATTCAAAAAGTCTAATGGCGCTCCTTCACTTCCGAACCCTGCAGTGCGCCCAAACAGTGGTTTTCCCTCACATATGGGGTATCAGCGTGCTCATGAGAAATTGCACTACAAATTGTGTAGTCTATTTTTTCCAGTTACCCTTGTGAAAATAAAAAAATTGAGTCTAAAGTAACATTTTTGTGAAAAAAAGTTAAATCTTCATTGTTTTCTTCCACATTCCAAAAATTCCCGTGAAACACCTGAAGGGTTAATAAACTTCTTGAATGTGGTTTTGAGCACCTTGAGGGGTGCAGTTTTTAGAATGGTGTCACTTTTGGGTATTTTCTGTCATAAAGGCCCCTCAAAGTCACTTCAAATAAGATGTGGTTCCTAAAAAAATGTTTTTGTAAATTTTGCTGGAAAAATGAGAAATCGCTGGTCAACTTTTAACCCTTAGAACTTCCTAACAAAAAAATGTTGGTTCCAAAATTGTGCTGATGTAAAGTAGACATGTGGGAAATGTTATTTATTAACTATTTTGTGTGACATATCTCTCTGATTTAAGGGCATGAAAATTCAAAGTTTGAAAATTACTAAATTTTCAAAATTTTCGCCAAATTTCTGATTTTTTCTCAAATAAACACAAGTGATATCGAAGAAATTTTACCACTATCATGAAGTACAATATGTCACGAAAAAACAATCTCAGAATCAGGGGGATCCATTGAAGCGTTCCAGAGTAATTACTTCATAAAGTGACAGTGGTCAGAATTGAAAAAATTGGCCTGGTCACGAAGGCGAAAACAGGCTCTGGCACGAAGTGGTTAAATGACCTCATTGATTTTATCATGCGATGCATTGGAAAGCAGGAAAATAAATTCTATGTGGATGGAAAAATAACAAAGTTATGGCTCTTGGAAAAAGGGGAGGAAAAAATGGAAGGTGAAGGGGTTCAAGGGGATTTGCAGCTTTTGCTTTTATTCTATTCCTACTCTTTCCTGAAATTGTATGTATATTTTCTCTTTCCCTGAATATATACACTGTATTTTTTGGACCATAAGACGCATCCCAAATTTGGGGTGGAAAATAGGAAAAAAAGATTTTTATAAGATGGGGGTCCGTCTTATAGTCTGAATTTAAGGGCGGCGGCGGTGGAGCAGGGTCACAGGAGGCATGGTCCCTCAGGAAGCTGGTGGCAGCAGAAGTAAGGCAATGCTGCGGGCCCTGGGTGGGAGGAGGGGATACTTCAGCGGTGCTTCGGACCCGGTGTCGGCGCTGCGTGGAGCAGGGTCCCTTCCTCAGGATGCCGGCGGCAACAGAAGTTTGGCCATGCTGCGGGCCCGGTGTCGGCAGAGAGCACAGCGGAGTGCATCATTGCTTTCCCGGCTGCCATTTTCCTGAAGCCGTGGGTCGCACATGCGCAGATTGAGATATCGGCTGGGTCGAGATCCCAATGCGCACACGCTGCCTCTGGTGGCCATTTTCCTGAAGCTGTGGGCATGCGCAGATTGAGATCCCAGCTGGTCTGGGCCTGCAGCCCTGGTAAGCCTGCACTATAAGACGCACCCCCCATTTGCCTCCCAAATTTGGGGGAAAAAAGTGCATCTTGAAGTCCAAAAAATACAGTATATATGAATATTCCTCTTTTTTATTTTTTATCTGTCGTACTTTTCTAGAGATATGTGGCCTTTTTATTTGGTGCAATTTTTCATAGATCTTTAGCAAAGGGGCGTGGCTCACAGGGTAACAAGGCCGAGCAGCCTAAAGACATGCCCCAGATAACTTGAGCCACGCCCCCTTGTAAAGGTACCAAACTGTGGATGATAACCATATGCACCGAAGAACGGCGACCTGTCAGTGGATTCTTGACGATGATTATTGATGGCAAATTCTGCCAACGGTAAGTAGGATGCCCAATCAGATGTTTCGGAGATGAAACACCTGAGGGATGTCTCCAAGTTCTGATTGACATGCTCGGTCTGACCATTCTACTGAGGGTGGAAGGCAGAGGAAAAGGACAGCTGCACCCCCAGTCGAGAACAGAATGCCTTCCAGAACTTGGAAACAAACTGGGTCCCCCGATCAGACACCACATCGGAGGGAACCCTGTCAAGCTTCACAATCTCAGTTATGAACACTTGAGCAAATGTCTTGGCATTGGGAAGTGCAGGTAACGAAGTGAACCATTTTACTAAACCTATCTACTACCACCAAAATCACCGTTTTGCCTGCAGAAACCAGTAGGTCAGTAATAAAATCCTACTAGAGATAGGTAGAGGAAGAAGAGTACCAGACGGACTGTTATGCGGAACCTTAGAACGCGCACAAATACTACAAGCAGTTACGTGTTCAATTACATCCCAATGCAACCCCGGCCTCCAAAAACAACGAGAGAGGAGGTCCGAGGCTGCCTTAACTCTGTGCTTGCTGGGCATCCAGGTGGTATGATGTTCCTTGATTACTTTGCGGCGCAGATCAAATGGTACAAATAATTGGAGGGTGAGGTGTTGGAGGCTCAGGGGGATGCCCCTGCCTCCTGCCCTTCAGGAAAGTTCAGGATAAAGAGCCGAAATTACTACCCCCTTCTGCAATATCGAGGCAGGGTTCTCATGGTCACCACCACCAGGGAAGCTCTGGGACAAAGCATCAGCCTTGTCACTTTTCGTCCAGGAGTCAAAAATGTCAACAAAATTGAACCTAGTAAAAAACAGGGACCATATGGCTTGCCTAGGGTTGAGACGCTTAGCTGACTGGAGATATGACAGGCTAATATGGTCATTAATAACAGTAATAGGATGGACAGCACCCTCCAACCAGTGTTGCCATTCCTTGAACGCCAATTTGATTGCCAAAAGTTCCCTATTACCCAAGTCATAATTTCTCTCAGCCGAAGACAATTTTGTAGAAAAGAAAGCGCATGGACGCCATTTACCAGGGGACGAACCCTGAGACAATACAGCCCCAACCCCGACATCCAAAGCATCGACCTCCACAATAAAGAGTTGAGAAACATCGGGTTGACTGAGTATAGGTGCAGTGGCAAAATGATTCTTTAAGGAAGAAAAAGCCTGGAGGGAAGCATCCGACCATTTCGAAAAATCAGACCCCTTCTTAGTCATGTCAGTAAGGGGTTTAACAATAACAGAGTAATTTTGGCTGAATTTCCTGAAAAAATCAGTAAAGCCCAGAAAACGTTGTAGAGCCTTCAGGTTCTCGGGACGTTCCCAGTCAAGAACTGCACGGATCTTCTCCGGATCCATCCGAAAACCTGAATATGACAACAAGTACCCCAAAACTGCACCTCCTGAACAGCGAAAAACATTTTTCTAGTTTAGCATAAAGTTTGCTATCCCTTAATATCTGGAGCACCTGCTTAACATGCCCCCGATGAGTCTCAGAAGCAGGTGAGTAAACCAAAATATCGTCCAGATAGACCACCACAAACCTCCCCACCAAATGATGGAAAATATAATTTATTAAATGCTGGAATACCGCAGGTGCATTGGTCAAACCAAAAGACATAACCAGACTCTTGAAATGTCCTTCTGGGGTATTGAACGCTGTCTTCCATTCATCCCCTTCTCTGATTCTAACCAGATTGTAGTCTCTCCTTAAATCCAACTTGGAAACTCCCACGACCTGGCTGAACAAATTTGGAATCAGAGGAAGAGGGTATGGATCTCAGATGGTAATTTGATTTAATTCACGGAAATCTAAACAGGGATGTAGACCGCCATCTTTTTTCTTCACGAAGAAGAACCCTGCCACCACAGGCGAAGATGAGAGCCTAATGTGTCCCTTCTCCAGACTTTCCGCAAAGAAATCCTTCATGGCTTGTCTCTCAGGGCCAGAAAGATTATACAGTCTGGACTTCGGTAGTTTAGGTTAATAGGACAGTCATAAGCACAATGAGGAGACAAAGCCTGACACCCCCTCTCACAAAAAACGTCCTCAAAACCAGATAGAAAAGCAGGTAATATTTCCATAGACACAGTAGCAAAGGAAATATCTAGACAGTTCTCATGGCAGTAATCGCCCCAATCAATAATTTCCCCGCCTTGCCAATCCACCAACGGATTATGTTTAACAAGCCAGGGCATATCCAAGACAATCGGAGTGGGAAGATTGTCCAGAACATAGCAAGGGGTGATTTCACAATGAACTGACCCCACCCTCAGTTTTACATTATGTGCAATCTGTGTAAATGCTTTCTGTGCAAGTGGCGCCGAGTCAGTGGCAAAGATGGGAATAGGTTCAGCTAAAGCACAGCAAGCAAGACCATGAGTTTTCACAAACTCAGCATCAACCATGCTGACTCCGACTCCACTGTCAACAAACACAGAAATTTTTTCGGTTTTGCTCTCTAGCACGACCTCTGCTGTCAGGATAAAGCGGGAACGGCAGCTTGGTCACAAATGTACCCCTTCTTTATCCAACTCCAGACTACCGAGAGTTAATAGAGTCTCCTTTTGTTTAGGAATTGATGGACAGGTCCCAACAAAGTGTCCCATTTTCCCACAAAAAAACATACGCCTTTTTTCTTGCGAATCTCCGGGAAGATGTATGATGTGATGAGATGAGACACTCCCTAACTGCATGGGTTCCTCCACCTCCTCCAGTGCTGGTTCACCTCCAGACCGTTCCCCTGGCAAAGGTACACAACCCCGACAAGAAGGCTCCGGAGAAAGTGGTCGCACCCGTCTGGCCATACGTCTTGATAGACGCCTTCGGGATAAAGACATGGAAGCCTCCAAGGACTGAGGGATTTCATATACAGCCAAGGCATCTTTCAACCTTTCAGTAAGCCCCTCACAAAATTGACTTCTAAGGGCTGAGCCATTCCATTTGGAATCCGTTTCCCATCTATGGAATTCTGAACTGTATGTTTCCACTGAATGAATCCTCTGCTGAACGCGACGTAGCCTAGACTCAGCCAAGGCGACTTGGTCAGGGTCATCATAGATGAGGGCCAGAACTCCGAAAAACCCCTCTACAGATTGGAGACAAACCGAGTCCTGCGGTAACGAAAACGCCCATGACTGAGGATCACCCTGTAATAGAGAGATCATAATACTAACCCGTTGCTCATTACCGGAGGATTAGGGACGAAGTTTAAAATACAATTTGCATGCCTCCTTAAATACAAAAAACTTGTCCCTACCTCCTGAAAACCTGTCCGGGAGGGCAACCTTGGGTTCAGGCTGGACAGGCCTACCTGCAGAGACCCCCATATTGGCAACCTGTAGCTGTGGATGCTGCTGCTGTACCACACCACAGAGGTCAATCACCTCCAGAGACAGCCTGTGCAGCCGCTCTGTAAGCTCTGCAACTGAACCCATACCAAAGGGAGAAAGGAAAAAAAAGTGCACGCCCAAAAACACACAAAGAAAAAAAAAAAAGAAAAAAAATGTCAGTTCCCTTTTTTTTTCTTTTTTGTTTTCCCTTTTCAAAACGTGCTCGGCCTGCTATAATGTCATGCCAGGTGTTGGAAAGACTTAGTGCAGCACAGAGAGAAAAGGGAAAGGGAGCCCAGACACTAGGGAAAGGGGGAAGTGGATACCTCCTAGTCTGGTCTAGTGTCACCCTGTCTCAACAACCGTCCTTATATTGCCTTGTCAGCAATCGCCACGCGCGTACCTCGTCCTGCTCTCCCTGGCGTATGGTTAAGGCTAGGGATGGGAGGAGATGAGCACTAGTCAACCTCCACTAAACTCTATAGACAACAAGGGTAGACAAAACAGGGGGAAATGGCTTAGCTTTAGATGAACTCCAAATAAGCACATGGCCTCAAGCTCCAGAGAGGACGAAGTACTGCTACTGCTAAGTTTCACAAGTAAAAATGAATTTACCCGGCGACTCCCTCTCAGACACACCAGGTATATACACACCGAGGCCTGAGAGCTAATTAGCAAAAGAGAGGTAGCCGCTCGGTCCTAAAGACAGCCTCTTATCTAAGAAGCTGTCTGCAATGCCAAACGTAGAGATCTCCTGCAACCTACTGCAGGGCGACTGTCTGTCACCTCTAACACACCCATGACACTCTCACCCTGTATTAAACATAAAGGAGGGCCTCATACACCTTCTGTTCAAATTGTCATGTAGTGGTACTTCTAAACAAGCGCATAGTGCAAAGACTGACAAAAATTACAAGAAAAGTCATCCATACACCCTTGAAGGTAATAACTAGAGGGCCTCATTAAAATACTGAAGATTAAAAACACTATATGCGCTGCTGTCATCTGGTGGTGTGGAAAAGTTGGGGCTAATCCAGGTTTTGTTCATTTTTATCAGAGTGACCCTTTCAAAGTTCTCCTTGTAGCGTGAGTCTAGCAGGGTGAACAACCAGTACACTTTTACACTTACAAGATGAATGTAACGCGTGGGTCAAGGGAAAGGCAGCAGTACATAAAGTCAGCCATATGTGCCAAGCTTCCTACAGCCAACACTTCCCTGCCTCCACCATGATGACTACTCTCCATCTCCTCCTCCTCCATCTCCATCACATTTTCACGGCAAGCAGCTTGGAAATGTGCCCGTTTAGCGTTTGGGACTGTGGGTGGGTGGCTGGGAACTTTCTTTTTTGTTCCAAGGCTGGGGTAGGGACAACTAAACGCTGTGCTGGTACAAGTTTTTGGACGTGCCTGATGATGGTGCCTCAGAATGTGCAAGGACAGGTGCACAGCAGGAGGCAACTGCGCGAGGGTCATTGACAGGGGACTGGGAAGCACCTAACATCTACCTTCTTAGACAAAATTTGCCGTTCCCCACCGTCATCTTCTTGTGACCAAGGCTGTCCTAAGTTTTGTGCATCACTAAATAGCATCTCCTCCTGTTCCTTTTGAAACATGCAGCGTGAGAGGCCAAAATCAAGAAATGATGTTGTAAAGAGCTCCTCAGAGTGTCCTAGTATGAGATCACTGGTCTCCTGGGACTCAACATGGTGGGAGGAAGGAGGATCAGGGTGAGGACTAAGTGATCCAGACTATTGGCTGGTGAGACTGGACCCTGTGGAAGACTAGGTGGTGCTGGCAAGCATGCTGGAAGCATTATCTGTTATCCAACCAACCACCTGTTCACAGTGGTGTGGCTTCAGAAGTGTTGTCCCGTGCCTCACTGAAAAGTAGGACAGGAAGCTCCAGCAACAGGCATAGTCGCACCTGCCCCCCATCCTCTGCGTCTGCATGCACCATCATCAGCACTTCCCTGTGCCTTACTGGACGCATTACGGATTTTCTAATTGCCAAGTCTCTGGAAACCAAGTTTATTTTTAATAAAAAAAAAAAATTCTTCACCTGCAGCAGGCAAAGCGTTTTTTTGAAGTTTAACACCACCGTAATGTAGCACAATGCACGTAAAACTGTATGGATGACAAACTAAAAAAAAAAAAATGTTTCTTGATTGAATTTGATATACCACTGTAATGTAACACTAAGCACGTTAAAATCTATGGATGAATAATTGAATTCATAAAAAAATTTTGATTGGTGTTTGGAAGTTTTATACACCACCGTAATGTAACACTAAGCACGTTAAACTGTATGGATGACAATATAGTAAATTTTTTCACCCCTCAGAAAAAGCATGTGGCCACATGCAGCAGCTATATATTTAACAACTGACTACAAAGTCCTAAGCCCTGCCTAGAGGCGGTATTCAGCCACTCTCCCTGCATATGCAACTGTCCCTAGGCTAAATTCAGAATATATCTGATACAAACAGCAAAGCACAGGACTAGCCCTTAGAAGGACTGTTAGAGAGTAGTTGTCCAGGACTGTGTGTGCATAGTTTCACAAATCAGAGTCCTGTAGTGTTGATACTGATGCCAAACAATCATACTGACACAATTGCACAGCTCAGGTACAGTTGTGATAGGAGAGAGTGTGCTGAGCGTGGGGGTGACTGTCCTTTTAGAACCTCTGATGACGTAATGCGGTCAGCCAATCACAGTAATGCCACTATCAAAATGGCTACAGCATTACAGTAACTGGTCCCTCATGTTTATTGGCTGTGTAACAGGTGCCAACCATGCGGGACAGGGATTCGAGCTTCAAATCCGAGCACCAGCCAATGTTCGTCAAGTGCAGAGCATATCCGAGCCCCCAGATACTTGAATGATTTCCGGGTATCACCGAGCACGTTTGCTCATTCCTAGAAAAGAAAACATATATACTTCAGTCTGATGCCATTCATCAGCGATCTAGTTAGCCATAAGCTCCTCTCCACCCCCTGCACTCAAAAAAAAAGATTGTCATTGTTTTCTGCAGCACATGTCTAAGACAATGTGCTGCCGAGAACAGTAATTTTTAGCCAGATCAAATGAGTGTTTTATTAGTCAGGTGACTGTCAGCCTGTTTATATTGGATGTTTATCGGGAAACAAATGATCCTGGGGATGTTTCTTCACAATATTTGGCCACTTTAAATGCACCCTAAGGCCAGGAGCACACATTGAGTATTTGGTGAGTTTTTTACCTCAGTATTTTTACCACTTCTGGTTTTGGCTTGCAACCAGAGGAAAAGTATTTGTAAGTCATAACAGGAGTGGAACAGTGAGAGGAAAATTATAATAGAAACACGTCACCACTTCTGTATTTTTTACCCACTCCTGGTTTTGGCTTACAGATAATGAGGTAAAAGACAGGCCACGTGCACACGTTGAGTATTTGGTCAAAGGCTCCATTCACACATTCTTGACACCAGCCCGACCTGAGCTAGCCTCTTCTTGCATTGGAAGATCCAACCCGACTGCTGGGTCTGGCATGTATGAACAGTCTGTGTTTCACATGTGTGAAACCAGCCCAAGGATGGACACATCTGCATCTGTACTCGGAATGAGCATCATCTATGGCATACATGTCAAACTCTGGCCCCTGGTCCAAATCTGGTCCACAGGGTGATTATATTTGGCCCGCGATACTAGAACCACCACCCCTATGTGGGGCCATTACGCTGTTTATAGGACTATGTGGGGCCCATTATTCTGCATGGAGGACTGTGTGGGGCCCATTATACTGAATATTAGTTGGCCCGTGACTTTGTCCAAGTTTTTCATTTTGGCCCTCTGTGTGTTTGAGTTTGACATCCATGATCTATGGCATTTGTGCAATGTGTACGTGGGCCCTGGCTCCTGTGGCATACTCATTTTGGATATGCAGATGCTGTACACAGATTAGGAGCATAGTAGTGTATTTCTGAGCAGCTATACAGACTCTGTATCCTTGAATGGCTGGCAGCCACTATAATCTTGTTATATAAATCGCAAGGCTGCTCTCAGGTTTTCCACTCCATTGCCTTGTTTGTACGCAGTCTTCTTTCTCAGCTGTGATAACAGCTTTCTCAGAGTGTTACATTTTTATCGCAGCAATACATGAGAAGGTAAAAATGTTTATTATTGCAGATGTGTTTTCTGGGCATTCAGTGAACGTTCAGGGAGCTTATGGGTAATGTAATTCCACCCATTAGGACAGAAGTTACATGACCCATTCTGCTGGGCTACCTACTTCAAGCTTTGTATGGGAAAAAGAGAATAGAGGAGCAGGGTTATTGGTTTCACACATCAGTTTTTTTCTCATTTGTGAAAAAGGATCCATGGTTTGTTCAGCATGATGATAACGTGAACGGGATAGATGAACAATATGGTGTATATAAAGAAAAAAAATCTTAGAACACGGATGTCTATTTTTACCGTTTAATGCGTAGGAGAAGCTAAGCTTTCTTTTTCATGGGGCCATTGACTTGCATTGGTGAGTTTGATCTGGCACAGAGATCAAAGTTGGAGAGGTCTCCATTTTTTTTTTTTATAGACAATCGCTCCACAAGAAAAAAAGGAAATGTGAAAAGGTATATTCACTGTAATGAGTCCATAATCTATCTGCAAAATTAATGGATAGCACATTTACCAAAACAGCTCATGTGTGCAAGAGTCCTCAGGAGGCAAGAAAGAAGCAGGGAGTTGAAATCACTGACTAAATTGTAGCAGTTTATTAAGTTTGTGGGAGTTAGGGGAAATGTTTGGAAGTGGGAATATCCCGTAAGCAAAATTTTCTTACACAGCATTGTTTTAATGCCACTGCAGTTTTTGGTAAAGTCTTCCGTTTGTAGTTCCCATTCCTGCCAAATTCACACCTAGCTTTAGCTTTATAAACTGCATCAAAAACTGTAATGGCGCTTTAAACCAAAAAATAGTAACATAGTTTGTAAAGCCGAATAAAGACTTGCGTCCATCAAGTTTGACCTGTTAGTTCTGTAATTGCTAAAGTTGATCCAGAGGAGGGCAAAAACCCCAAATGATTTAGCCAATCTTCACCTGAGGAAAAATTCCCTCCCGACTCTGAAACCAGCAGTCAGAATAAATCCCTGTATCAACCTACTATTTTATTTTATTTTTAAGTATATGCTGAAATCTGCCTGGTATCTAGAAATGCATCCAGTCCCCGCTTGAACTGGTGTAGTGAATCTGACATTACCGTCTCCTCACTCAGTGAATTCCATATTCTCACTGCTCTTACCGTAAAGAACCCCTTCCTATGCTGGTGCTGGAACCTTTTCTCTTCCAGTCTTAGTGAATGCCCTCTTGTTACTGTAATATCCCTCCTTTTGAACAAATCCCGGGCAAGATCTCTATACTGTCCCCTAACATATTTGTACACATTTATTATGTCCCCCCTCAACCTTCTCTTTTCCAGGCTGAATAGTCCTAGTTTTGCCAACAATGCTGTGTTTGAAACCATCATAAATTGAAATTCTGGTGATCATGTAATTTTATATTAAATACAGAGTAACTTCCCTGTGCTCGGGTGTTGTGAGGAATGCCTAAGGAGCAAACAGTCGCAAATCATGCATACAGAGAGACTGAAACATAACACCCGAGCACCGGGAAGATACTCTGTGTTCGTCCGAGCATACTTGCTGAAAGGGTTAACAGAACATACTCGCTCATCACTGTTAAAGACTCCTTTAAAGGATAGAATAGGCCACTAGTTGTTTGAAATAATAAGATATTCATATTTTTTGAAAGCAGTTAGGTATCATGATGTAGTGGGGGACTTTCCAGATTTTAATTGCTTCAGACCAAGAAGGGGCTTTAAACAATTGATTTGTTGAAGGGGTTGTCCACTACCAGGACAACCCCTTCCCAATCTGAATGTTTGCCCCATTAAAATAAAAACACCTATACAGCATCAAAGAAGTCACAATTACCAAGTTCTACCAACTTCTCCCGTCCACAAGGCCAATTTAGAGGGAATCGAGAAAGATTTGTATGATCTAACAACTGCCAGGGCCCTAATAAGATTTTTTTAGATCAAGCGTATCCCTCTTCAACACAATACAGAGTGCAGACCAGATCCACAAAGAGATAATGATGGATGTGGACACTATGGAACACACTGCCAACAATGTAATAAATTTATCCTCCTGTCACCTTACGGTTCATGAAATTGATCTATTGTCCAAGGGCCTCTCCTTTGTGCCAACCACAAGATTTCAGGTATTCGAATGGATTAAAGATCTTAATCTATTCGCTCAAAAGCTCAAATGGATCAAATTTAAAAAAAATCACAATAAGAAACAGTGTGATGAGCTTGGTCTAGGTGAATCGGATTATTCAGAATTCTTAATATTGTGGGAGCTATTTGAGGAGGGACAAAGGGAAGAAGGCAGGGGTCCATTTATGGATCTACAGAAAAAGAGCATGAGGTTTCCTCCTTTGGGTGACGCTACCGACATCGATTTCATTGATTTGTTTGTTGACTTGACTTGAGGATTTGGATAAGTTATCAGATAAAGAATTTGGACAGGGTACTTTACCACCTGATTTATCCTGTACCATCCATTCTCTAACTTCAAAAGCCGGATTTTGGTAAGAACTTACCTGTAAAATCCTTTTCAGCGAAGGAAGGAAGGGAGACACAGATTCTCTACTTCGTGGGTAGGCGGAGCCCCATAGGATAGTCACCTCAGATTGGAAAAAGACAACCGGCTCCTCCAGTATATAGGCTCCTCCTACTCCCATGTTCATCAGTCCGTACACAAGCTAAGGAAGAGCAGACCAACCAGCAGAACAACATATCCCCTTCTGAAATTTCAGAAATGAGAGAAAACAGGTTATGTAATAGAAACACACAGTCTTAGGCATACCTCACTGGACCTGACAACTGTGTAGAGCTGGCGAAACTGGAAGGAGAGCCGTAGAGCGCTAAACCCAGTCCAGAAGATCGACATCAGGAAGGAGACGCGCTGCATCTAGAAACACAAAAAAACACTTCTGCCCTGGGAGGGTGCTGTGTCTCCCTTCCTTCCTTCGCTGAAAAGGATTTTACAGGTAAGTTCTTACCAAAATCCGGCTTTCAGCAGCAGAAGGGAAGGAAGGGAGACACAGATTCTCTACTTCGTGGGACGTCCTAAAGCAGTACCTACTTAAGGGTGGGAAATAGAGGCAGAAGCTTCCATACCCCAAAACTTAGGCAAGAGCGCAAACCGCGCTAAATAACGGAAAACTAAGTAAAGGGATAACTTAAATTACCGCCGCCTGCAGGACCCTGCGTCCCAGGGCCGCATCGGCCGAAGCACTTACGTTCACCTTATAAAACTTAGTAAAGGTGTGAACGGAGCGCCAGGTGGCCGCCCGGCAGAGCTGCGTTGCCGAGGCCCCCTGACGAAAAGCCCACGATGAGCCAATGGCTCTCGTGGAATGAGCTTTAACTTTAACCGGACAAGGCTCGCCCTTGAGCCGGTACGCTTCCAGGATAGCTGAACGGATCCACCGAGCTATCGTGTCTTTGGAAGCACGTTGACCACGCCGACGACCTGCCGGAATTATAAAAAGAGAGTCCGACTTCCGAAAACCTTGGGTGATCGTAAGATAGAACTTCAATGCCCGTACTAAGTCCAACGAGTGCAAGGCCCGCTCCCTTGGATTCTTCTTAGGTCCTGGACAAAGAGAAGGCAACACAATGTCCTGATTAATGTGGAATTGTGACACTACCTTAGGCAAAAAATCTTCACGAGTACGAAGCACCACGCGATCCGGAAAAAATTCCAGAAAAGGAGGTGAGCAAGAAAGCGCTGCCAATTCCGATACCCTTCTCAAAGAGGTGACTGCCACCAAGAAGGCCACCTTCTAAGAAAGTAGTGAAAGTTTAGCAGAATCTATAGGCTCAAAAGGCCTATGCTGAAGGGCTTCCAGGACTAGATTAAGCCGCCATGGAGCCACAACTGCCCTCCGTGGTGGAAACTGACGTGCGACTCCGCGAAAAAAAGAGCGCACATCCCTGCGAGAGGCAATAGCCTTCCTAAAAAGTGCGGAAAGAGCAGATACCTGTCCCCGCACCATACTAACTGCCAAACTCCTGGCCAGACTAGATTGCAGAAAGGCCAAGAAGTTGGGGATGGAAAAAACCCTCGGGTTTCTTGAGGATCCAGAACACCATGAATAGAAAGACTCCCAAGTTCTGTGATAAATCCTGGATGTAGCTGGACTCCGGGCCGCCCGCAAGGTAGCAATGACCTCGGGCGAAAAACCGCGACGGGTCAAGATCTCGGTCTCAAGAGCCACGCCGTCAAACGAAGGGACCTCAGGTCCGGATGACGAATGGGCCCCTGAGTGAGCAAGTCCGGGCAAAGGGGCAGCGGAAACGGAGGTGCCGCCTGAAGAGACACCAGCGTCGAATACCATGTCCTCCGCGGCCAGTCTGGTGCTATCAGAATTATTGATACCCTTTCGAGTATGATCCGTCGGATCACCAGAGGTAGTAAGGATATCGGCGGAAACGCATAGATCAGCTTGAACTGACCCCTCAGGGCCACTAGAGCATCTACCGCCACCGCCTCCGGGTCCCTGTACCTGGACATGAACGTCAGAACCCTGGCGTTCAGCCTGGATGCCATCAAGTCCACCTGAGGAGTCCCCCAACGGGAACACAGCAGAGAAAACACTTCTGGATGGAGACTCCATTCCCCAGGGTCCACTTGCTCGCGACTGAGGAAGTCCGCCGAGATATTCAACACCCCTGGAATGTGAATTGCAGAGATTGCTGGAACTTTGGACTCGGCCCAGACCAGGATCCGAGAGACCTCTGACATGAGACTGGAACTCCTCGTCCCGCCTTGGTGGTTGATGTACGCGACAGCCGTAGCGTTGTCCGACTGGATCCGGACCGGTAGACCGCTCAATAAGACCGTCCAATGTTGGAGGCAGAGAAATATTGCTCTCAACTCCAAAATGTTGATCGGGAGAGACGACTCCTTTGGCGACCAGACTCCCTGAATCCAGAGGTCGTTCCAAACTCCCCCCCCAGCCTATCCGGCTGGCATCGGTTGTCACCACCGACCATCTCGGAGGAAGGAAGGATTTCCCCACGGATAGAGTCTCCGGACGTAACCACCATCCAAGAGATTCTCGCACCCTGCGGGAGATAATGACCGAGCGATCCAGAGAAGTTAGCGATCGATCTCAATGGGTCAGAATAAGGCTCTGGAGATCCCGGGAATGAAATTGTGCAAATGGTACTGCTTCCATAGTTGCCACCATTTGACCCAGAAGGCGCATGCATTCCCGAAGTGACATTGACAGCGCCGACCTCATAGCCTGGACCAGAAGACGAAGGTTCGTCTGTTTGACAGGAGGCAGGGACACAACTGCCCGAACAGTATCGAACTGCATCCCCAGGAAAAGAATGGACTGTGCTGGCTCCAATGACGATTTCTTCTAATTGATCAGCCACCCGAAGTCCATCAGGTACTGAAGGGAGAGATCGCGAGCCGCTATTACCTCCTCCGCTGTGGGTGACACTATGAACAGGTCGTCCAGGTAGGGGAGGATCGTAACCCCCTGTCTTCGAAGAAGCGCCATGAGAGGAGCCAGAATTTTTGTAAAAACCCTGGGAGCTGAGGCCAACCCGAAAGGCAGGGCCACAAACTGGTAATGGGTTTGACCTATAGCGAAACGCAAGAAACGCTGGTGAGCCCTGCCTATAGGGATATGCAAATAGGCGTCGCGGATGTCTATGGACACCAAGAAATCGTACTGCGACAGGGTCGCTATCACCGATCGGAGAGACTCCATGCGGAACTTTCGTGTCCGGACGTAAATATTCAAATCCCTGAGATCCAGCACCGGACGAAACTTGTCCTCCTTTTTGGGGACCACAAAAAGGTTGGAATAAAAACCCTTTCCCTGGTCTTCCAGAGGAACCTGAACCACCACACCCTGCTGTAGGAGAGAGTCGACCTCCTGAAACAGTGCGGCAGCCAGTCTTGGCACGGACGGAATGCCCGTCAGACGAAACCTGTCTGGAGGCAGCGAATGAAACTCTATGAAATAGTCTGCTGACATAACCCGTGTCACCCAGGCGTCTGCTATGTGGGATGCCCAGATCGACCCGAATTGTAGCAGACGACCTCCCACCCGAGAGCCCTCGGGGGGATCCCTGGCGTCAGTCAGCCTTAGCGGACTTTTTATCAACCTCCCGTCTGTCCTGACGGGACCGTTGCTTCCAAGGAGTACAAGATTTCTGGGCGGATCTGCCGGAGGATGAGGGACGACCCAATCTCCAAGAAGGCTGACTGAATCGTCCCCTGGCCCGAAAAGACCGAAGACCTCTGCCGGGCCCTGTCCTGCTGGCTGTGGATGCCACTGCCTTTTTCCCAGGCAGAGTAACATCCTTAGCTTTAGCTTTGGCAATTAGTTCCGAAAGATCTGAACCAAAGAGCTGACCGCACTTATATGCCAGACTAAGCAATCCCTGTTTGGATACTGCATCCCCGGTCCACTGTTTAAGCCACAGAGCTCTTCTAATCGTGACTGCCGAAGCCTGAGCCCTGGACAGAATTGAAGCAGTGTCCAGTACTGCATCTCTGCCATAACACATAGCTTCTTCCATTCGCTGAAAAAGCTTTTCCACTTCTGAACGCGAAGTCCCATCCTGCCACGCCGCACGCAGCTGATCCAACCACCACAGAGAAGCCTCACCGGCCCACATGGCCCCCAAGGCCGCTCGGAAACCATGACCCGCGGCTTCATAGATGGATTTCGCCGCTGACTCCGATCTTCTGTCCAAAGGATCCTGAAGATTGGCTCTCCCTTTAACAGGAAGCAGGGAAGACTTGGTCAGCTGAGACAGAGATATATCCACCTCAGGAGAGGGAACCCAATTAGTAACCATCTCCTTGGCACAGGGATATAGGGCATCAAAAAAACGCGTTCCTCGGAAGCGTTTATCCAGACACTGACGCTCCTTCTCCACCGCTTCGTTAAGTTCCTCATGCGCAGGTAATGTAGAACGAACACGGCGCGTCTTCTGATACAGACGGCCCGACCTAGACGGTCTTGTCGGCTCTTCAGACAGCTCTAATACTTCCCGCATGTCCTTAATAAGCCCATCTACGCGACCAGAAAGAGAAACAGAGCGATCCTGTTGATCCTCCTCTTCGGACTCAGAAATTTCATCAACCGAATCTGTTGGTGAATCCGAAGCCTCTGATGCGCTCTGCGAGGGAGACAACGCCACCATAGTCTTGCGGCGCTTTTTACCTCGTGGCATTGGGTGTGATCTAGCCGACACCCACTGTCCCAGGAGACTAGAAAGACTATCAATGGAGCGAGTGAGCGCCTCCACCTTAACATCACTGAGCGTTGAACTTGATGTAGTAGAAGGCCTGAGTGTATCAGAGGCGTGCGACTGAACCTGAAACGGATCAGGAGACTGATCCGCACTCCCAGGCCCCTGATCCGACATGCCACCCACACCAGATGCCAGGATGTACAACAAGGATGGCAAAAAAGTGTGAAAGCTGCACAGCCTGTTTTCAAAACTCACTTTTTTATTTTATTTTATTTTTTATTTTTTTATATATATGCGACAGGCTCTGAAGGGTTAAAGCTCACCCTTAGAAAAGAGCTACCCCAGAAATGCCGAGCAAAAAATCAATAGGGGGAAACTCCCTTAAACACCATGTGTTTCCCCTAAAGTTCCACTTTTTCAGAAGGGGTTAACATCACAGCAACTATAATACTACACAGCCTAAAAAGTCAGTGAAGTAAATAGCTTTAGGAGAGAAAGCGGCAGTGCTCACGAAGACTCCTAATAGGTAGCCTGGAGAGACAGCACTGATAAAGAACCCCTGCCAGAGGCAGAGGGGACTCACCGGTACTGCGGCGACCGCTCCTCCTAAGTGTGTGGACGGACGGGGAGCAGAGAGCAGGAGGCGCCGCTGGACGCCGGAGGGAGAAGCAGGGACCGCCAGCGCACGCTCAACCAAGCGCTTCCTGCCTAAGTAATGACGGCAGGAAGCCAGGAGACGCTAAGCCACGCCCCGCTAGGCCACGCCCCCCCCCCCCCCCCCCGCCTTATTCAAACAACAAAAATGAGGGCAGAAAACTTCCTACCTCTATGAAGGCAGGAAGCAAGTCAATAAAAGCAAGAAAACGCGCGCCAATACAGGGAGCTTCCTGCCTCAATGAAGGCAGGAAGCAAAAACGAAAAAGCATGCGCAAATAAAAAATAAAAATAAAAATTACTGGCCTCCGTCTCTGCTCCCCAGTCAAGGCAGCGTCTGAAATAGACAAGAAACACACAGGCAGTACACTTGCCGTAGCCGTCAAAGATACTCTTTAGACCAAAGAGCACTTACCCAGCTGAACGCCACAGGGATCCTCAGGGATGTGTGGCGCCATGGCCCTTTGCTCCCCCCTATGGCGGAGCACGCAGGGACCCTCTCAGATGTGTGGTGTGCGCCTCCGCCAGGGAGCGCCCTGTATTCCCCGGGGCCGGCAGGCATAAGTGGGAACCTCCTCAAGGGGTACACAGAGCTGCCAGAGGGAGGGTCAGGGGTCTCAGCAGCGCCGAGACCCCCAGAGACCTCTAGACCACGGGGGGTCCAGGACTCGCTGGATATAAAATAACTCTTCTGAGGAGCTGCCGAAGCAGCGACTATCCTCTGAGACCTCAGATAAAAAGACTGATGAACTTGGGAGTAGGAGGAGCCTATATACTGGAGGGGCCGGTCGTCTTTTTCCAATCTGAGGTGACTATCCTATGGGGCTCTGCCTACCCACGAAGTAGAGAATCTGTGTCTCCCTTCCTTCCCTTCTGCTGCTGAAAAATATGATTACTATGAAGTCGGCCGACAAAGGGGTACACGTCATAATCATGGAGAATGATCAATACAAGAAAATGTGCTTGGATATCCTAAGTGATCGAAAATACTATAGGAGATTGGACCATAATCTCCTATCAGGATTTAAGGATGAATTGGGAGATATATTGAGGGAGGCTTGAGACAAAAGACTTATTGATAAAAAGGAGCTGGAATATCTAATGTGGACTACCCCCAGGTTCCAACATTTTAAAATCTTCCCAAAATACATAAAGGCACAAATGCCCTTAAAAGACGACCCATCGTCTTGAGGATGGGGAGTTTGATACATAACATCAGTGTCTACGTGGATAGGATATTACAGAATTTCGGCACTGGTTTACCCTCGTACATCAGGCATACTATGGACATCTTGCAAAAGCTAGAAGGAGTAGAAATATCACCAAATACCCTTCTGGCGAGCCTTGACGTGGAGGCACTATACAACGCGATTCCCCATGAACGGGGATGCTAGCTGTGCAATACTGGAAACCAGAGGGATCCAATATACTGAACATAACCATTTTGTGATTCGGTTACTCCGTTTTATCCTGACAAAGAATGTCTTTACTTTTGGTGGCCAATATTATCAGCAACAGCTTGGTACCGTTATGGGGAGTCCATTCACACCCAGTTTCGCAAACCTCTACCTTAGATGGGGGGAGCATCGGTTGGTATTTAGTGCTGGCATGGAACAATATGCCTTGTCCATTTTACTATGGGCGAGGTATATTGATGAGGTCTTCATTTTATGATCTGACTCTGAGATCAAATTTTTTGAATTTGTTGGATGTCTAAACCGCAATGAAACTGGTTTGTTTTTTTACCAGTGATGTTAAGAAAGAAAAGAACAACTTTCTTGACATCAACATAACCAAGACATCAAAAGGGACATTAGAAACGACATTATTTTGAAAACCGAAGCAGATCACATTTTATTGTCCTGGAAAAGTCATCACCCTGAACCTATACTAAAGGCAATCCCTAAAGTCAATATTTAAGATTGAGGAGAAACTGCTCCAACATGGGAGAGTATGTATTGAAGTCTAAGGAATTACAGACTAATTTTCTCCAAAAGGGATTACTATTTTTATAAGGGATTATAAGGGATGCCTATAAACATGCCCTCACTAAAGATCGTAATTCTCTGCTTGTACCAAAACAAAAGATAGATACGGACAACTATATTCATCTGATCAGTACATATGACAATCTATGGGGAATTTTGAAGGCAGATAAGGATTTGCAGGATCCACTTCCTGCAAAACCGAGAATTACTTACAGACGGGGCAAGAACTTAAAGATCATTTGGTTCACAGCCATTTTGTAGAACCGAGAATAGACAATACCAGGTTGACAAATAGATGTATTGGTATCTACAAGTGCAGAGGATGTAGAGCCAGCGAATACATCTACAAGACATATGCTGGAGAGGCATCCAGTGAATTCATTTGATCTTCAGTTTCAAGTTTTGAAAGTAGTGCGTCCACCCATTAGGGGTGGAAACTGGAATAGAATCCTATCACAAAAGGAATGCAGGTGGATTTACAGTCTGTTTCTTTAGCCCCTGGGGCATTAATGAATCCCTCTCATTTACTGTATATAGTGGGGGAAATAAAATTATAGACTGTTCATGTCTTTGTCAGTGGGCAAACTTACAAAAACAGCAAGGGATCAAATAATTAAGGGTAGGTTAATTTTAATTTTAGAATATCCAAAAAAAAAATCAAGAAAATCACATTGTATAAATTATATAAATTTATTTGCATTTTGCAGTGAGAAATAAGTATTTGATCCCCTACAAACCATTGAGTTCTGACTCCTACAGACCAATTAGACGCTCCTAATCAACTCGTTACCTGCATTAAAGACAGCTGTCTTACATAGTCACCTGTATAAAAGACTCCTGACCACAGACTCAATTAATCAGTCAGACTCTAACCTCTACAACATGGGCAAGACCAAAGAGCTTTCTAAGGATGTCAGGGACAAGATCATAGACCTGCACAAAGCTGGAATGGACTACAAAACCATAAGTAAGACGCTGGGTGAGAAGGAGACAACTGTTGGTGCAATAGTAAGAAAATGGAAGAAATACAAAATGACTGACAATCGACATCGATCTAGTGCACCATGCAAAATATCACCTCGTGGGATATCCTTGATCTCGAGGAAGGTGAGAGATCAGCCTAAAACTACACGAGGGGAACTTCTTAATGATCTCAAGGCAGCTGGGACCACAGTCACCAAGAAAACCACTAGTAACACATTATGTTTTAAAGGTTTAAAATCCTGCAGTGCCCGCATGGTGCTCAAGAAGGCACATGTGCAGGCCCATCTGAAGGTTGCCAATGAACACCTGGATGATTCTGTGAGTTATTGGGAGAAGGTGCTGTGGTCAGATGAGACAAAATTTGAGCTCTTTGGCATTAACTCATCCTTCTTCTTCCTCTAAACACGGCGAGTTGAGTACAACCCTAAGCACATCGTCCCAACCGTGAAGCATGGTGGGGAAACATTATACTTTGTGGATGCTTTTCTGCAAAGGGGACATGATGACTGCACCGTACTGAAGGGAAGATGGATGTCATGTATCGTGAGATTTTGGCCAACAACCTCCTTCCCTCAGTAAGAGCATTGAAGATGGGTCGTGGCTGGGTCTTCCAGCAAGACAATGACCCAAAACATACAGCCACGGCATCAAAGGAGTGGCTCAAAAAGAAGCACAGTAAGGTCATAGAGTGGCCTAGCCAGTCTCCAGACCTTAATCCCATAGAAAACTTATGAAGGGAGTTGAAGCTCTGAGTTGCCAAGAGACTGCCTCAAAATCTGAATGATTTAGAGATGATCTGCAAAAAGGAGTGGACCAAAATTTCTCCTGACATGTGCGCAGTGGAACAGCTGTTAGTGCCAGGGCCATACAGACGGAGGGTACTAGATATGGACCATTCATGTGTTCTGGGGGGACACATAGGGGTCGAGAAAACTCAGGAGAGGATACTGAGAAGGTTTTATTGGCCACGGTGTTACTGAGAAGTTCAAAACTATTGTAGGTCCTGCCCCACCTGCCAAATAATCGCTCCCTCCTCCCACTTCCGTAGCCCCTTAGTCCCACTACCTGTGATAGAGGTTCCCTTTGAGAGGATCGCCATGAACCTTGTGGAGCCCTTAGTTAAATCAGCTCGAGGCCACCAATATATCCTGGTCGTCATTGACTATGCGACCCGGTACCCTGAAGCGGTTCCCCTAAGGAACTCGTCTAGTAAAAGTATTGCCCGAGAGCTGGTCCATATTTTTGCTCAGACAGGTCTGCCAAAAGAGATTCTGACAGACCAAGGAACCCCCTTCATGAGCAAGGTGATGAAGGAGCTTTGCAGAGTCCTTCAGATAAACCGTGGTCCGAATCTGAGTTATCATCCACAGACGGATGGCCTAGTGGAACGCTTCAACAAGACCTTAAAGGCGATGCTCAGGAAGGTTGTTGAAAAGGATGGGCAAGACTGGGACTACCTGCTCCCATTTCTGCTTTTCTCAGTCAGAGAAGTTCCTCAAGCCTCCACTGGCTTCTCTCCATTTGAGCTCCTATATGGGTGGCATCCAAGAGGTCTCCTAGACATCGCCAAGGAAACTTGGGAGGCCGAAGTCACGCCACACCGGAGTATCATCAAACATGTGGTCCAGTTACAGGAGAGAATGTCAAAGGTGATGCCCATCGTGAATGAAAATCTTCTCCAGGCTCAGGAAGCCCAGGCGAAGGTATATAACCGGTCGGCAAGACTAAGACAGTCCCAGCCCGGGGACCGTGTTTTAGTGCTAATCCTTACCATCAAGAGCAAGTTACTCGCCAAATGGCAAGGTCCGTACGAGGTGGTGGAGAAAGTCAGCAAGGTTAATTATAAAGTCCACCAGCCTGGCCGAAGAAAACCGCATCAAAAATATCATGTAAATTTGCTCAAGCCGTGGCGGGACCGGGAACCTGTGGAAACTCCTTGTCTGGGAGCCGCACCAGAAGGCAAGGTGGAGGAGGTCACTATTGCAGAGACTCTATCACTGGCCCAGAAGCAACAGTGTTGAGAATTACCACAGCGGAATCGGGAGCTGTTCTCAGAGTTGCCGGGGCATACTCAAGTGGTAGAGCATGACGTGCTAACAGAGCCGCACTTACGAGTGAATCTGAAGCCGTATCGGATTCTGGAAGCACGCCGGGAGGTGATCTCGGCTGAGGTGAAGAGGATGTTTTACTCCTCTATTACCCCGAGGTCTAAGAGTGGGTGGTCGAACCCAGTCGTCCTCGTGCCAAAACCCAATGGAGAGTGGCGGTTTTGTAATGACTACCGCCGGCTGAATGAGGCATCCAAGTGTGACGCGTACCCCATGCCCCTCATCGATGAACTCATTGAGAGGCTTGGACCGGGGAGCTACATCACCACTCTTGACCTGACTAAGGGCTACGGGCAGATCCGTCTTCTCCTTAGCCGTCTGAGACATGGGGCTTTCTCAACACCTGATGGGTGTTTTCAATACATGCGGATGCTGTTCGGACTACAGGGGGCCCCAGTCACTTTCCAGAGGACTATGGATCGGATCCTAGACCCACATAAGAAGTAAGCTGCAGCCTACCTTGACGACATTGTGGACTTTAGCCCAGACTGGGCTAGTCACCTACCTAAACTACAGGCCGTTCTGAAGGCGCTAAAGAAGGCGGGATTTACCATAAATCCGAGAAAGTGTGCCATCGGAAAAGAGGAGGCCAAGTACCTGGGCTATGTCATTGGGAGAGGGGAAATAAAGGCGCAAATCAAGAAAGTGGAGGCAATTCAAACCTGGCGGCAACCGCTCTCGAAGAAGCAGGTGAGAGCATTCCTGTGAATGGTGGGATATTACCGGCGGTTTATCCCAAATTTCACCATGATGGCCGCGCCACTAATGGATCTTCTAAAAGGCACCAAATCAACCATGGTGAAATGGACGGAAGAAACGGAGACCGCCTTTCAACAGTTGTAGCTAACACTGTGCAAGTAGCCGGTCCTGGTCGCGCCAGACTTTAAGAAAGAATTTGTGGTCCAGACGGACGCTTCAGAAGTTGGCTGTACTCTCCAAAGAGATAAATGGGGAAGAACATCCCATTCTCTATCTGAGCCGAAAGCTGTCCTCCTGCGAGAAGAACTACGCCATAGTAGAGAAAGAGTGTTTAGCCATAAAATGGGCTGTGGATACACTGAAATATTACCTACTAGGTCGGAAGTTTAAATTAGTATCAGACCATGCCCCGTTGAGATGGTTGATGGAGAAAAGGGGTAAAAATGCCAGGGTAACTAGATGGTTGCTAGGGCTCCAAGACAATGACCCAAAACATACAGCCAAGGCAACAAAGGAGTGGCTCAAAAAGAAGCACAGTAAGGAGTGGCCTAGCCAGTCTCCAGACCTTAATCCCTTAGAAAACTTATGGAGGGAGTTGAAACTCCGAGTTGAAAAGTGACAGCCTCAAAATCTGAATAATTTAGAGATGATCTGAAAAGAGGAGTGGACCAAAATTCCTCCTGACATGTGCGCAAACCTCATCATCAACTACAAAAAACGTCTGACTGCCAACAAGGGTTTTGTCACCAAGTATTAAGTGTTGTTTGCCAGAGGGATCAAATACTTATTTTTTTTTGCATTTTGCAGTGAGAAATATCTAATTTATACAAAGTAATTTTCTTGATTTTTTTGGATAT
Source organism: Phyllobates terribilis (assembly GCF_046119375.1). Classification (NCBI taxonomy): domain Eukaryota; kingdom Metazoa; phylum Chordata; class Amphibia; order Anura; family Dendrobatidae; genus Phyllobates; species Phyllobates terribilis. The sequence continues at coordinate 218,897,087 of NW_027362771.1, forward strand.
TCTCTCTCTCAATGTTAAAATTAACCTACCCTTAAAATTATAGACTCTTAATGTCTTTGTCAGTGGTGTGACAGTGTCACTGGATTTATATGTGAGGGGAGGTATGTGTCACTCAGGATGCTTTCCTGTGCGAACTAAGACCTACTTTATTTCTGCCAGTGTGTTATATGCTGGTGGGTTTACTATGTTAAAGGGTGTGCGGTTTTATGGGAATGGCAAAGAGGGCGGGGTGCCATTCCCCGTACCTCCCCTCAGGGTGTGGCTGAGCAATGGGTAAAAGCTCAGTCCTTTTTTTTTTCCCTCTGGAGTGTGGTCTGGAGAGTGAAGTCTCCAGACAGTGTTGTGGAAGCTGCAGAGCTTGTTACAAGGACTTTGCCTGAGCAGTTGTGCTACCGAGAGCGGGCGGAACCTGCTCACCTATGGACTGAGCTATATTTTGTTTTGTTTTCCCGTTTAACCCAGAGGGGTCTTGTTTATTTTTCCTGTGGAACCCTGCATGAATTTATGCCAGATAATAAACCAGCAGAAAAAACACCTGAGAACGTGTGTCCTGAGTCTGCCTCCGGGAGAGCCGGGCGAGTCATCTTGCCACAGTGGGTAAACTTACAAAAACAGTAAGAGCTCAAATACTTATTTCCCCCACTGTAAGTATAAATGAAAAGGTGGATTTATTCTACGGGTCAGTTCGATTACAGCGATACCAGATATACAGTACAGACCAAAAGTTTGGACACACCTTCTTATTTAAAGATTTTTCTGTATTTTCATGACTATGAAAATTGTACATTCTCACTGAAGGCATCAAAACTATGAATTAACACATGTGGAATTATATACTTAACAAAAAAGTGTGAAACAACTGAAAATATGTCTTATATTCTAGGTTCTTCAAAGTAGCCACCTTTTGCTTTGATGACTGCTTTGCACACTCTTGGCATTCTCTTGATGAGCTTCATGAGGTAGTCACCAGAAATGATTTTCACTTCACAGGTGTACCCTGTCAGCCCCCAGCTGTCTGCCTAGCCTTTGCTAGCTAATAAAATAGGGGGGACCCCACGTCATTTTTTTTGGGTCCCCCATTTTAATAGCTAGTAAAGGCTAGGTATTCAGCTGGGGGCTTATATTAGCAGCCTGGGAAGCTCCGTGGGTATTACCCCCTTCCCAGGCTTCAAACATCTGCCCCAGCTGTCAGCTTAACCTCCGCTAGACACTAAAATAACGGGGAACCCCACGCCAATTTTTTTTTAAAAAAAATCCTTTATTTTAACACTAAATGACAAGTACAGTAAACAACACTGTCACTGTACTTATTATATATGTGACTGACATGTTTCTATCTATCTAATCTATGTGTGATGCTTTATTCTTTCTGTTCTAAATTGTCGGGTACCGATGTATGCCGCTGATGAATTGCCGGCCGGCTTTTTTAAAGAGACGGGTGCATGAAAATCGGAGGGCACTAGTGTGTTCCAAGTGCCCTGCTATGTTTTTCATGCACCGTCCTATATACCCTGCCTGCCTGTCTGCCTATATAGTCTGTCTTCCTGACGTTTAATTGAGCACTGTTCCCATAGATTTGGGCAATTTTTGACCTTCTGCAGACCGCCGGGAGGGGGGGGGACCGCCAGAAAAATGCTCGAGTTTCCCATAGACTTACATTGGGCTCATTGCTCTGGTCGAGCACCCGAGTATTCCAATGTGCTCGACCCGAGCTTCGAGCACCCGAGCATTTTGTGCTCGCTCATCACTATTATTTACATGTCTACGGCCGTAAAACATGCAGCCACAGGGAGGTAAACATTAGACGAGCACGCAGAAGATACTCGTATAAGACTGAACATGCTCAGATAACACATTATCCGAGCACGTTCAATACTAATAGGGAGTCTAAGGAATTTCTTTGTCTTATGGACATAGAGATTACAAGGAAGTGAAAGAAAGAAGTGAGAGCCACACCTAAGACCCTTAAGAAACACCTAAACCCTAAAGCTTTCTCATATTTCTCCCAACTCTTCCTGCTATCCCCGCCCACACTACCCCCTCACACTAACATTTCCTCCCTGTCCCATCCACAATAACAGTCTCCTGTATTCGGCTCCTATGGAACAATTACCAGGCTGCCAACTTCAACGCCTCTACAGCGCAGCTGTGAGCTCAGCAATGCCATGAGGTAACATCATCACGCCAATACACGTCAGGGCTGTGGTCTGATATGCACTCCTCCTCTATTGTACTGGTGCCGCTCGTGTGTTCGATTGTATTTGTGCCTGCATGTCAGGAGGAATCAGCATCCTCCCTGTTCTCCAAGTTAGTTATCAGTATAACAGAAGGCTCAGAGAATTGGCTGAGTTCCTCTCTGAAGTAGCGCCCCCTGGGAGCCAGTTCAGATTGCTGCCTGAGGTGAGATGCTCATCTGGCCTCATGGCAGAAGTGGCCCAAAGTACAGATATAAATTTATTATGCATTATATCTTTCAAGGATAGAAACAATTTTACAAAATATTGGATTAGCCCAATACACATGTACTGGAAACTATTTTTAATATTTATTTCATAATAGTGGTTAACATTCCATGCAAAACAGTAGTAATGATATCATTAAAGAATCGCATAAACAGGTCAGGACATATAGTTACAATAAAAACAGAGTATATCAATGTAACAATGCAAATACAAGTAACTAGAAAACGGACTCTCTGATCAAATATAAAAATCTACAATTATAAATATAAATTTGGTCCATGGAGTCACAAACAGTATTTACAGTAATGTTAAGTTCCTTACGTCCTTAGCTCGGCGTAGCTTCTTCATTTAAATTTTATACTATTTACAATCCAATATTAAAACTACAAAACTACTAAATATAAGCATTACCACATAACTACACAGTACATATCTGCGCTGAAAAGGAACACCGCTATAAATATCGAGAATCAAAAGATTAGAAATGTGTTAGTAGTAAACTAATACTGAGTAAATATAAGACAACGCCATTTATAAAACACTGTCAATAACTAGTCAATTAATAATGAGATGATGGATTACAAAATCTTCCCCAAGGCACACATTATAAATTGTGGGTAGTAAGCAAAAGTCATTTACAAAAATAGTGCTGGAAGAAGTTTCAAAGAGATATGTGATGAGCAGCCAGATAGTTCCTAAGATTACACTAAGGATTCCAGGCTTTCTGATGTGTTCCCATCTGGTAGAGCAGATCCATTGCTCTCCATACATGCCACCTGGCCCTCCTGTCTTGTGCTCACCAGACTCAGGATAGCCTTATATAAGAACTGAAACTGCTCCTAGAAAAAGCGTGGAGAGTAATTCATTAACATTGCTGCACATATAATCTACTATTTCATTATTTCACATTTGGCAAGTATTAAATATATTTACAATGGTTTCAAACCAGTGCATTAATATTGATAAGCAATAAGTTAACATGTGTTCTAATGTAAAGGACTCACAAGTCAAAACATGTGTGTATTGGGTATCTCTAGGAAGCATGTGGGCCGCAGCAAGTACCCTCCTCCTGTATCTGAGGTCAGAGATTGTCAGACTCTATGGCTACTTTATTAGATGATTACCGAGGAGTCATCATAGACCTCCCTTTTATCTAATGAAACCTTTTACCCTCTGATTGCTTTTTATTATCTTCATCTACCTCTCTTTCTCTTCCTCCTTGAGTGAGAGGTCCTTCCTTCTAGGTAGAAGACCTGGGCTACAGATTTAAGATTGGTTTTAGGAAGTATACAGCTGTTCTATTGGCTACAAATCTGTTCCTGATTGTGGGGCTCCTGACCCAAACTAACTCTGTGTTACAACAGCCCGAACGTGGTTGTCCTGACCTGAACTTACAGCCTGAAAAGCCTAGTTGGCAGACCGTAAAATACTGTCACCATATGGTCATGTTAATCTGTAGATTTTTTTTATATACAGGTGCATCTCACGAAATTAGAATATCAAAAAGTTAATTTATTTCAGTTCTTCAATACAAAAAGTGAAACTCATATTATATAGAGTCATTACAAACAGTGTGATCTATTTCAAGTGTTTATTTCTGTTAATGTTGATGATTATGGCTTACAGCCAATGAAAACACAGAAGTCATTATCCTTTTGCATCAATTACTCCATCAATGCGGCGTGGCATGGAGGCGATCAGACTGTGGCACTGCTGAGGTGTTACGGAAGCCCAGGTTGCTTTGATAGCAGCCTTCAGCTCGTCTGCATTGTTGGGTCTGGAGTCTCTCATCTTCCTCTTGACAATACCCCATAGATTCTCTATAGGGTTAAGGTTAGGCGAGTTTTCTGGCCAATCAAGCACAGTGATACTGTTGTTTTTAAACCAGGTATTGGTACTTTCGGCAGTGTGGACAGGTGCCAAGTCCTGCTGGAGAATGAAATTTCCATCTCCCAAAAAGCTTGTCAGCAGAGGGAAGCATGAAGTGCTCTAAAATTTCCTGGTAGACGGCTGCGCTGACTTTGGTCTTGATAAAACAAAGTGGACCTACACCAGCAGATGACATGGTTCTCCAAACCATCACTGATTGTGGAAACTTCATACTAGACCTCAAGCAGCTTGGATTGTGTGCCTCTCCACTCTTCCTCCAGACTCTGGGACCTTGATTTCCAAATGAAAATTGGAACTCTGGGACCTTGTGGAGTGCGTCAATGACTACCTTCTGGACATCTGTTAAGTCAGCAGTCTTCATCATGATTGTGGAGCCTACTGAAACAAACTAAGGGAGCTTTTTAAACGCTAAAGAATCCTTTGCGGGTGTTTAATTTACTGAGACAATGTTGATGATTATGGCTTACAGCCAATGAAAGCACAAAAGTCATTAACAGAAATAAACACTTGAAACAGATCACTCTAATGACTCTATATAATATATGAGTTTCACTAGTATTGAAGAACCAAAATAAATGAACTTTTTGATGATATTCTAGTTTAGTGAGATACACTTGTATGTGTATCATTCAACTATGGAGGGTAATTATTATTACTGCCTATGATTTATTTAAAAAAACGTAATGATAAAAAGCTAAGACTAACCAACAAGTAACTACCCAATATGCTTTTGGAGTGTTGAGCAAAACAAACTACCCAGAAGAAACCCACACTAACTCCAAGTAGATGTTGTCCTTCTAGGCCACTGTGCTACCCATAATGTCCACTGTACCTAAATGGGGACTGTGGTTTTATGAACAAGCAGTGTGATGAAAATATTCAGAATTTAATATAAAACCTTCAGCTTTTCTCAATACCAGTGGGTCAAACACCTATCCATACAATATAGGACCCTGACCCCACCTGCTACAATAGTGAATCAAGAGGTTACTGGTATTATGCAAACAGCCAAACAGTTTGTGCTCTGTTGTTTCTTAACTTGCAAAGATGGTAAATCGCAGTAATGGACAACCATTGTACAGATAGGTGCAGGTCCTAGATATGAGACCTACATAGATCTGAGATTTGTCATATGTTCTATGGAAATGTCTTACATGTCTCAGAGGGGAGAAACAATTTTAGTAAAATTATAAGCATTCTAAAGCACAGAGTTGTCAAACTAATTTTCTGCACAACACTCTTATCATTTAATTTTGTTTTCCAATTTGTTTATAAAGTCTGTAAGTTACATCTTACTTATATTCACTGTGAGCTGAAAAATTATGATAAATACAATTGCAATGACCTGCTCAAGAACTACCACCCTCAAAAAAATTCACAGACTCATCAATAGTTTTTCACAGACACTGGAAAAAAGTGCCGAACTGTCGAATTAGAATTTCTGGACAAATGACAACTTTACAAACGAAAAAAAAAATTGCAACAGAATTTGCTGAGGTCTGTCCTCCCAGTTATTGATTGTACAAAGGTTGTATACTTACTAAGTCTGTGAAGATCCCTGGTCGCATCAGGTTAATCATTTTGGCCACCTGATAAACATCTACAGAGTTTTCATTCTCTAGTTGTTGCATAAGAGTAGACAAAGCGCAGAATGTTCCAGCTGTCACTCCTCCATACCTGAAATAAGGGGAGACACGAAATGCAGACCCAAAAGTACAAAATGTTAGTATGAATGCATAATATGTTTCACAGTAAGCGGATGGAGTAAAAGTAATGCAGTCTAAAGAGAGAGACTATAGGCAGTTCATGGAGTATGTCACCCCCTGACTGATATCATCTATTACTAACGAGAAAAAATAACTAGTAATGATTGTTGTTTTACAAGCAGAAACCTTCAAGTCCACAGAAATATAATATTTTTGGGTCGTATTTTACTTAGCTCATTCATCTAAGCTGCAGTTTAATTAAACTAAAACTGAAGGGGAATTTATGGTCAGAAAATAACTGTTTTAAATCATGTTTTGAAGTGAAATATTAAAAAGAAAATATAGTAGGGTTTCTTTTTTAATTTTTCATGTCACTAAATAAAAAAAAATCCTGAACTAGTGCAGATTATGCCCAAACCACTGATGCAATCGTCTGACAATGTTCTGTAAATACACAAATAGGGAGGATTTGTGGATAATCTGCGCTGCTGGTATACCCTTCTGATAGATCCAAGTCCAGACAGGAGGTATTTAACATTTTTTCTTTATTTAGTCAACGCGTTTCAAAGTACTACAGACTTCTTAATCAGGACAAAAAAAATCTTCTGTGAATAAGTCCTATCCTCACTACGAAGATCCAATGGACACTTCTAGGTTTGAAGTATGGCAGGAGAATGCTACCGAATATAATGCATTTTGCCTACTGTAAAATTTGGTGGAGGAAGACTTTTGAATTGAACACAGTAGAAACAATATAATAGTTTCTTAGCTGTAAAGCAGATCTCTGAACTGTATGTAATGAGGTCTTCCAACCCTCAACACCCCTGCAAATCATTGAGGACACTTCAGTGACTATTGCGTTCCCACACAACAATGTGAACTTTACATTGCAGCTCAATCTCTAGTATACTTGTATATGATTAAGCTGTAATTCCAGGCACAATAGGTACTTAAAGTGCAGCACTGTGCAATCTAAAAAATTGAAGCGGATGTGACCATCAATTAAAAAAAAAGAAAACTTGGAAACCCCTTAAACAAAACAAGTAAAAGCCTAAGCAAAAAGGCTGCCTCCGTAATCATATAAAAAGAATAGAATAAAACATGTACAATCCAGAAGTAAGAAGTGAATAAAAAAAGAGTTTCAGTATCTGGTTTTAGAATATAACATGACATATCTTAGTTTCTATTACTCTACTTACGCTACTCAAGCAAAGATTTTACGTCACATTTGCCCAATAATAATGTTTGCTAAAAACTGACTCTTAAAAGTAAAATTAATCTACACTGAAGATCCAACTCATTAATACTTGCATTTCATACGCCATTCTTAATGCAGGGGTCACTGAAATACAATGCAACAAATCCATAAAGAGGCACAAACCACTTAATGATTTGGCGCAACTTCTCCGTGGTATATGTCTCCACTGATGCAACCCCAGTAAGACATTGGAGTAGCATTTCTAAAAAAAGGTTTGAAACTTTAGCAGAATTTGCACTTTTACAGAAGCAGCGCCCCTTCTCGCCCCAACAACTCTCCTGCCCTGTCCATTGTGGTGAACGCCAAAAGTCGCAACATTTTTGCACAACTCCATGTGGCGCACACATTTTCCAACTTTTCTAAATATTTTACACCAGCTTTCTGGCGTAAAAGCTTTGATGAATCGCCCCTATAATGTATTTTTATCATTAAAGGCATGAATCATAGCTGTAACTAAAATAACTTTTGCCTGATTAAAAAATCTCAGCCAATTTATGCTATAAGTATTTCCTAAGTATAGAAGTCATACAAGAAATGCATCAGAATCAGGAAGAGTTTTCCTATTTTTTTATTATACTTTATAGTCTAATTTATCCAATCATCTTCAGAAGACGATAACTAGACCTTTAAATTAGTATCACATACATAAATATTTAGGAAAAAAGGTAACATTTATAAAAGAATATATCAGACTTACTCATCATGTACAACAATAGGTCCGTCTTTATTGGCTGCTTCTTCCTTGATCAGATTTATAAGCTCAAATGTCTTACTCATTCGACTGTCAGGGTTTGGCCACTTTGGACAATGGAAATGTTTCACTTCCAAAACATAGTCATCCTAACAAGAATAACATTTGCAAGGGTTTACCAAACAGATGATAGATAGATGATACAGTTGCATCTCACTAAATTAGAATATCATCAAAAAGTTAATTTATTTCAGTTCTTCAATACAAAAAGTGAAACTCATATTATACAGAGTCATTACAAATAGAGTGATCTATTTCAAGTGTTTATTTCTGTTAATGTTGATGATTATGGCTTACAGCCAATGAAAACACAAAAGTCATTATCTCAGTAAATTAGAATACTTTATTACAACAGCTTGAAAAATGGTTTTAAAATCTGAAATGTTGGCCTACTGAAATGTATGTTCAGTAAATGCACTCAATACTTGGTCGAGGCTCCTTTTGCATCAATTACTGCATCAATGCGGCGTGGCATGGAGGTAATCAGCCTGCGGCACTGCTGAGGTGTTATGGAAGCCCAGGTTGCTTTGATAGCAGCCTTCAGCTTGTCTGAATTGTTGGGTCTGGTGTCTCATCTTTCTCTTGACAATACCCCATAGATTCTCTATGGGGTTAAGATCAGGCGCGTTTGCAGGCCAATTAAGCACAGTGATTCTGTTGTTTGTAAACCAGGTATTGGGACTTTTGGCAGTGTGAACAGGTGCCAAGTCCTGCTGGAGAATGAAATTTCCATATTCAAAAAGCTTGTCGGCAGAGAGAAGCAGGAAGTGCTCTAAAATTTCCTGGTAGACGACTGCGCTGACTTTGGTCTTGATAAAACACAGTGGATCTACACCAGCAGATGACATGGCTCCCCAAACCATCACTGATTGTGGAAACTTCACACTAGACCTCAAGCAGCTTGGATTGTGTGCCTCTCCACTCTTCCTCCAGACTCTGGGACCTTGATTTCCAAATTAAAATTGGAACTCTGGGACCTTGTGGAGTGTGTTAATGACTGCCTTCTGGACATCTGTCAAGCTAGCAGTCTTCCCCATGATTGTGGAGCCTACTGAAACAGACTAAAGGACCTTTTTAAACGCTTAGGAAGCATTTGCAGGTGTTTTTTGCTAATTATTTTAATTTACTGAGATAATGCCTTTTGTCTATATATAATGACTCTATATATTATGAGTTTCACTTTTTGTATTGAAGAACAGAAATAAATTAACTTTTTGATGATATTCTAATTTAGTGAGATGCACCTGTAGATGATGATATACCAGAGATAGATAGAGAAGATATACTATATATATATATTTTATCTGATTAAAATGTATCTATCATCTATCAGATATAGAACATAAAGATCTGCAATTACCTGTGTAGCTTCTAAAATAAAATCTTGGATAATGAGTTTTTCTTCATTAGAAAGACAAACATGATCTTCTCCAGCCAAAGACACAGTAAACGTTTCACATGTAATTGGTTCATCTCTGTTCGGCCAATACACAAATTCATCTTCCGCCTGGGCAAGTAATAGTATTAAAAAAAAATGTACACAGTGCACAAATAAAAACAACAACTCTATATTTTTCACATAATACAACTAAAATGAAAAAGAATACTGAAATCCATGTACACTTTTTCATGTCAAATGTATTACCAAAAATATCAGTTAACATAACATTAGTGATTGTGTTTAAACAGTAAAATCCCTGAACAGTTGATAAACTGAGACTTACCATGTTCTGGTTATCGGGAAGCATTACAATTATCTGAGAATTGTGGTCCCAGATCATCCTCCAGAAATCTTTTATAGTGTGTAATAATGGGTGCTGTGTTATGATGAATTCATTACTTTCATGGTAGCCCTGCAGAGAAAATATTGTGCATCAAATTATTAATGAAGCAGATACGATCCACAGATTAAATATAAGCCAAATACCAGGTATGACTGTTCATCTTAGCTTCTTTCCATCAGGTGTTTGGTATTTTCAGCAGTATTTTTGCTGTAGTAGTTTGCACTAATATTGTTGCAGTCATAGTGTAAAATACTAGTAACATAATGAAAACCGTACAGGCCCCATTAGAATCTGTAACACTAAAAGTGGATGTGCTGCATATTTTCCATTTAGATCCTAAGTCCTTTCACTTTTTACCTAACAATTTTATATGAGTAAAATCATTTTACCATATAACAGTAGACAATATTACAATAGGAAATAATATGACATCACCCTTCAGAAATGTTTATTTTTTAAATGAGATTCCTGAAATGTCATGATTAGGGGCAGGTTATCAGTGGCAGAGAAGGAAAATCCCTAACATTAAGGCACGTATTATGCTCTATAAAGAAAGAAATATGATCGCATTTATTTGTGCCATAGAAACTCCCATCTTAATTGCTACAAAAGAATCTATGCAGCCATATGGTTTCTAAGACACTTTAACCACTTCGCGCCAGAGCCTGTTTTTGCCTTCGTGTCCAGGCCAATTTTTTCAATTCTGACCACTGTCACTTTATGAAGTAATTACTCTGGAATGCTTCAACGGATTCCCCTGATTCTGAGATTGTTTTTTCGTGACATATTGTACTTCATAATAGTAGTAAAATTTCTTCGATATCACTTGCGTTTATTTGTGAAAAAATCGGAAATTTGGCGAAAATTTTGAAAATTTTGCAATTTTCAAACTTTGAATTTTCATGCCCTTAAATCAGAGAGATATGTCACACAAAATAGTTAATAAATAACATTTCCCACATGTCTACTTTACATCAGCACAATTTTGGAACCAAAATTTTTTTTGTTAGGAAGCTATAAGGGTTAAAAATTGACCAGCGATTTCTCATTTTTCCAACAAAATTTACAAAAACATTTTTTTAGGGACCACATCTTATTTGAAGTGACTTTGAGGGGCCTTTATGACAGAAAATACCCAAAAGTGACACCATTCTAAAAACTGCACCCCTCAAAACCACATTCAAGAAGTTCATTAACCCTTCAGGTGTTTCACGGGAATTTTTGGAATGTGGAAGAAAACAATGAACAGTTAACTTTTTTTTCACAAAAATTTTACTTTAGACACAATTTTTTTATTTTCACAAGGGTAACAGGAAAAAATGGACAAAACAATTTGTAGTGCAATTTCTCATGAGCGCGCTGATACCCCATATGTGAGGGAAAAACACTGTTTGAGCGCACTGCAGGGTTCGGAATGGAAGGAGCGCCATTAGACTTTTTGAACAATTAGCGGACGCCATGTTGCGTTTGGAGAGCTCCTGATATGCCTAAACAGTGGAAACCCCCCACAAGTGACACCATTTTGGAAACTAGACCCCTTAGGGAACTTATCTAGATGTGTGGTGAGCACCTTGAACCCCAGGGTGCTTCACAGAAGTTTATAATATTGAGCTGTAAAAATAAAATTTTCACATTTTTCCCACAAAAACGTTTTTCATCCCTTAATTTTGCATTATCATAAGGGTAATAGGAGAAATTGCACCATGAAATTTGTTGTGCAATTTCTCCTGAACACGCTGATACCCCATGTGGGGGAAAACCACTGTTTGGGCGCATGGCAGGGTATGGAAGGGAAGGAGCGCCATTTGACTTTTTGAATGTAAAATTTGCTTGAATAATTAGCGGACGCCATGTTGCATTTGGGGAGCCCCTGATGTGCCTAAACAGTGGAAACTCCCCACAAGTGACACCATTTTGGAAACTAGACCCCTTAGGGAACTTATCTAGATGTGTGGTGAGCACCTTGCACCCCCAGGTGCTTCACAGAAGTTTATAATATTGAGCCGTAAAAATAAAATTTTCACATTTTTCCCACAAAAAATGTTTTTCATCCCCTAATTTTGCATTATCATAAGGATAAAAGGAGAAATTGCACCATGAAATTTGTTGTGCAATTTCTCCTGAGTATGCCGATACCCCATATGTGGGGGAAAACCACTGCTTTGGTGTATGGCAGGGTTCGAAAGAGAATGGAGCGCTATGTTGGCTGGGATAGGTTACAGACACCATGTCACATTTGAAGAGTCGCTGACATGCCGAAACAGCGGAAACCCCCACAAGTGACCCCATTTTGTAAACTACACCTCTCAAGGAATTCATCTAGGGAAGTAGTGAGTATTTTTTAATTTTTAAATTTATACCATTGGGCAGTGAAGAAAACATAATTATATTTTTGCCACAAAAAAATGTTTTACCCTCAGATTTTACATTTTCACACAGGGCAATGGGTAAAAATGGTGACGAAATGTGTCACACAATTTCTTCTAAAAGTGGCAATACCCCATATGTGGCTGTATCGTACCGCTCAGCCATACGGCGAGATCTGGGAGGGACGGAGCACTATTTGACAATTGGAGAACAAATTATTGTAGAATAGGCATTTGGATTTGGGAGCACAAAATTTTCTGAATTTATTTTGGGGGCAAAGGCCATTTCGCTTTTTCGCTTTGGGGGTCCTGAGAGCTGCGGGACCACCGACCGTTCATAAACGTCGGCGCTGCACAGAGCCCAGGCAGCGCCAACGTTTTTGTACAGTGAGCGGTCTTGAAGCGGTTAATATATTTCTCCAGGAGAATCTGTTAAAGCTCCTATCCAGATGAGTCCCTTTAAGTAAGGCCACAGTCACACATTCAGTATTCGGTCAGTATTTTACCTTAGTATGTGTCAGCCAAAACCAGGAGTGGAAACATCAGAGAAAAAGTATAATAGAAACACGTCACCACTTCTGTATTTATCACCCACTCCTGGTTTTGGCTTACAAATACTGATGCAAAATACTGACCAAATACTGAATGTGTGAACGTGACTAGAGCTATCATCTTTTATTATTATCATTACTAAAATATAACTTACTAGATGGTGGCCCGATTCTACACTGTGTTCCAAATTATTATGCAAATAATATTTTCTCAGATTTTGGCACCCATGCTCCCCTGACCTCAACCCCATTGAGAACCTCTGGAGCATCATCAAAAGGAGTGTCTATGATGGCAGGAGGCAGTTCACATCTAAGCAACAGCTCTGGGAGGGTATTCTGTCCTCATGCAAAACAATTAAAGCAGAAACCTTCCAAAACCTGACAAATTCAATGGACGAGAGAGTTCAGAAGCTCTTTTCGAACAAGGGGTCCTATGTGCAAATGTAACATCACCTAGAATAAAGTTTTGAGTTGAAAACTGTTTGATTTCAGTTTGTAATAACCTGCTAATGCTTATAATTTCAAAAATGACCATTTTTTTGTTCTTTAGTAAAATGAAAAGGTTGAAAACTCTGCTGTGCATAATAATTTGGAACATGCATTTTGAGTGCAGTTGGAGTTTTTTATTTTTTTAAAAATATACTGTTATCATAGGCAGTTTGTACAAAAACCTTTCAATTGTACTCTAATAGTTATTTGACTGGAAAATTACAATGACTGCAATTCATATAGGTAATTTTGGAAAATCTGAGAAAATATTATTTGCATAATAATTTGGAACACCGTGTAACGCATCGGGTATTCTAGAATATGTATGCGGCCGACCGGACGCAATCAGCAGAATGTTGTTTAAATTTGGCGCCAAAATCGCTGATTGGTCGCGGCCGGCAACTGCGACCAATCAGCAAAACGGCGTTTAAATTTGGCGGCAATATCGGTGATTGGTCGCAGGTGGCGACCGCGACCAATCAGCGAACTGTGTTAGTGAGGACCGGAGAGCTTGTTTAAATTTGGCGATAAAATCGCTGATTAGTCGCGACTGCGACCACTCAGCAAAACGGTGTTTAAATTTTGCGCCAATATCGCTGATTGGTCGCGACTAATCAGCAGAGCGGTGTTTAAATTTGGTGCCAATATCGCTGATTGGTCGCGACCGCCAGCCGCGACCAATCAGCAGAACGGTGTTTAAATTTGGCGCCAATAATGCGGATTGGTCGCGGTCGCGACCAATTAGCAGAGCGGTGTTTAAATTTGGCGCCAATTTAGCTGATTGGTCGCGGTCGGCCGGCGGCCGCGACCAATCAGCAGAGTGTTGTTTAAATTTGGCGCCAATCTCGCTGATTGGTCGCGGTCGGCCGGCGGCCGCGACCAATCAGCAGAGTGCTGCTTAAATTTGGCGCCAATCTCGCTGATTGGTCGCAGCTGGCGGCCGCGACCAATCAGCAGAGCGGTGTTTAAATTTTGCGGCAAGATCACTGATTGGTGGCGGCAGGAGGCCGCGACCAATCAGCGAATTGTATTAGTGAGGACCAGGGAGCGGCCGCGACCAATCAGCACAGCAGTGTTTAAATGTGGCGCCAAGATCGCTGATTGGTCGCGGCCGCTGTTTAAATTTTGCGGTAAAATCGCTGATTGGTCGCAGGCAGTGTCCGCGACCAATCAGCACAGCAGTGTTTAAATGTGGTGCCAAGATCGCTGACTGGCCGCGGGCAGCGGCCGCGACCAATCAGCACAGCAGTGTTTAAATGTGGCGCCAAGGTCGCTGATTGGTCGCAGCCGCTGTTAAAATTTTGCGTTAAAATTGCTGATTGGTCGCTGGCAGCGTCCGCGACCAATCAGCACAGCAGTGTTTAAATGTGGCGCCAAGATCGCTGATTGGTTGCGGGCAGCATCCGCGACCAATCAGCACAGCAGTGTTTAAATGTGGCGCCAAAATCGCTGATTGGTCGCGGGCAGCGTCCGCGACCAATCAGCACAGCAGTGTTTAAATGTGGCGCCAAAATCGCTGATTGGTCGCGGGCAGCAGCCGCGACCAATCAGCTCAGCGGTGTTTAAATTTTGCGCCAAGATCACTGATTGGTCGCGGCAGGAGGCCGCGACCAATCAGCGAATCGTATTGGTGAGGACCGGGGATCGGAATCATATTGGTGAGGACCGGGGAGCGGCGCTGCCTGTGCGGCTACTTCCGCTGCGAGAAGCCGGGAGATGCGCGGCTGCTCGCAGCAGAAGTATCCCGACCGGCCTCGCCGCTCCCCGGTCCTCCCTTGACACCCTAGCCGCATGGAGGTCAGCGGCGCCGCCGGTCGGGAGATGAGCGCCTCGCGCCAGTCATCTCCCTGCTGCATCGCCACTGACCTCCGTCCTGCAGATGAGCCGCTAACGGCCGCCATCTTTTCCTCAAATCCTGCGTCGCTGATTGGTCACGGCCGTTCCAATCAGCGACGCGGGATTTCCTGGACAGACAGACAGAAAGACAGACACAGACAGACAGACGGGATAAGACTATTATATATATAGATGCTAGGTACTATTTTAAATGAATACTATGATAGTCCTCTAGTTGAATCTTAAGCATTTTTTTAGTATGAGGTATAAGTCCTTAGTGTGTGTATTTTCCAATCTTGCTGTCTATTTGAGAGCATTATTTCTCAGTTCTCATATTGCTGCAATAGTTATGTTGACGGTGTGCCTGCAGTACAAGCTAAAGCTACCACAATTGTTAAAACCTGACACACAAGCCTATATTCCAGACATAGTTTACTGCTAAACCAGCTTTTAGTCCAATAACCAAATAGAGAGGGCCTAGTTAGATAATAAAAGGCTCAAATGATTTGCTCACACTTTAAACCCCTGTACTCCTGATGAAGCCAGTTTAGTGCTGAAACAAGTCAGGGTGGGGAAAGGGCTTGTATGTTAGGTTTTATCAGATATGGTGGCTGTCCTTTACTCATGTAAGATGTTGTGTACTGGAGTCACATCATCAACACAACGATTAAAGTAATAGGAGAACTGAGGTCAGGAATATTGGAAAATCCACACAATAACAACATAGTCCACCAGTATTATATTAATAATTTGGTTAGTGTGGGGTTATATCACCTCATTCACTTTAAATAACATCTAATCAAAGTGTTGTTTTGTTAATGCCAGTGGACATGATGGACTAAGAGTAACATTTTTGTGAATTTGGATAATTGTATATGCATGTTGTATATTTTACCACCATTCCAAGGTCCAAACCCTGTTGTTATTGTATCATCTCATTGTTTATACTGGCTGAATAAAGGTGATTTACAAAAGTATATACAGTCCCAGAAGTTTTGAGACTGATACAGATTTTGGTTTTCACAAAGTTTGCTGCAGTGTTTTTAGATCTTTTAGTTGGATGTTTCTATGGTTAATGAAGTACAATTAGAAGCATTTCATTAATTTTTATACTTTTATTGACATATACATCAGATTTATGGAAAGACTCAATATTTACAGTGTTGACCTTTATTTTTCAAGACTTCTGTAAATCACCCTGGCATACTGGATGTCATACAAATATTAAGAAAATATTAAGAATTTCTTCCTCCCAGACCCCTCTTCATCCCCCCTCCCCTATAGTATTTGTTAAAAGAGAAGAGCTGACACTTTGGCCAGTGGCGTCTATGCAAATTAACACACACAGGAGAAATAGCTTGTAAGCAAATGCTAGCACAAAAGGTGCTACTGACCCAATTAACATTCGAATTTAGTTGCCAGTGACACAGACCTGTGACAATTTACATCTAGCTGAGGAAGATTAATCCCGAGCTTCAAAAGAATTCAACAGAAATCTGCAGCCGGGCCGGCGCCAACATGAAATATGAAATATCTGGAGTTCCATATGTCCGATAATAATGGGACCCATATTTTTAGTGGCAGGGTCTGCCAAGGAACAATATGGATAATTTTTCGTAGCTGTACGCCCCTCCAAGGAGCGGTAATGCAGAAGTACAGAATGACAGACCGCAGCTGTATCATGTGTGGTCTCTGGAGAAAGGTAAATTCATAATAGAAAATATGACGTAGCTTGCAAGCTTCTGCGATCAACCACCGATAAGTTATCCCGGAAGTTAGAGATTCTAATAAAATTATGAAGGCTGGAGCCCAGCCCACGTGAGGTCATCACATGGGTGTGTGGCCAGGCCTATCCCTTCGGCGTAAAAGACACAGCCGAAGGGGGGGTCAGCGTTCATTGCCGAGAGTATAGATTCTATAAGCAAAGGATCACGTTTAATAATGGTCAAATCAAGTGGAGTGCCCTCCCTCCAGCTATATTGAATCGTCTCTGCGATCTGTCTAGTACGTAAGTCTTCTTTAATCCTGTTTAGTTTGTGTAACTGTATATTCTGTATTGTAAATGTCCATTTGTAAAACCTTTTGTATATTTTTCCTAAACACTGCCTCCCCTTTGGATTAAATATAAAATGTAATAGTCCTGTTTCTTTTGTTCTGTAACCGTTCCCTCCCTAGAAGCCATACGCTACCAGAATGCAGGCGTCTGACCTGGCCTGTATTATATTTCAAATTGGGTCGGTGGTGGCAGCGACTAATAATATTGGGCTATCATGAAGTTGGCAGTAACAGTACAGGGGCATATACACATATTCTATGCGTTGGAATCCGGAGGTGTGTATGCCATACGCTTTCTGTTCTCTTGCCGATAGCTACGTAGAGAGTAATCTGGATTGTGTGTGCGCGAATCCCTGCTCAATCCTGACAGTGACGGCAATGGTGGGATATTGTCGCGTTGACGTCCCTGACACTGGATATCAGCTTCTGGGCCAAATCCTGACTGATGGCACCCCATTCTTGCCTAATCTGTATTTAGAGCTTATCATAATTTCTGTGTATTTATTTATCTACCCACTTTTTAAGGATTGACTACAGGTTCTCAATGGGATTGAGATCTGTGGAGTTTCCTGGCCATGGACAAAAAATGTCAATGTTTTGTTCACTGAGCCACTTAGTTTTCACTTTTGTCTCCATCGCACTGGTAAAAAATTGTTAATCATCGAATTGCTTCTAGATCGCTGGGAGAAGTTGCTCTCGTAGGATGTTTAGATACTTGTATTCTTTATTCATGGCAATGTTTTTAGGTAAAATTGTGAGTGAGCCCACTCCCTTGGATAAAAAGCAACTCCACACGTGAATGACCTCAGGATGCTCCTCATCCAAACAATCTTTCAGTTATCCCCAACAGTCTGAAGGGGGCTTCATCAGAGAAAATAATTTTACCAAGTTCTCTGCAGTCCAAACTTCCTGCAAAGTATTTTCTCTGATGGAGCCCACTTCAGATTGTTTGGGCTGGTATGTGCAGGTAACTGGTATGTTAAGAGTTAACACCTGTCCTGGAATGTAACTACTACTTACTCTTGGAAGGGGTCTGTGGAGCTCTGTATAACAATCTGTACACTATACTAAAAACTCTCATTGAAAGAGAATGAAAACAGATAGAACAAGCAAGTCACTTGCAAACTTGCTTATTTTCATGTTGTTCAACTAAAGCAATTTAATAACTTGAGAATGCCCCTTTAATGATAGTCACTTATTTTAGTGATCTTTCACTAAATTCTCAAATCCTAAAAGGTATACTGTAAAAATGTCACAATTCGTCATGATGGGTAAATAAAGAAAATAATGTTAAGACAGTCAAAATGAAGGTCATTCGTTTTCATTTATTACTCTCTCCAAAGGGGCAAAAGAACTTCATGCGAGAGATCATACAGGTTCAGGAATATGGCTGCGATATAATTAACACAACTCAGGGGCGGACCTACCGCCCGTGCAGCCCGTTCATTGAACAGGGGGCCCTGAGGGAGAGGGGGCCCCTCCAGCCGGGCCGCCATCAGGGCATGACTGTCCTGACTCCAGTATGGGGCCCGGCTGGTTGGGGCCCCCTCGGAGCCCCGTTAGGGCCCCCTTTTGGGCGTCTCCTCATGGGGCCACCGAAGGGCCGGTGTCAGCACCCGGCGCACCCGGGCAAATGCCGGGGCCCTGAGCAGCTGGGGGGGCCCTCACCGTCGGGCACCCCGCGCGCTATGGGACTCGTGAGCGGAGGAGAGCAGTGTCAGCACCCGCTCCCCCCCTCTTGCTCAGGGCCCCGGCACCCAGCTCAATACTTACCCCTCCCCGTGCCTCCGCAGCAGCTCCTGCATCCTCCGCGGCTGCTGCACAGTGACGTCTCAGGTCAGAGGGCAGTGACGTCTTTACACCGCGCTCTCTCCTGAGCAGTCACAGCGCAGAGCGGGAAGACGCCGACGACGCTGGGAGTCCGGAGCAGCGGCAGCAGGTGAGACGTGAGGTGAGTATTTGATTTTTTTTTTTATTGTATGGAGGCCTGTAGCAGTATAAGGGAGGGGGGCGAGGTTGACATCCTGCATGGGGCATTATAAGGGGGGGGTGTGTGACATCCTGCATTGAGCATTATAAGGGGGGGAGGTGTGACATCCTGCATGGGGCATTATAAGGGGAGGGGGGTGTGACATCCTGCATGGGGCATTATAAGGGGAGGGGGGTGTGACATCCTGCATGGGCATTATAAGGGAGAGGGGTGTGTGTGACATCCTGCATGGGGCATTATAAGGGAGGGGGTGTATGTGACATATCCTGCATGGGGCATTATAAGGGAGGGGGTGTATGTGACATATCCTGCATGGGGCATTATAAGGGAGGGGGCGTGTGTGACATATCCTGCATGGGGCATTATAAGGGAGGGAGGGTGTGTGACATCCTGCATGGGGCATTATAAGGGAGGGTGTGTGTGTGACATCGTGCATGGGGCATTATAAGGGCGGGGTGACAGCCTATATGGGGGGGGGGGAACAGCCTGCGTGGGGCATTATGTGGGGGGAACAGCCTGCGTGGAGCATTATGTGTGGGGAACAGCCTGCATGGAGCATTTTATGGGGGCCAGTATTCTTTATGGAGCGTTATATGGGGGCCAGTATCCTGCATGGAGAGTTATATGGAGACCAGTATTCTGTATGCAGCATTATATGGGGGCCAGTATCCTGTATGGAGCGTTATATGGGGGCCAGTATTCCGTATGGAGCGTTATATGGGGGCCAGTATTCCGTATGGAGCGTTATATGGGGGCCAGTATTCTGTATGGAGCATTTTATGGGGGCCAGTATTCTGTATGGAGCATTTTATGGGGGCCAGTATTCTGTATGGAGCATTATATGGGGGCCTGTATTCTGTATGGAGCATTATATGGGGGCCTGTATTCTGTATGGAGCGTTATATGGGTGCCAGTATTCTGTATGGAGCATTATATGGGGGCCAGTATCCTGTATGGAGCATTATATGGGGGCCAGTATTCTGTATGGAGCGTTATATGGGGGCCAGTATCCTGTAAAGAGCATTTTATGGGGGCCAGTATTCTGTATGGAGCATTTTATGGGGGCCAGTATACTGTGTGGAGCGATTCGCTGGTTTCTGAGCTATTGTGGAATTTACAATAGATATCACTCATGTAATGTAAGAAGTGAAATCTTTGCATTGTACTATATATATATTTCTCTTCGGTATCTGTGCATCATGAATCGTGGTATGTGTTAAAGGGGCCCACTGAGACTCTTTCGCCCGGGGCCCACAAAAACCTGGAGCCGGCCCTGGGCCCCCGGCTGAGCGCTAAGCGCCGGGACATCTCAGCGCTGCTTTCCTCTGTGTAGCAGTGCAACGCTGCTGCGGCAGCGCCTTCATGATTCCCCTGACTTCCGTTCATGTGACGGCGCCGTCACATGGCTGGAAGTCAGGAGAACCTGGTGGCAGCGACGTGGACGAGCGCCAGGATTCTGCAGGGATCGCATCGGGGTAAATATAACAGAGATGCACGGGGGGGAATCAGATGCATGGGGGGAATCAGATGCACATGGGGGGATGAGATGCACATGGGGGGATGAGAGCTGCACATGGGGGGGATGAGAGCTGCACATGGGGGGGATGAGAGCTGCACATGGGGGGGGATGAGAGCTGCACATGGGGGGGGATGAGAGCTGCACATGGGGGGGGATGAGAGCTGCACATGGGGGGGGATGAGAGCTGCACATGGGGGGGTGAGAGCTGCACGGGGGGGGGTGAGAGATACACATGTGTGGGGGTTATGTTTACATAACTTCGTTGCCCTATGAAGGGCGGGGGGGGCCAAAAATTTCTTGCACAGGGGCCCACTACAGTCTGTGTCCGCCCCTGACACAACTATTCAGATATTTCTGCATAACTAAATAATAGTGATGCTGCTTTGTTGCTAGGATTCCCACATTTGACCTTTAATAAACACTTCAGTGAAGCAGATGTGAATGCTATTCATTTGCATCAATAAACCCTTAGCAATTACATTACTGAAAGCAAATGGTTTAACAAGGAATGATACATACAGTACATCATCAGTCCCTGTAGGATAGCTAACATTTAAAGAAGTTATACACTTTAAACAACTTAGTAATATATTTCTATTTCAAAATTTGCAGCTATCAGGACCAATCACAATGTGTTAGAACATCATGAGTGCTGTGTGTGAAGGGGGCTGGCTAATTGGCCTATTTCAATTACAAAGCCCGCTCTTTTCTGTCAATACATCAACTGTGATGGAGAAGGGGGCTGGCTTAAAGGGGTATTCCCATCTCCAATATCCTATCCCAATATGTAGTAGGTGTAATAATATTAATATTAGTATAGTTTTTCTGATTCGCCATGTGTCTTTCCTCATGTGCAGGCATTGCAGGACTTTAGGTATCCATGGCTATGACCAATAGCAACTAGCTAACTTACTGTCACTATATAAGTGGTCGTAATCATACTGTATGTGAAGCTGTGTGGGGGACATCATACTGTGTAGGGTGCTGTGGGGGACAATATTAGAAGGAGTTGTGCAGCCATAATACTACAGGTGCTTCTCACTAAATTAGAATATCATCAAAAAGTTAATTTATTTCAGTTCAATATAAAAAGTGAAACATATATTATATAGAGTCATTTCAAACATAGTGATCTATTTCAAGTGTTTATTTCTGTTAATGTTGATGATTATAGCTTACAGCTAATGAAAACACAAAAGTCATTATCTCAGTAAAATAGAATACTTATAACAACAGCTTGAAAAATATTTTTAAAATCCGAAATGTTGGCCTACTGAAATGTATGTTTTTGCCGCCCCTGCGGGTTCAGTCGCCACAGAGGTACTGCATCTCACCCAGAGGTGTGGTACCCCACTCTCAGGTAAGGATGGAGTACTGCCCGGGACCCAAACACCTGCATCCAACACTACACTACTCCAGACCAGCAGGAGGGGCAAGATGCACTACTGCGCTGCTGAGCCCTGACACTGGCTGGAGTGGGGGGAACAAAGAGAGGGGGAACCATGTAGTGGGTGTGGGTGGAGGAAGAAGATCAGGGGAGCATTTGAGAAGGAGGATATAAAAAGGGAAGCCATCTTGGGAGTGGTTAGAACAGTCTGAGGGAACAGTGAGGAGAGAGTGTGTGGAGCAGGAGTTGCGCAGGAAGAGAGACTGAAGAGAGGAGAGGAGCAGGGAGGAAGGCTCCAAGAAAGAAAGAAAGGATCCTAGGGGTACGGGAAGTGCTGGAGGCCACCCGTACACCCGAATCTACCAGGAGTGGAAGGATCAAGCCGTAGAGGGGACCGGCCCCTAACTAGTTAGAATTGCATATTCAACTAGAAACCGGAGGCTTCTGCACTTTCAGGGTGTAGTTGCCACAGCCACAATTAAATCGCCAAAAGGGTAGCCGCACAGGATCCAGGGAACTCCAGGTTGCCCGCCAAGATCTGAGGTTACCGGCTTGGGACACTGATTGTGAGGCGCAGGGCAGGAGGGTGAGAGCCAGCGCAGGAAGACGACTGAGAAAGGCACACAGAACGGTGTCCCGTTAAGTACTTCTGACATACCTGAGGGATTGCTGAACCCCTGCCTCGGTGAACGCAGAACGACGTAGGTGATGGTAATTGGCCATTGTAACCAGGAACAACATGATAACCGTGAGTAAACCCTGAAGACTGCACCCCACTGTCTCTGTGAATTATTGCTGTGCCATCATCCCCTGCACCACACTGCATAACAACATCTACCTCATCTATAATCACCACCGCAACGCCCTGGAGATTAGCTCTACCTGTGGAGAGCTGAACCAACTCTGCTGCATGCAAACAGCTCCAGAGGACCTGCTCTGCAGTGGCAGCTCCCTTTAGCCACATACCACAGGTGGAGTCACGAACATTATATAAAAACTATATTCCCTTTTCTTTATTCCCCTTTTATTGACCGCCCTGGGTCACGGACCGGGTCACTGCCACTGTGACATCCCCCAGCATTGACCGGCCTGGCTACCGAGTACCCCACGGCCCAGGGGGCGTGTCATGTTCAGTAAATGCAGTCAATACTTGGCCGGCGCTCCTTTTGCATCAATTACTGCATCAATGCGGCGTGGCATGGAGGTGATCAGCCTGTGGCACTGCTGAGGTGTTATAGAAGCCCAGGTTGCTTTGATAGCAGCCTTCAGCTCATCTGAATGGTAGGGTCTGGTGTCTCTCATCTTCCTCTTGACAATACCCCATTGATTCTCTATGGGGTTAAGGTCAGACGAGTTTGCTGGCCAATCAATCACAGTGATACTGTTGTTTGTAAACCAGGTATTGGTACTTTTGGCAGTGTGGACAGGTGCCAAGTCCTGCTCGAGAATGAAATTTCCATCTCCAAAATAGCTTGCCGGCAGAGGGAAGCATGAAGTGCTCTAAAATTTCCTGGTAGACGGCTGCGCTGCCTTTTGGTCTTGATAAAACATAGTGGACCTACACCAGCAGATGACATGGCTCCCCAAACCATCACTGATTGTGGAAACTTCACAGTAGACCTCAAGCAGCTTGGATTGTGTGCCTCTCCACTCTTCCTCCAGACTCTGGGACCTTGATTTCCAAATGAAAATTGGAACTCTGGGACCTTGTAGAGTGTGTCAATGACGGCCTTCTGGACATCTGTCAAGCTAGCAGTCTTCCCCATGATTGTGGAGCCTACTGAAACAGACTAAGAGACCTTTTTAAACGCTTAGGAAGCCTTTGCAGGTGTGTTTTGTTAATTATTTTAATTTACAGAGATAAGGACTTTTGGGTTTTCATTGGCTGTAAGCCATAATCATCAACATTAACAGAAATAAACACTGGAAATTGAGCACTCTGTTTGTAATGACTCTATATCATATATGAGTTTCACATTTTGGATTGAAGAACTGCAATAAATTAACTTTTTGATTATATTCTAATTTTGTGAGATGCACACCTCACCTATCCTGTGGATAGTGTTGAGCATTCCGATACTGAAATATCGGGTATCGGCCGATATTCGCGGTATCGGAATTCCGATACTTAATTCCGATACTTTTACAATATCGAATACCGGAATCGGAAGTTCCCATAATGCCTGCGCTCTGCAGTGTCTCTGAAGGATGACAAGCTGGGTGGCAGCGCTCAGCTGAGATCCAGCCTGTCATCAGAATGCCATCCCAGCGTGGGAGAATTCTCCTGATTGTTTAAAAGCCGGCAGGCGGTAAAAAGCCGCCGGCTTTTAAACAATCACACGGCCCCATACTGCTTCCCCGCAGCCTCCCACCCCGATCCTCCACTCCCCTCGCCACCTCCAATCCCAATCGTAAGTTAGGACCGGGCGGGGAGCGCAGCACCAAGGAGCGGGGGGCGCAGGACCCGGTCGGGGAAGCCGGCAGTGAAAAGACTTCACCGCCGGCTTTCCCGTTCTGTGCTGCGCTTTCCCGCCGGTTATTTCAAATGAACAGCTGAGGTATCAGGTGATGCCGATCAGCTGTTCATTTGAAGTAGCCGCGGTGCCCTCAGAGGGTTCATGTGAGTTCATGCTTGACTGCATTGCATGAACTCACATGAACTTTCCCACAGCCACACAGGTCAGCCTCACCTCCCAGACGATCAGCCCGTCATGATTGGTGTGTGTGGGTGTCTGTGCGATGTCTGCGGGTGTGCGCGATGTCTGTGCGATGTGTGCGCGGTGTCTGTGCGATGTCTGCGAGTGTGTGCGGGTGTGCGCTGTGTCTGTGCGATGTGTGCGGGTGTGTGCATGCAGGCAGACATAGGCCGATGTGACACTACTACTTCCATCGGCCTATGTCTGTCCCCGGTCCACTCGTGCAAGCAGGATCAGCTCGATGGGAGCAGTTGTTCCCATCAGCCTGATCCTGCTATTTAAATTGCCCTACTGTGTCCCCAATAAATTTTAAATACATGTCATTGGTGGCCAGTGGTTGCCTACAATAAATTAGTTTATACATTACCTGTCCCCGCCGATCGCCACCTAAAATAAAGTAAAAAATAAAAAACTACACCTATACTCACCTAGACACCTAATTCCCCGAAGCCATCGATCTCCTGTAATAAAATTTAAAATAATAAACCACAACCTTATCCTTACCCCTCCGTAGCAGTCCACGAGTGTCCCACGAAGATCTCCAGTTTAGAGCAGCCACATAGAATGTGACCGCTCTGAACCGCTGCCGCCGCTAGAATGACGGGGCCGTAAAGCAGCCCCGTCATTGCATAAGCGGGTTCACCGGAGTTCAGGCAGCGCTGCTCCGGTCAGCTCCTTTACGGCCCTGCTGTATCGTGAGAAATTCCCACGGTACAGCAGTGCCGTAAAGGAGGTCTCCGGAGCAGCGCTGACTGAATGCACTCCGGTGACCTCAGTCAGTGGCTCCCGCTGCCGGGAGTGGACGTGTTCCCGGCAGCGTGAGCTTACAGCAGCCATGCACAGCTGTCACCATCTCCAGATGTGACAGCTATGCATGGGAGATCAGCGCAGGAACGTGGACAGGTAACTATTTTTTTTTTTTTAGTAAACTAAGAATTAAATAAAATGGTGTGTTTTATTTCAAATAAATTATTTTTTTCTGGGTGTAGTGTGTTTTTTCTTTTTAACACTTTTTAGGTTAGTAATGGGGGTGTCTTATAGATGCCCATCATTACTAACCTGGGCTTCATGGCAGCTGGCGCTGACATGAACCCCAGCCCTATTACCCCCTGCCACCGCACCAGGGCAGCGTGGAAGAGCGAGGCTAAGTGCCAGAGTTGGCGCATCCTATGGATGCGCCATTTCTGGGGCGGCTGACGGCTGGTGTTTCTAGCCTGGGAGGGGGCCAATATTCATGGCACCCTTCCTGGGCTATTAATATCAGCCCCCAGCTGTCTGCCTAGCCTTTGCTAGCTATTAAAATAGGGGGGACCCCACGTCATTTTTTTGGGGGGTTCCCCCATTTTAATAGCTAGTAAAGGCTAGGTATTCAGCTGGGGGCTGATATTAGTAGTCTGGGAAGCTCCGTGGGTATTACCCCCTTCCCAGGCTTCAAACATCTGCCCCAGCTGTCTGCTTAACCTCCGCTAGAGACTAAAATTATGGGGATCCCACGCCAATTTTTTTTTTAAATAAATCCTTTATTTTAACACTAAATGACATTTGAGGAGTTAATAAAGATGCAGTCCCTAAATTATTATTTATTTTTTAATTAATTTTTTCCAAAAATTTAGACGTGGGCTTTGCTATATTTTTGTATGCCAGCCAGGTACAGCATCCAGCTTCAATGAACGCGCCATTTTCCGGGGTGGCTGCGGACTGCAATTTGCAGCGGGGGGGGGGGCCCAGAAAGCTTGGGCCTCCCTGCGTTGCAGATTCCATCCCCCAGCTGCCTAGTTGTACCTGGCTGGACACAAAAATAGGGAGAAGCCCCACGTATTTTTTTTTTTAAATTATTTCATGAAATTCATGAAATAATAAAGAAAAAAAGGGCTTCCCTATATTGTTGTGTCCGGCCAGGTACAAATAGGCAGCTGGTGGTTGGGGGCAGCCCGTTCCTGCCTGCTGTACCTGGCTGGACCCAAATATAGTGCGAAGCCCCACGTCAATTTTTTTTTAATTATTTCAGGAAATAATTAAAAAAAAATTGACGTGGAGCTTCGCCCTATTTTTGTGTCCAGCCAGGTACAACTAGGCAGCTGGGGGCTGGAATCTGCAGCGCAGGGAGACCCAAGCTTTCTGGGCCCCACCCGCTGCAAATTGCAGTCCGCAGCCGCCCTGGAAAATGGCGCGTTCATAGAAGCGCCATCTTCTGGCGCTGTACCCAACTCATCCAGGGCCCTGGTGCGGTGGCTCACTGGGTAATAAAGGGGTTAAGGCCAGCTTGGCATTATCAGCTGGCCCTAAGCCCGAAATTCATGGCGTCACGCCAATATTAGACATGACCACCATGAATTTCTAGTAAAGTATTTAAAAAAAACACAACACCCAGAAAAAAGTCCTTTAATTGAAATAAAGACACAATTCTTTATTGTTCTAAATTAAACTATACTTACCATCACGCCCATTCCAGCTGAAGCCAACGATCTCCTGCAATAAAAGAAAAATAATAAACCAACCTCATCCTTACCTTTCCATGGTTCCCACGACAGCTTCAGCTCTGCTACATCGAGATGACAGGCTGGAACGCAGCAGAACGCTGCCATCCAGCCTGTCATCCCGCAGACACTGAGAAGCGCAGGCATGCTTGCGCTCCTCTGTCTCTCTGTGACGGCATCCAGATGAGCCGAGGTCATGTCCAATGAACTCGGCTCACCTCATGCACGTCACTGACAGCATGGGAAAATTCTCACGCTGAAGCGCTGAGTGCAGGAGAATTTTCCCACACTGTCAGTGACGTGCATGAGGTGAGGTCATGTCCAATGAACTCGGCTCTCCTCATGCACGTCACTGACAGCGTGGGAGAATTCTCCTGCACTCAGCGCTTCAGCGTGAGAATTCTCCCACGCTGTCAGTGACGTGCATGAGGTGAGCTGAGTTCATTGGACATGACCTCACCTCATGCACGTCACTGACAGCGTGGGAAAATTCTCACGCTGAAGCGCTGAGTGCAGGAGAATTCTCCCACGCTGTCAGTGACGTGCATGAGGTGAGCCGAGTTCATTGTCGGCTCATCTGGATGCCGTCACAGAGAGACACTGAGGAGCGCAAGCATGCCTGCGCTTCTCAGTGTCCGCGGGATGACAGGCTGGATGGCAGCGTTCTGCTGCGGTCCAGCCTGTCATCTCGATGTAGCAGAGCTGGAGCTGTCCTGGGAACCATCGAAAGGTAAGGATGAGGTTGCTTTATTATTTTTCTTTTATTGCAGGAGATCGTTGGCTTCAGCTGGAATGGGCGTGATGGTAAGTATGGTTTAATTTAGAACAATAAAGAATTGTGTGTTTATTTCAATTAAAGGACTTTATTCTGGGTGTTTGTGTTTTCTTTTAACTTTGACTATGGGGTTAGTAATGGGGGTGTCTTATAGACGCCTCTCCATTACTAACCTGGGCTTGATGTCAGCTGGCATTATAAGCTGACATCAACCCCAGCCCTATTACCCCACTGCCACCGCTACAGGGCAGTGGGAAGAGCGAGGCTAAGTGCCAGAATTGGCGCATCCTATGGATGCGCCATTTCTGGGGCGGCTGACGGCTGGTGTTTCTAGCCTGGGAGGGGGCCAATATTCATGGCTCCCTTCCTGGGCTATTAATATCAGCCCCCAGCTGTCTGCCTAGCCTTTGCTAGCTATTAAAATAGGGGGGACCCCACGTCATTTTTTGGGGGGGGTCCCCCATTTTAATAGCTAGTAAAGGCTATGTATTCAGCTGGGGGCTGATATTAGTAGCCTGGGAAGCTCCGTGGGTATTACCCCCTTCCCAGGCTTCAAACATCTGCTCCAGCTGTCTGCTTAACCTCCGCTAGAGACTAAAATTAAGGGGAACCCCACGCCAATTTTTTTTTAAATAAATCCTTTATTTTAACATTAAATGACAAGTACAGTAATCAACACTGTCACTGTACTTCATATATATGTGACTGACATGTTTCTATCTATCTAATCTATGTATGATTCTCTATTCCTTCTATTCTAAATTGTCGGGTACAGATGCTGAATTGCCGGCCAGCTTTCTTAAAGAGACGGTGCATGAAAACACTATTATTTTTTTTAATAAATCCTTTACACTAAATGACAAGTACAGTAAGCAACACTGTCACTGTACTTCATATATATGTGACTGACATGTTTCTATCTATCTAATCTATGTGTGAAGCTCTATTCTGTCTGTTATAAATTGTCGGGTACAGATGCTGAATTGCCGGCCGGCTTTTTTAAAGAGACGGTGCATGAAAACACTATTATTTTTTTTAATAAATCCTTTACACTAAATGACAAGTACAGTAAGCAACACTGTCACTGTACTTCATATATATGTGACTGACATGTTTCTATCTATCTAATCTATGTGTGGTGCTCTATTCTTTCTGTTGTAAATTGTCGGGTACCGGTGTATGCCGCTGATGAATTGCCGGCTTTTCGCATAATACATTCTACATTATTCTTAGTTGTTTTACTTCATGTAGAATTAACCTACAAGGAAAGAATGGGTTTATTTTCATTCCGATATTAGTGTCCCATTGACTTGCATTGGTTTCCGGTATCGGAATCGGCGATATCCGATACTTTTTGAGTATCGGTCCGATCCAATCCGATACGATATTTCCTGATATCGGAAGGTATCGCTCAACACTACCTGTGGAGGATATCAAACTGTATGGAGGGCTGTGGGAAACAATACTATGTAAGTGAGATGTGCAGCTATCATACTGTATTGAGGGCTGTAGTGAACATCATACTGTGTGAGGGCTTTGGTGACAATCCTACTTTATTGGGGCTGTGGAGGCATTCATACTGTGTGGGGATCTATGGGAGCCATCATACTATGTGTGGGGTCATCATACTATGTGGAGGGCTGTGTGACCTTCATACTTTATGGGGGGTTTTGGAGGCCATGATTCTATGTGGTCTATTTAGGTCATCATACTGTGTGAGGAGCCTGTGAGGCCATCTTACTGTGTGGAGTCCTCCTACTTTAGTGGGGCTGTGGAGGCATTCATACTGTGTGGGGATCTATGGGAGCCATCATACTATGTGTGGGGTCATCATACTGTGTGGAGGGCTGTGTGACCTTCATACTTTATGGGGGTTTTTGGAGGCCATCATTCTATGTGGTCTATTTAGGTCATCATACTGTGTGAGGAGCCTGTGAGGCCATCTTACTGTGCGGAGTCCTCTGGGGCATCATATTTAATGTGGGGTTTGTGGGGACATCATTTTGTGTGGGGTCATCATATTATGTAAAGGTATATTCTATGGGGGCCATGCAAGGGGTATCATAGTGGGTGAGAACATTATGGAGCTTCAATAGGAGGAAAAATGACTGTATCTGCCGTAATACATATCACTCTCCATGTGTTTAAAATATGTCCTTCTCTGACTGAACCCTATGTGCCGTGATATGACTTTTGCTATGGTCTCCTAAGGTCTTCTGATGGGAGGGGCATTATTACAATAAAGAGGCACTGAAGGTCATTATTATAAGGAGGCAAAATGTGATGGTCAGGAGCCATTAGTGAAAGGAGGCACGCTGGGAGATTGTTATCATTATAGGAAAAGCACAAGAGACATTGTTATTGGAAGAAAGCACTGGAGGTGTTTGTATAAGGAGGTACGGGGTCATTATTACTATAAGGAGTCAAGGGGGATTATTATGAAAGGAGGCACAGGGGAGCATTGTTACTATGAAGAAGTACAGAAGCAACAATATTACTGTGCAGGGAGACAGAGGGGGCACTGGTATTACAGAGGGGGGCACAAAAAAGGTACTATTACTGTTCAGGGAATAAAGGGGCATTAAACTGTTTAGTGAATTGGCTAAATCACTTTATGATTTGTGCAGAGGGGAAAGAATGTGAGCAGGATGCTGGAAAAGCAGTAAATCAAAGATGCCAGTATCTGGGACTGCTGGCAGTTTCTGATCATTAGTGTTCCTTTGGAAATATAAATATATTTGGAAATTGTATATATTTTTATTAGGAACACAACTAAAAATATTTTTTAAGTAGACAAAAAAGGCCTTATAGTCAAGATTTTAATTGTTTATTTAGTTGTGGGAAAAATGTATTAAACGTTGTGTAAATTGGTACTCTTATTAAAGTGGTTGTCGAATATCTTTAATGCCCTTTATAAATGTATTTTTAAGCCCTAAACACTTTTTTAATTTGCTGTAATTGAAAATTCTAATCACCCGCCTTGAAACAGGACAACATCAGGGGCGGCGATGCAGTCACTTACTACAATTTCTGTCCCTGCCGTCCCCTGATGTCATCATGTGTGGGTGGGGTTGGTTGATGGAGACGTGACCGCAGCTTCAGTCACCGCCTGTATCTTCAGTTGCCACCTCGTTCAATGAAATTAAACGTCATCAGGGTACATTAATAAAAATAAATTGAGTGACAACAGCGCTTCCCAGCGAAAACAATCTGTTTTAGTTTCAGGGAGGTGGTAGAAGCTGTGGTTGAGGCTATCACTCACGCTGCTTCTACCACCGCCCCATGATGATGTCTCATTTCAATGAACAAGGTGGCGGGGACAGAAGCAGTGACTGTGGTAATAACTGAAAATGCAGGCGTCAGTGGAGACTGAAGGTGCAGATACTGGTGACTGAAGAAGCAGGTGGCAGTTGAAATTATAGATGCGGTCACTTCCTTATCGCCGCTTCTGAAATAGTACGAGGGGCGACAGAAGCTGCAGAGAATTGATTGCATCACCATCCTCTTGTGATATTCTGTTTGAGACTCTCCTCAAAAAAAACATCACAGGAAGTAAAGTAAAAAAAAAACAATGGATAAAGGGATTGGCAAGATAGAACGGTAGGGAATGTTGTAATAAAGATAATTACAAGAGTGGTTAGGGCTTAAAGATAGATACTTATAAAGGGCATTATGGGTATCGGACCACCCCTTAAAAAAAATGTACTACCTACCGTAATGTATGAAGCGTTGATGTAATCTGCCCCTTCTCCAGCCAGTGATGAAAGGCCTACTCTTGATCGTTCCACTGTGGGAAAAAAATGAGTTAACAAGGTATCATTATGCAAACATATTTATTACATGGGCTGTGAAAACTAGCCAGTATCTCTAATACTGGCAGTTCAATGAGTCGTCCCATCAAACAATGTTATGGTATATGTGACATGCAGAAGTAGTGCTGCTGCAGCGTGTGACATGGAGAAGTAGTGCTGTTGCTTTAAAAGCCTTCAGCGACTATTAGAAGTAACACAAGCACATGAGACAGGAAGTGTTGTGCTCCAGAAGCATCCAGCAACTAGAGGGGTTAACACAGTCACAGGAGAAGGGGAATGTTTTAGCAGAACCCCAGGGAGATTGTGGGGAAGTTGTTTACTGTCTGGCTGGAGCAAGAGAAAGGTGGTGTGTGTGTTCTGTATCTCACAGAAGCACACCTGCAAGTGAAAAGGATTCAAGTCAGGAGTGACGCGAAGCAGAGGTCAGGTAGAGTTCCTGAACTAACAGTGCAGAGTATTGTCAGGCAGAAAGATAGAGACTGAAAGAAATGGTGTCAGCAAACCCTCCCCCCTCCTCCATCTCACTGTGCTGTAAAGAATGCTGTGTTCATTAAGACTGGGAAGACTGTGAACTGCTGTGCTGCTAAGTAACTGTACTGTTTGTCACTGGAGCCTGTTGCTCATAAGACTTAACTTGCACTGGCTGTGTGGCTTCTTATTAAATGCTACTGTTCTACCGTTCATGAGGACTCTTGTCAAGTGTGTCTGGTCAGCAAATGAAACAAACTACATGTCTGTGCCTGAGAGAAGCTGCAGCACATGGTCTATGGTCGCCCTGAGTAACAGTTCCCCCAGGATTCCAAAGAATTCATGTAACCTGTCTTGCCCCTATCTGAACCTAGCGGCGTGCGTGTAACATATATGACTTGAATACTTCCTAAAATTATGATCATTGGAGGTGCAAACTCTGGGTCCTCCACCAATTCTGACAATATAGAGCCAAAATAACCTATTACTTTATTCCTACCTGGCAACATTCTCAGTCACAAACTGTGGAAGAGGCTGCAATATGGCTCCGTTAAAATGAAATAGGGTTATGCTACAATTCCTTGTATTTTGGGTAGCCAGGAGTATCTTTTTGCAAGGAAAATTATAATTATTAGGGTGTTCCTGCAGTCAGATAACCACTCACCTATAAACTGTTGATGGCATCCCCAAACTATATGCCATCAGCTGTAATAGTGGAATGATGACGTGTTCATGTACAATAGATGTTAATATTGAAACTATTAACTTTCTGTAGAACTGTTCTTTCTTTAGCCCCAACATTGACACTTTCTTTATCAAGAAGTTCCAGTTTTCATTGTTTTGTTATAGCAATGAGTGAGTTGATTTGATGTGAATCAAATTTGTGTTGAATTATTGGAATTTTTAGGACCCGGCAAATTGACCTTTGCTATTTTACATAATGTAGAAGATTACATGAAGACTTACATGATGACAGGCAAGTTTTCTAATAATGTCTTATAGCTATCACAAAGTATAGTATAGCTATCACATAGCATAGCACATCACATAGTATAGCACAGCCTACCATTGCCAGTAAAAAAGCAGAGGCAGGGAATGCAGTGAAGCAACCATTTTGGAGTGAATCTATTTTGTGAGAGGATGTCACAGTTCACATCTTAGCAATAGAAATATTCAGAAAAAGCCCCAAGAACTGTGAACAAACTGATTAAACTGTACAGATAGTGTGTATGACAAAACAGCAGTCAAGAGCGCTTACCATCCTTTTACTCATAGCCATCATGTGGAGGTCATTTTGATATAACCAAGGCTGCATTTGCCTTAAAGTGAGTGAATGGGGTTGGATACAGTCCTAGGAGACCTCAAAGTGCTATACATATTCTTTTCAGAGCAATTGGAGTACCCAAAAATTGAATTTTTCGGAAAAATTCGCAAAAGCTTGCAAAATTTTTAAATATCATCTCTAAGTGCAATGCTATGCTTCGTCTTCTGTCAGTGCCTTAGGTCTAATGACTGACAGGCTCACACAAAATAAACATCCTGCTCACAACTCTATCTCCTATGGACCCAACTGTCCAGACTGGATGCACTAGTCTCCAAACACATCACCCTCATGTCTTCTCCTGCTCTGGTCACAACTGATACCTATTGGCAGGGCCGCTTCAGACTTTAGCAGGTGCTCAACTCACTACACACTTCGACTTGAACCTAATGTGGGAAAAGCAGTCTCCTTTTTCAGTTTTTTCATGAGGCAATGATAGCATCATCCCTCCAAGACTGCATCCTCATGTGACCCAGAACTTATGACACCTAAGGCAACAATCTATAATGCCATATGCATAAAACCATTGCCAAATCCACTGAAGGATACAGCAGTGCCTTAAATAATAATATAAATATATTTCCCAGGGGAGCATTGCTTGGCCTATAAGTCCTCCAATGTCAACATGGACTACACAAGGAGAAAAATGACCCCTTAGAAAGCCTTACACAGGTTTGGACATGCCCGCAGGGGAAAAGGTGAATCACCCCTGTGTGCCCCTCTTATATGTTTTACATTTGTTTGTACTCCATATATAAAATTAAATTGAATAAGAAACACATACAGCACAAACCTGGAATAATGGAGGAGGTTCTGTTTTTATCTCTGTTTTGTGCCTTTAAAGCTGTAGAGTAGTCACACTGGAGGATATTGGGTTGACTTAGCAACTTAAAAAAAAAAGCAGAAGAAAGCTTTTTTAATTAAATGTTATTTCATGATAATATATATAAAAAAAATATTCCTTGTGTACAATTATGGCAGTAGCAGTAAGAAATAGCCTATCCATGACTCATTTTTGCACAAAACTATGATACACTGAAATGTAAAAAGTAAAGGCTATTAGTTAAATTCAGGTCTTGATCGCTTGAAAATGAAGGTTTTCTTTTTATTACATTTCTTGTCAAGAATTTTGTGCATTAAACCATTGGATTCAGTCGTGTGCTCTTAAAGTTGGTCACCAGATTGTATATTTCAGGAGGTTACAGTGTACAAGGCTTCTTAAAAAAAGGTTGCTTTTCTTTGGAGGAACATTCCACTATGAAATAAGAAGGAATGTGGTTCTGATTCCCATTCATTCTGGAAGAATGGCTTTTTATTATGTACAGTGTGTCATTTTGTTAGAATTCTCTGTTAGTAATAATGAATTATTGAATGTACTAGAATGTCCAATACTGAATTTATGATTAAGCCTTTTTGCAAAGCTCAAGGTGAATGTCACGCTAAAGCTGCAAAATTATATTAGAGCATCTATCATTTACCTTCAGGACTAATATTCAAAAAAATAAAGGAATGTGAAAAAAAAACTATTGAGGCAAACCTAGTTCATATAAATAGCACATGACTTACCTTGAACTGCATCTCAAGTCTCGTTTTTCCAGATGGGGCCGTTGTTAAGAGAGCATTAACATATGCATGTATGTGACTCTCAGCTACTTCTGTTTCTCTGCTCAGAATGGCCTCCAGGAGAGCATCGTGAATGAAGGTGTACTGTTCCTGAAAGGGTTAACACCAAATGTAGAATCATTGTTTGACTATCACTATTTATTCACATGCCCAATGACTTTACAAAGGAAGTGAATAGCCTGGTAGGACAGAAAATCTGAGCTGATTATGTTATCAGACCACAGCGTTAGAATATGACTTACTGTATGTGTACAACATACTTATTGTATCTGATTGGAATTCCTTCATTTTTAATTTTGCAAATGTAATGGCTGCAAACATCCTCAAACTTAATTTTTATTCATTATTTTTTCTTCTCCAATTAAAGGAATTTGAATGGAAAAATCACCACAGAATTAATAGGTGGCGTACAAGTTTCGTAGCGACTTAAATGTATAAAATAGATGAATTATAGTAAAACTGGATACAAAAAAAAATAAACCCAAGCTCAAATCAAATGTAGGCTTTGTTAATCTAATAAAAAACGTTACATCAGTTTGAATATGTGAGATTTGTGATTTTTCCATGTCATTATCCATATTTCAGAAGTGATTTTCATATTTATACAATGTTATAATTACAGAAATATTGACAGAATTATTTGTATATTTTACTAGAAATATTAGTAGATTTTTTTTATTGCTGCTATGATCTACCATATCTAAAAGATCTATTATTCATTCATTCCCAATTAAGTTTAAAGAAAGCAAGGAAGGAGAGAGATTTTATACAAATCATTGTTACCTCTGTTTGTACTAAATAATTTCTTTGAGTCCGAATATGTTTTAAGAACCCAAATATGTTTACAGTGCCTTCTTGTCTAATTTGCTGCAGCATGCTATCCAGGACAATGTATGTTCCAGTTCTTCCAACACCCGCACTGGAATATGAAACAGATCGAAAATTAACTCCATATATACAAGCATAGTTTTAAAAATGTCATATTTTCAGACATTATGAATCTAAGACATGCTGCCACCTGACATGATACAAATAACTTCCATGCTTGATCGTGTGCTGAAACACTGTGACCACTATGCTGTTAGTGCATTCAAAATGAATCACCAGCTACTGTGTGTATTGTGAGAATGCCAAATGCACAGCACAATAGTGTGTTTTTAGGTCATTTTGAAGGTAATATGTTCTTAAACAAACATGAAATAAATCTTTTAACAAAAGTAACATTGAGTGAAATAAATCTCTCAACAGACTTAACATTTCAATGATTATTTTGTAGAGTTTTGCAGGAAAATTCTATTTTTATTGGATTTGTCATTATAGACAAAGAAATTAGAAGATCTAGAGAAATATTTATGTCTATGTTTCATCATTTTAATTTTGCCTTGGTATCAACATTCCAGACATTAAATCCAAATTAGT
The DNA here is from genome assembly GCF_046119375.1 of Phyllobates terribilis. Classification (NCBI taxonomy): domain Eukaryota; kingdom Metazoa; phylum Chordata; class Amphibia; order Anura; family Dendrobatidae; genus Phyllobates; species Phyllobates terribilis. The sequence continues at coordinate 218,933,722 of NW_027362771.1, forward strand.
AGAAGCTTGCATATTGAACAAGGCCCAGTAAAAGAAGATGGCCAAATGAAAAGCAAGTGGGCTTATACAGTTTGATCATAATGTAAAGTAAGAATTCTCTGTTTGTTTTAAATAGTTCTCAGTTATCAGAGAAAGATCTCTTAAAAAATGTGTGTGCCTATCAAGATTTTTTTTCATTTGGAATGTTTATGCCAAGAGGAATGGGCATCTTTACCACAAAGAACATAAAGGACCTGAATTACAACCACAGTATCACAAAACATTGGAATACATGAGTAGTAGGCAGTACACAATATTGAATCGGGTTGTCCAGTACTTTTATATTTATAGTCAATCCTTATGATAGGTCATCAAAATCAGATCTGTAGGGGTGCAGCTGGCACCCCCACCGATTAGCTCTTCCCGACAGCCGAATATGAACAGCTGCGGAGCAGAATAGCACAGTTTTGTCAACTGTATAGTGGCCGCAGTGCAGTACCCAGCCGTGGCCACTATACAGTTGATGGAGCTGTGCTGTGTAACTCCACAACTGATCACATACGGCTGCTGGCACCCGAAACAGCTAAGTGGTGAGGTGTGCCAGATGTTGCACCCCCATCAATCTGATATTGATGACCTATCCTAATGATAGGCCATCAATATAAAAATACTGAACAACCAACTCAAGAACTAAGGATAGGTAGACCTTTTTAACAGAATTATATTAATTCCTCCTTGGTTCATTTGATGATTCTGCTATTCTGTGGTGTACAATGACATATTGTAGTTTAGTATGAGGCACATTAAAAATAACAAATGTGTCTTGCTTGGGGTACATAAACTTTACTGTACATATAATTTTGAATGTAAGCAGATAGATCTCATGCTTATAATGATGTTACATGATATGCTTTGCAGGATTTAACATAAAACATTTTATTTTCATTTCCAGAACTTTTGTCAGTCTCGTCACATACCTGCAATGCACTACGACTGGTCCATTGGCATTACGCTTTGCTGTAGAGGCCTTCCTTACAAATGTCAGAACAGGGAGAGAATAATCAGGAACACCCATATCAGGCCATTGTGTATAATGGTACTGAGTTATCACACGCTCATTTAATCGTCCTTTTTGAGAACCCTGAGAGGTGCAAAACAAAAACATATACATACATGATAACTCTTTTCAGTTTGTAAGTGATGGGTATTTTCCAATGCTTTTTAGGAACTTGGAGTAGCAGCTACATTGCACTGATTACTGTAATTTTTTTCAGTCAGAGTAACACTGTCAATGTGTACTCTCCTGCACATTATATAACCATTTCATGGTGATATGACAAGATTCGGTATTATTTTGAATAATGATGTTTGAAGAGGGGAAACGTGCAATAAAGTGGAAAAAGTAGTAAAGTATTTAAAGCTGATTTTACTCATCACATTCAATATCCAAAGGCAAATTTCTGTATTACGGCTACAGTTAAATTGTACATTTCATACTACCCATTTAAGTCTATACAATATTCATAATTTTCACTAATTCTGCTCAGATCAGCCCTTTCAAGGCTAGGTTTGCAACATATTTTTCCAACCTTTTAAAAAGGTTCTATTTTATAATAGAAAAAAAAAAATGTAAAACTAAATGCAAGTGGAAGGTATTCTGTTGCCATTGACTTCTTTTTGTAAAGAATAGAAAGACAACAAAAAAAAAAATCTATCTGCCAGTGCAAGAGAATAGGATTTTTACAGTCTTCATTCTCAAGTATACAAATCCACAATGGACATTGACAGCGCCGACCTCATAGCCTGGACCAGAAGACGAAGGTTCGTCTGTTTGACAGGAGGCAGGGACACAACTGCCCGAACAGTATCGAACTGCATCCCCAGGAAAAGAATGGACTGTGCTGGCTCCAATGACGATTTCTTCTAATTGATCAGCCACCCGAAGTCCATCAGGTACTGAAGGGAGAGATCGCGAGCCGCTATTACCTCCTCCGCTGTGGGTGACACTATGAACAGGTCGTCCAGGTAGGGGAGGATCGTAACCCCCTGTCTTCGAAGAAGCGCCATGAGAGGAGCCAGAATTTTTGTAAAAACCCTGGGAGCTGAGGCCAACCCGAAAGGCAGGGCCACAAACTGGTAATGGGTTTGACCTATAGCGAAACGCAAGAAACGCTGGTGAGCCCTGCCTATAGGGATATGCAAATAGGCGTCGCGGATGTCTATGGACACCAAGAAATCGTACTGCGACAGGGTCGCTATCACCGATCGGAGAGACTCCATGCGGAACTTTCGTGTCCGGACGTAAATATTCAAATCCCTGAGATCCAGCACCGGACGAAACTTGTCCTCCTTTTTGGGGACCACAAAAAGGTTGGAATAAAAACCCTTTCCCTGGTCTTCCGGAGGAACCTGAACCACCACACCCTGCTGTAGGAGAGAGTCGACCTCCTGAAACAGTGCGGCAGCCAGTCTTGGCACGGACGGAATGCCCGTCAGACGAAACCTGTCTGGAGGCAGCGAATGAAACTCTATGAAATAGCCTGCTGACATAACCCGTGTCACCCAGGCGTCTGCTATGTGGGATGCCCAGATCGACCCGAATTGTAGCAGACGACCTCCCACCCGAGAGCCCTCGGGGGGATCCCTGGCGTCAGTCAGCCTTAGCGGACTTTTTATCAACCTCCCGTCTGTCCTGACGGGACCGTTGCTTCCAAGGAGTACAAGATTTCTGGGCGGATCTGCCGGAGGATGAGGGACGACCCAATCTCCAAGAAGGCTGACTGAATCGTCCCCTGGCCCGAAAAGACCGAAGACCTCTGCCGGGCCCTGTCCTGCTGGCTGTGGATGCCACTGCCTTTTTCCCAGGCAGAGTAACATCCTTAGCTTTAGCTTTGGCAATTAGTTCCGAAAGATCTGAACCAAAGAGCTGACCGCACTTATATGCCAGACTAAGCAATCCCTGTTTGGATACTGCATCCCCGGTCCACTGTTTAAGCCACAGAGCTCTTCTAATCGTGACTGCCGAAGCCTGAGCCCTGGACAGAATTGAAGCAGTGTCCAGTACTGCATCTCTGCCATAACACATAGCTTCTTCCATTCGCTGAAAAAGCTTTTGCTATCCTAATTAAAATGTCCTTAGAAATGGCTCGTCAGGATACTAAAAATGTAGCGTTATTTCATTGAATATTCCCAACAATATAAATAATATATACACTGCTCAAAAAAATAAAGGGAACACTCAAATAACACATCTTAGATCTGAATGAATGAAATATTCTCATTGAATACTTTGTTCTGTACAAAGTTGAATGTGCTGACAACAAAATCACACAAAAATCATCAATGGAAATCAAATTTATTAACCAATGGAGGCCTGGAAATGGAGTCACCCCCAAAATTAAAGTGGAAAAACACACTACAGGCTGATCCAACTTTGATGTAATGTCCTTAAAACAAGTCAAAATGAGGCTCAGTATTGTGTGTGGCCTCCACGTGCCTGTATGACCTCCCTACAATGCCTGGGCATGCTCCTGATGAGGTTGCGGATGGTCTCCTGTGGGATCTCCTCCCAGACCTGGACTAAAGCATCCGCCAACTCCTGGACAGTCTGTGGTGCAATGTGACGTTGGTGGATAGAGCGAGACATGATGTCCCAGAGGTGCTCAATCGGATTCAGGTCTGGGGAACCGGCGGGCTAGTCCATTGCTTCAATGCCTTCATCTTGCAGGAACTGCTGACAAACTCCAGCCACATGAGGTCTGGCATTGTCCTGCATTAGGAGGAACCCAGGGCCAACCGCATCAGTATATGGTCTCACAAGGGGTCTGAGGATCTCACCTTGGTACCTAATGGCAGTCAGGCTACCTCTGGCGAGCACATGGAGGGCTGTGCGGCCCTCCAAAGAAATGCCACCCCACACCATTTCTGACTCACTGCCAAACCGGTCATGCTGAAGGATGTTGCAGGCAGCAGATCACTCTCCACGGTGTCTCCAGACTCTGTCACATCTGTCACATGTGCTCAGTGTGAACCTGCTTTCATCTGTGAAGAGCACAGGGCGACTTTGCCAATCCTGGTGTTCTGTGGCAAATGCCAAGCGTCCTGCATGGTGGTGGACTGTGAGCACAACCCCCATCTGTGGTCGTCGGGCCCTCATAACACCCTCATGGAGTCGGTTTTTAACAGTTTGTGCAGACACATGCACATTTGTGGCCGGCTGGAGGTCATTTTGCAGGGCTCTGGCAGTGCTCCTCCTTTTCCTCTTTGCACAACGGCAGAGGTAGCGGTCCTGCTGCTGGGTTTTTGCCCTCTTACGGCCCCCTCCACATCTCCTGGTGTACTGGCCTGTCTCCTGTTAATGCCTCAAGCCTCTGGACACTACGCTGACAGACACAGCAAACCTTGCCACAGCTCGAATTGATGTGCCATCCTGGATGAGCTGCACTACCTGAGCAACTTCTGTGGGTTGTAGAGTCCGTCTCATGCTACCACGAGTGTAACAGCACAACCAACATTCAAAAGTGACCAAAACATCAGCCAGAAAGCATTGGTACTGAGATGTGGTCTGTGGTCCCCACCTGCAGAACCACTCCTTTATTGAGGATGTCTTGATAATTGCCAATAATTTCCATCTATTGTCTATTCCATTTGCACAACAGCATGTGAAATTGATTGTCAATCAGTGTTGCTTCCTAAGTGGACAATTTGATTTCATAGAAGTTTGATTTACTTGGAGTTATATTTTGTTGTTTAAGTGTTCCCTTTATTTTTTTGAGCAGTGTATTATAAACTAGCAAAGTGGTAATTAACGATTTTATGGAAAAATATATAAAACTTATGGGAGTTCAATTCTACTACTACAAGGAATGTTATCACTTTATAGCTTTGATTTTAGGGGCTGACCGTTAGTGAAATAACACTATAATTAGATACATACAATATGTAAGGGCTTAAAAGGAACCTTTCAAGCCCTCTGATTGTTCCCTACCACTAATATAGCAGTATACATGGGTATTTCTTTAACCATAAGCTGTTTCATTGGGCTCACTAATGCTGCAGTCTTTGAAAAAAGAACTTTAATTCTGCCTCATTAGAATATACGAAGCTGCAGGATTAGTTTGGAGGGACATCTGTTCCCTAGACTAGCCCTGCCTAATATCTTCTAATCACGTCACCCTTGCCATGACTGACATCCTGCCTATAATATTCGTTAAAGCACCATCTTTATTCAGGCTATCAATGATGCCCAAGAAGACAAGATTAGAAGATTTAAGGCAGGAATAGTCCATGCAATAAAATTACTAGTCCTGCCTCATCAGCATGTGATTCTGCAAAATTAAAGTTAATTTTTCAAAGATGGCACTGTTAGTGCGCAACATAAAGACATGTTTACTCCTTGTAGATTCTAAATATGATTGAATAGTACATTAGTTTGCTATGATATACAATGCATATCGCACAAATTGCTTGTTATATGTTTTTAAAACATCCCCCAAAATTCTAAAATTAAATAAAAATGTTAATTGAAAAACTCATGTTGTAATGGAGAATTGGAGATGTAATACAAAGACCCAAAACTAAATTGGCTTATTTCATTCACCAATGTTTACAAAAATGTGGAATTGTAGATTTATTACAAACCTTCTTTATTTTGATGTTCCTCAATGTAAATGTTCTCACAGTATAATAAGCCAGGACACAAGCATTTTTCTGGGTTACCAAAAATGTACCATATTCTTCACTGCCATCGTTAGGCCAATATTGGTCACACTTCCTCTGCAAATCACCAAGCAAATTACATTATTAGAAGATTAGAAATTACTCCTGAATAATATTTAAACATGAAAAGCATTTTCTCTGTATATCTGTAAAGAAAACTGGATTTCTTCTATGGTGTTTCTATTGTACAATTAGTGTATAATACAGGAACATTTCTCAACACACACCCCAACATGCCCCTAGACTTAGGGGAAACTTGTAACAAAAGAATGTCCTCTTTCGCTTTTTCACATATATTTTCAGTTGTGAGATCCTGACCTATAAAAGCCATCATCCACTCCACTATTCAATACATAATATACATTTACCTTTTGAAAGAATCTGATGGCTCTCTTGATACGTCTGTTTTAATTGGTAATAATAATTCGAGCAGAAATGTATGCATAAATTGACAACTTGGTGTTACAAGTTGTTCTTCTACTCACCTCCCGTCCCGGTGCCATTCTAGCAGTGTCGACACTCGTGGTCCCGTGGGCTCTCGTGTGGCTGTTGTGACAAGTGAGCCTGTTGCCCTATTAGTGCCGGTGTCACTGTCAACGCTTTCTGTCAAATTGAAAATGACTTCTCTTCATGTTCAATTTGTCTGAAGGCGAGGACAGTGACACCAGACCATAATTGGGCATGGGTCTCACATGTCACCACAACTGCACAGGAAACCCGGGACTGCGAGTGCCAACACTGCTGGAATGGCGCCGACATGGGAGGTGAGTATAAGCTTTTTTATTTTATTGGGGCCAAGCCTGGGGTATGACAAGGAGTTGTCCAAGTAATGGACAACTTCTTTAAAGAGAACCTGTCAGCAGGATTTAAGCCTATAAACTAAAGGCATGGCTATAATGGCGCTGATCTGGTACCTGATGTAAAGGGATTCGCTCCGTGGCTGCTGAATACTCACCTTATGAAGTTTTCATAAAATGACGTCTTGTGTGCTTCGGTCTGGGACATGTGAGCAGGGTCTTCTTCTGGTTTTCCGTCCCCCTCCACCAGACTCCTCTGCTTCTTATACAGGTCACTGATTATTCAGTGACCTGCCTATTTTTTAAAATTCTGCACTGCTGCTGCCATCATTGTGTAGGCCGTGCGTGCGCAGTGTGAGTCAGCGTCCTTTGTGCAGGACTTCAATAAACGGTGCCAGATGCAGCGTATGCGCAGATTGAGAATTCGGCTCTGTGAAAAATTTACAGAGCCGAAATCTCGATCTGTGCATACGCCGCACTCGGCACCATTTTATTGAAGTCCTGCACAAAGGACGCTGACTCACACTGCACATGCGCGTGTGGGTGGCGCAGATTTTAAAAAACAGGCAGGTCACTGGAAAATCAGTGACCTATACAAGAAGCAGAGGAGGCAGGTGTGTGTGGGGGGGGGGGGGGGGGCTGGAGAACCAGAAGAAGACTCTGCCCCCACGTCCCACCCCCAAAGTACAGAAGCCGTCATTTTATGAAAACTTTAGAAGGTGAATATTCAGCAGCCACTGAGCGGATCCCTTCACATCAGGTATCAGATGAGTCAGCATCATAGCGACATTATAGCCATGCCTTTAGTTTATAGGGCTAAATTCTGCTGACAAGTTCTCTTTAAATCCTGGAGAGGTACCCCCTATACACCATTTATGAATGAACCACTTACAGCCCTAGATTACCATGGATTCTTAAATTACTTATTTCACAGCCCTAAATTACCAAGGATGCTATCATTAACTTCTTTCCTTGTCAAGGCCACCAGGAATGACACCATAAATTAAAAGGGTGTTTAGCATTAATCCCTTTCCTGCACTATGCTATAAAGAGTGCTTAAAATTAACTGCTTGTCTATCCTAGACCATTTGAATTGTAGATATTAATCCTTTCAGTAGACTAAACCCCACGCATATTTAATAATGAACAGTTTTTGTGTAAAGGCATGCACCCAGGATCACCCTTTTGTAGCACAACCAAAATTGTTTCATATAAAAGGTTGCAGTCCTAGTCTTAATAAAGACCTACTAAAGGAAGCCCTAAGGACTTTTGTTCTACTGCCAAGACCAGAGATTCTTGCTCTATCTACAGTTGGCTTCTGCTTGTGATGGTGCAGCACAGAACCTGTACCAGTGCGATCACTATGCTGCAACAGTGCAGCAACTTGTTGGAATTACATATTTACCAGATTTATCATGTGCTGATACATGGTAATACCTGAAATCACTCATTAAAGGGATTGTCTCTTTTTGTTCCCAAATAACAGCCCCAACATCTGTACATAGCTAATGTTTGGCCTTGATTATAGTCCATGTGGCTGAGCTGCAACACCAGAGACATAGTCAATGGATATGAGTGGTACTGTCTTTAAAGTATATTAGCCTCTTAATATTTATTTTTGGGGAAATAAAGTGATAACAATGCAGTAATCAATCATGAATAAGCAAAGCAAAACTGTGACCAGTATTCTATTGATCTTAACATATGTACTATATATATATTATTCTATAGCGAAGAAAATTGTGATAGTTCTTCTGACCATCTTTTAATCAACAAATTAAACTTAATTGATTTTTTTAATTAAAAAGTTGTTTTATATTTGTGAAAACTTACTCTTCCTTTCTCAACCAGGTTTGTTATCATGACAATAACTTCTACACCATGCTCCCATAACATTCTCCAGAAATCTTCTGCAGTTGATTTCAAAGGTCCTTGAGCAGCAATATATGCTTTTGGCTTGTGGTAACCCTTAAGAAAAATAACTTGTAAATGAGCATTAATTGCATGTAAACACAACAGATTTTCAGATGGATTTCTTTAATTTAAATACACAAAAATTACTCAGTGTTTAATTCGATTAAGAATAGGTCTGCACAGTACATAATTGTATTGCAACACTGCAACTTTTTTTCTTAGTTAAACACTTGGGTAAGTGGCTGGGAAAGACCATGACACTGTGGAGCCCAGTCCTAATTCTATATGTAAATTAAAACAAAGTCTAAGAAGAGTACATATATTCTAACACTAACCTTGTATTTAAAATGTTATTGGGCACAGTAATGAAAAGTTTTTTTTATAGCTAATTTACAAGCCATTGTGGGTGTTTTAACCACGGTGCAGCCTCCAGCTTGTTTCCTACCCTTAGGCTGCAGGTACTGGGAGACTTTGCTGTGCACTGCTGTTATCACTTGATGGGTATTTATTAATATGAACTAGGTGGTATGATTGAACTAAAAATTCAAGGGCTGTGCACTACATTATGACACTTCTGGAGAATTTATCAATACTGGTATTTTCATACTAACTGAGCTGTATGAATAATACTAAAATATTGCTGGAATAAAGCTTGCCCAAAATTATTGAGATACTCAATTTTTTCAACCTCTGGGCTGTCTGCTATTCATCACTTGCATACATTTCAGCTACATTTTATGCCAATTTTGTATATTGTACATTATGGCAAATTTGGAGCAAGGTGGTCGCCTATCTTTTTAAAAAATCGTGGGGCGGTGTAAAAAGGCAAAAAGAAGCGTACTATACCTCTTGTGTCAAATAACCCTTGTGCCAAATTTTTAGACATTTCAACATCAGAAAACTGGTGTAGAGGTGCTTGGAAATTCCTCCAATAGTGTATCTTGTGTATATATGTATATAAACACAGACACTCACTTTGTATATTTTAGAGTATAAATAACATATTAAAGGGAATCTGTCGACAGGTTTTCGCTATATAATTAATAAGAGCATAATTTAGGGCAAGAAAGCCTGATTCCAGGGATGTGTCACTTACTGGGCAGCTTGTTGTAGTTTTCATAGAATTCTTCTGCTCTGTTTATAACTAGAGATGAGCGTTGTTCTACTCGAACTGTTCGCCAATCTCAAATTCGAGCTGTTTTGGGCGGTGTTCGAGCCGTTCGGCGAACACGAACAATTTGAGAAAAATTCGGCTGTTCGAGGTTATGTTCGATAACTGTTCGTGCACCAAAATCATAACTGGATTTTTTCTCAGTAATGATGAAAATTAATGTTAATACGCAGTTTGAGTGTACAGCGGGGTGGGGGGAGGGGCAGGGGATGGATCTCTGCAGGAACAATGAAGATCTCCATTTTTTTTTCTCTTTCCCGCATTTACAGTGGGGAGGTGCAATCTGTCAGCCTATCAGCAGCGCACACACGGAGCGAAGTGCTTTTTTTCACACAAGCAAGGGCATGTGTCATTGGCAGTGTATGTCACATGTCCTTGCCCTATAAGACCAAGCCATTTTCCCCGTCGCCACCATTTTCTCACTGCTGCAGCTGCGTGTTAGACGGCACCGCTGTTGCTGTGTGCGCTATACCTTGTTAATTTCAAGCCAATTTTCGCACAAATCTACAGATAGCTTGGGAGTAGGGAATAGTTGTGATTGCAGTCCTTTTAAGGACTAGGTTACAGCATTTCCTACGACTTTTATCAGGGAGGTCTGTGCTCTTAAATAGATCGGTTGTGGGAGTAAAGACTAATTGTAATTGGAGTCCTTTTCAGGACTAGGTTACATGAGTTCCTATCAGTTTTTGCCAGGCAGGTCTGTGCCAGTGCCGTGCAAGTTTTTTTCACAGCATTTGGCTGAATCTAGCAAAGCTAATCCTTTTTGGCCTATTGCAGAGTGTGTTAGTCAGTGGAGTAGCCTATCTGTGTTGCAAGATATACCACCTGTGTATAGAATACCAATTTTTTTACTGCACCTAGTGAAGTAAAATCTTTTGGGCATAGCATCATTCTATTAGTCCATCTATACTGACCTCCATCAGGTTGCAAATTAAAACTAATTTTTATCTGCATCTACAGTACCTCTGAAAAAATATTTGGGCTTCTAGCAGTGTGTGGGACTTGTTCTATTAGTCCATCTATACTGACCTCCATCAGGTTGCAAACTGAATATATTTTTTTCTGCATCTACCTCTGAAAAAATATTGGGCTTCTAGCTGTGTGTGGGTCTTGTTCTATTAATCCATCTATACTGACCTCCATCAGGTTGCAAACTGAATATAATTTTTTTCTGCATCTAGCTCTGAAAAAATATTTGGCCTTCTAGTAGTGTGTCGGACTTTCTCTATTAGTCCATCTATACTGACCTCCATCAGGTTGCAAATTAAAACTAATTTTTATCTGCATCTACAGTACCTCTGAAAAAATATTTGGGCTTCTAGCAGTGTGTGGGACTTGTTCTATTAGTCCATCTATACTGACCTCCATCAGGTTGCAAACTGAATATATTTTTTTCTGCATCTACCTCTGAAAAAATATTGGGCTTCTAGTAGTGTGTCGGACTTTCTCTATTAATCCATCTATACTGACCTCCATCAGGTTGCAAACTGAATATATTTTTTTCTGCATCTACCTCTGAAAAAATATTTGGCCTTCTAGTAGTGTGTCGGACTTTCTCTATTAGTCCATCTATACTGACCTCCATCAGGTTGCAAATTAAAACTAATTTTTATCTGCATCTACAGTACCTCTGAAAAAATATTTGGGCTTCTAGCAGTGTGTGGGACTTGTTCTATTAGTCCATCTATACTGACCTCCATCAGGTTGCAAACTGAATATAGTTTTTTCTGCATCTACCTCTGAAAAAATATTGGGCTTCTAGCTGTGTGTGGGTCTTGTTCTATTAATCCATCTATACTGACCTCCATCAGGTTGCAAACTGAATATATTTTTTTCTGCATCTACCTCTGAAAAAATATTTGGCCTTCTAGTAGTGTGTCGGACTTTCTCTATTAGTCCATCTATACTGACCTCCATCAGGTTGCAAACTGAATATAATTTTTTTCTGCATCTAGCTCTGAAAAAATATTTGGCCTTCTAGTAGTGTGTCGGACTTTCTCTATTAGTCCATCTATACTGACCTCTATCAGGTTGCAAATTAAAACTAATTTTTATCTGCATCTACAGTACCTCTGAAAAAATATTTGGGCTTCTAGCAGTGTGTGGGACTTGTTCTATTAGTCCATCTATACTGACCTCCATCAGGTTGCAAACTGAATATAGTTTTTTCTGCATCTACCTCTGAAAAAATATTGGGCTTCTAGCTGTGTGTGGGTCTTGTTCTATTAATCCATCTATACTGACCTCCATCAGGTTGCAAACTGAATATATTTTTTTCTGCATCTACCTCTGAAAAAATATTTGGCCTTCTAGTAGTGTGTCGGACTTTCTCTATTAGTCCATCTATACTGACCTCCATCAGGTTGCAAATTCAAAATAATTTTTTTCTGCATCTAACCCAGCCAATAGTTTTGGCCTAATACCACAGTTTGGCCACTCAGCTCTGCTCGGTTACCATCCATTGTTTTTTTGTGCAAACAACTCCAGAGTTGTGAATTAGTTAACCACCAAAATGAGTGGAAAAAGGCCTGCTGCTGGTGGAAAGGGGAATAGGCGTGTTGGGAAGGGGAAAAAAGGTTGTGTCCGTGGGGTAGGTGTTAAAGCAACAGTAACATCTGCAGAAGAAAGACCATCTTCCAGCCAAACTAAAATGTCTACTTCTTTTAGCGGACAATGTGATAAGATCCCTTTCTTACGGCCACGCCAATCGCTACAAATTCTAGATGAGGCACAAAAACAGCAGGTGCTTCAACGGATATCAAGTGCTCCTTTAAGTGGACTCTCCTCCACATCAACTTCAACATCACAAATACTCCAGTCCTCAAAGGTGTCACCCAAATCGCACTTGCTTCCTCACAGCTCCCAAATCTCCAGCTGCCCGTCTGAGTATGAGGTAGAACAGATGGTTGAGTCTGCAGAGCTGTTTACTCATACTATAGCCTGGGAATCAGAGGTCGACTCCAGCGCTTCTGTGAATCCAGACGAGGAAATGATCTGCACTGATGCCCAGAATCTTTATGAGTCGGATCCAGGACCAGACGCAGAAGGTTCTGACCATAATGTAGACCCTCATTCCCAAACTGTAACTCCTGTTGGTGGAGACAATGAGGAAGACGATGATAAGACTCAAATATCTGATTGGAGCGACAACTTTAGTTTTTTGTCAGGGCAGGAACAGGTTGGCTCTGAGGACGACGGGTGTGATAACGCACAGGGTGATGATGATGAGGTCGGAGATCCCACTTACTGTCAACCCACAGTCAGCCAAGAGATGAGGTCAGCAGAGGAGGTGGAGGAAGATGCTAGTGACGACGAGGTCAGGTTGCGCCTTCCTGGACAGAGACGTAGTACTGGAAGCACGTCAACAACTGCATCCTCAAACACAACTCTGCCTCTCACCACAAGTCGTGGTGGCTCTTCAGGTCGCATGGGTGCTAAGCCTTGCATAGCCTGGGCATTTTTTCAGATCGATAAAGATGACCCAACTCGTGTTATCTGTAACATTTGTCAGCAAAAGCTAAGTAGAGGCCAAAAAATACATAGTTTGAGTACTTCATGCATGAACCGGCACATGGACATGAAGCATAAGTTGCAGTGGGAAGCTCAGTGTGCTACAATGCGGCCTAGCCGGCCGGGCCAACCACCGTCTGCCATATCTTGTGCATCCGCGGCCTCTTCATCCTCTGTGACTGGGGGGACAGCAGTCACACCTGTTTTGGGGCGCAGACCTGCCACCTCTTTACCCGCAACAGCCAGCGTGATTGGCAGGTCATCATTTTCTTTGGAGGTGGTAACACCAGCTGGTGTTGAGCGCTGTCCGACATCGATAGCACCACCTTTGGATGAAGGCAACCTAACATGTCCGCCTGCATCTTCCTCACAGACCGGCAGTTTGCCGGGGACACCCTTATCAACCCCGTCTAAGCACAATAGCCAGCCCTCGGTCCCTCAGATGTGGACAAGTAAAAGACCATTTCCTCCTAGCCATGAGAAAGCTAAGAGGTTGAATTTCACCATCTGCAAGCTCTTGGCTACAGAAATGCTGCCTTTCCGCCTGGTGGACACAGAGGATTTTCGAGACCTTATGTCCGTCGCAGTGCCCCAGTACCAGATGCCCAGTCGGCACTACTTCTCAAAGAAAGGTGTGCCTGCGCTCCACCAGCATGTCGCACACAACATCACCGCTTCTTTGAGAAACTCTGTGTGTGACAGGGTGCATTTCACCACAGACACTTGGATGAGTAGGCATGGACAGGGGCATTACATGTCGCTGACTGGGCACTGGGTAACTATGGTGACAGCAGGACAAGGGGCTGCTGTCCAAGTCTTGCCGTCCCCACGAGTTGTGCGTCAATCCTCTTTATGTCAAAGTTCCTCCACTGCTTCTGCCTCCTCAACCTCCTCTCGGTCTTCCACCTGCACCCAAAGCCTGTCTGGTCATGCCACAAGCTTTCTAACTGCGCAGAAGGGATCCTGCACACCTCCTTACTATGCTGGCAGTAGGGCTCAACGTCATCAAGCGGTTTTTACATTGAAATGTCTGGGAAATGTGAGTCACACAGCTGAGGAGTTGTGGTCAGCTCTGGAGAACCAATTTCATGAATGGTTGTCTCCACTGGACCTGAAACCAGGGAAGGCCGTGTGCGACAATGCTGCAAACCTGGGTGCGGCCCTTCGCCGGGGCAATGTCACACACGTGCCTTGTATGGCTCACGTGTTGAACCTGGTTGTCCAGCAATTTTTAGCCCACTATCCCAGACTAGATGGCCTTCTGCAGAGGGCACGGTCGCTGTGTGCTCACTTCCGCCGTTCGCATCCCGCAGCTCAGCGACTTACATCTCTACAGAAGTCGTTGGGCCTGCCACTTCACCGGCTAAAATGCGATGTGCCTACCCGGTGGAATTCAACTCTGCACATGTTGCAGCGACTGTGGCAGCACCGACAAGCCCTGGTGCAATACGTTCTGACGTATAGCCTGGGCCAACGAGATTCAGAGGTGGGGCAAATCACGCTGGAGGAGTGGTCTCAGATCAGGGACCTATGCACCCTTCTGCACAGTTTTGAAATGGCGACGAAGATGTTTAGTGCTGACGATGCCATTATCAGCATGACTATTCCGGTGATTTACATGCTGGAGCACATGTTAAACAGAATTCGGAGTCAGGTGGTGGCACAAGAGGAGGTGGAGGAAGTAGAGGAGGAGGAGTTGTATGCGGAAGGGCTAACATCTGCAAGGTCCAGAAGGTCGGCAGCACCAAGGCGGCAGGCATGTGAGGGTGGGGGAGATGGTTTTACCAGGGCGCATGGTAGCAGCCAAACTAGTGAGGAAGGTGCAGGAGCCCAGGAAGAAGTGGAGGACGAACTGATGGAAGACTCATCAGATGAGGGAGACCTTGATCACATTTCTGTTGTGCGAGGTTGGGGGGAGAGGACAGAGGAAGGAAGCATGATTGTTACCTCGCCACCAACACAACAGGGACTTGGTGCTCCTGGATGCGCAACACACATGAGTGCCTTCTTGCTGCACTACCTGCAACATGACCCTCGAATTGTGAGAATTAGAAATAATCCTGACTACTGGGTTGCCACACTGTTAGATCCCCGGTACAAAAGTAAATTTGCAGAAATTATTCCTGCCATAGAAAGGGATGCACGCATGCAGGAGTATCAGCAGAGACTGTTGCAGAATCTTACATGTGCTTTTCCACAAAATACCAGTGGTGCACGTAGTGAATCTCACAGTTCCAACTTGCCAACCGTGGGACCGTCAAGTGTTCAGCACTCAAACCGTAACAGAACCACAGTATCTGCTGGTAACATCAATTTTGCGGAATCATTTCACCACTTTTTTAGCCCATCCTTTGCAAGGCCACAGGAGACAAGAAGGCTGACACATAGTCAACGCCTAGAGACGATGGTACAGGAGTATCTCCAAGTAAACATTGAAGCCACGACTGTGTCACTGGACCCTTGCTCTTTTTGGGCTTCCAATCTGGATAAATGGCCGGAGCTAGCCACTTACGCCTTGGAGATCTTGTCATGCCCCGCAGTCAGCGTTCTGTCTGAACGTGTGTTCAGCGCTGCTGGTGGTGTGCTGACAGATAAGCGCACGCGGCTCTCCACTGATAATGTAGACAGACTCACGTTCATAAAGATGAACAAATCATGGATCCGAAACGACTTTTCTACCCCTGTGTCATCCTGGGGAGAGTAAAAGCTTGATGATTGGTTAAAATCACCCTACCAAACGTTTTAAGCTTTCAAATTACTAATCATGTTTATCTGTATCTTGACTGGAAAATAATTTGGGCTTTGTAGCAGTGTGCAGCACTGATCCTATTAGGCCATCTATAATAAGCTCCACCAGATTTAAAATTAAAAATAATTTTTAGCTGCATCTAGCCCGTAAAATAATTTTGGGGCTCCGAGATGCGCAAGACACATAAGTGCCTTCTTGCTGCACTACCTGCAGCATGACCCTCATATTGTCAGAATTCGAAGTAATCATGACTACTGGGTTGCCACACTCTTAGATCCCCCAAACTTTTCGATCAACCTTTTCATTTTAATAAAGACCAAAAAAATGGTCATTTTTGAAATTATAAGCATTAGCAGGTTGTTAGAAACTGAAATCAAACAGTTTTCAACTCAAAAGTTTATTCTAGGTGATGTTACATTTTCACATAGGACCCCTTGTTCGAAAGGAGCTTCTGAACTCTCTCGTCCATTGAATTTGTGAGGTTTTGGATGGTTTCTGCTTCAATTGTTTTGCATGAGGACAGAATACCCTCCCAGAGCTGTTGCTTAGATGTGAACTGCCTCCCGCCATCATAGACACTCCTTTTAATGATGCTCCAAAGGTTCTGAATGGGGTAGAGGTCAGGGGAGCATGGGGGTCACACCATAAGTTTGTCCCCTTTTATGCCCATATCAGCCAGAGATGCAGATGTTTTATGTGCAGCATGAGATGGTGCATTATCATGCAGAAAAATGATCTTGCTGTGAAATACACGGTTCTTCTTCTTGAACCATGGCAGGAAGTGCTGTTTGAGAAAATCCACATACATTATGGAGTTCATCTTTAGCGCCTTCAGGGATCCTAAAGGGGCCGACAATCTCTCTCCCCATGATTCCAGCCCAAAACATTACTCCACCTCCTCCTTGTTGGCGCTGTAGCCGTGTTTGCGTGGGGTGTCCATCAACCAGCCATCCTCCACTCCATCCATCTGGACCATCGAGCGCTGCACGGCACTCATCCGTGAACAAAACAGTTTTGAAATCAGTCTTCATGTAATGTTTGGCCCACTGGAGCCGTTTCTGCTTGTGTGAAGTGGATAGAGGAGGTCGACAGGATGGCGTATGCACAGCTGCAAACCTCTGAAGGACCCTGCATCTTGTTGTTCGGGGGACGTTGGAGGCACAAGCAGCTTCAAAAACTTGTCTGCTGCTATGACAAGGCTTTTTTGCCGCTGCTCTTTCAACCTGACGTAATTGCCTGTAGGAAAGAGTCCTCAATTTGCCCTTATCAGCACGCACACGTGTGTACTGTGAATCAGCTACATACTTCTTGATTGCCAAGACACTTCATCCTGATCATCGCACAATGTTGATTGTAGTCATGCCTTGACCTAAACACTCCACAATTTGTTGCTTCTCAGCAGCCGACACATCCTTTTTCTTTCCCATTTTGGCAGAAAATGTAGGCTGCTTAATAATGTGAGAGAGCCTTCTTAAGTAGTCTTGCCTTTCATTGGACACACCTGCCAAACTAATTAGCACAGGTGTCTGCAATTGCTTACAGTGATATAAAGAGCCCTGACACACATCACCATCAATGAGTTTAACTGACAAACAAACAAATTCTTCCCTTATCACTCCTAAACACTTTTTGCATAATAATTTGGAACGCGGTGTACATGTGCTTTTCCACAAAACACCAGCGGTTCACGTAGTGAATCTTACAGTTCTAACTTGCCAACCGTGGTCTGTATGGAATTGTTCAATAAAGGGCCCAAAATTAAGATAACATAGATGGGAGAGGTCTCTATGAATAGGAATTCCTAAGTATTTGATACCCTGTGAGGGCCAGGCAAAGGGAAAGTTGGACTGGATGGAATCCTATATGGATTTGGGTAGGGAGACATCGAGGGCCTCAGACTTCGCTGCATTGATTTTAAAATTTTACCATGTAACAAAGTGATCTATTTCAGCCATAACAGCATGGATGGATATATGTGATTGAGTGATATATACTAGGACATCATCAGCAAATAGAGAGCACTTGTACTCGGTGCCTCCCACCTCAATCCACCTAATATTGGGGTTATGGCGAATTGATGAGAGCAGGTGCTCCGTCACTAGGATGTATAAGAGAGGGGACAGAGGACATCCCTGCCTTGTCCCATTGGTGATTGTGAAAGGTGATGAAAATGTTCTGACGCACCCCCTGGGCCTTGGGACACCCGGAGCCGGACCCTTTTTGGTGGATGCTGGTGGTTGTAGTCTTCGTGGCGGCGACCCGGTTCCGTGGCTCAGGGCGGTCAAACCAGTGGCGGAACTATTTATGTGGTTTTGATGTTTAAATGTCCGACTACGCCACCCGTGGATTGCGGTCAGAGTGAACCGCCGCTACAGGGCAGACCGCTGAGGCTGGTGTTGTGGGTGCAGCAGAGCGTAGAATAACTCCCCACGGGAGGAGTATAGCCTCAGGGCAGTGTATGCGGAGGATGGGGGTGATGGTGCAGGGCAGCAGCAGTAACGACACGGAGTCAGTGATGCAGTCCAGGGCCTTTACTCACAGTTCTTATTATCCAGACCACGTCTGCAGGTAACGGCTGCCCACGTCGTACTGTGCTCACCAGGTGAGGGGCTCAGACAACTCCCAGATAACTTTGGAGCACTTCACAGGACCCCCTTTGTGTGTCCTTTGTCTGGCCTTTCTTACCAACACTTCTGTCCGGCTGCCTCGGGCCTCCTCTTGGTAAACTTGGCGCCAGTTTCCCTGACCCTATGTGGTGCCTTCCTAGCGGGTGTAACGAGGGGCTGCGCCACATAAAATGTCAGAGCCTCCGGTTTCTAGCTGAGGGTCGTTTCCTGCCTCCACTAGTTCGGGGACCGGTCTCCCCCTTTGGCCTGACCCCTCCACGCAGGTGGATTCGGGCGTGCGGTGGCGACTCGCCCGTCCGCACCCCGGGGATCCCTTCATTCCTCGTTCCTGGAGCCTTCTCCGCTCCTCTTCCTTCCTTCTCCCTCTTCCAGGCCTGGGCCTCTGTTACTAGGCCCGCCTCCGGAGCAGAGCTCATGCAGAGCCCCTGCTCCCTGCCACTTCTGCTCAGACTTCTCTGCACTGAACTAAGATGGTGCCCACCTTTTATACTCCCTTCTCAATGCACCCAGGAACTGCTTCCTCCCTGCTCCTGCACTACAGGGTTCCCCTTCCTCAGTGTTCCCTCCCCCCACTCCAGCCAGGGACAGGGACTGTCGTGCCCATCTCAGGGGCATATTGGTCGCCCTGCCCCACGGCAATGTGGTGTAATGCATGCAGGTGTCGGGTCCTGATCCACACTCCATCCTTACCTGAGAGTGAGATATCACACCTCTGGGTGAGGTGCAATACGTCTGTAGCAACCGAGCCCTCAGGGTGCTATAGTTCCATTTATCTTCAGCCTAGGTGACGTATTGCGATACAGGGCCGTGATTTTGGCTATAAAAGGGTCCCCTAGACCCCTACCCCAAGCTTTTTAAGAGAATCATATATGGCGTGCCAGGAGACTCTATGGAATGCTTTCTCAGCATCCAACGAGAGTATCTAATTACAAATTTTTAACTGCATCTAGCCCAGGAAATACTTTGTGCCTAGTAGCAGTGTCTGCTAGTCAGCGAATTATCCCGGCTGTTAAGCAAGCTACACCACCTGTAGTTTAGACACTTAATTTTTTCAAAGGAAATGCTTCGGGATCATGGGATACTCAGTGAAGAGCATCAGGAGGCACCCCAAGGCATAGGGGCTGGGACTGGCAGTAGGATGCCTTGCGGTGGACAGCCGAGCTCGATCCTTATAAAAGCTTTTTAACTGCAGCAGCTTTAGTGGACGCTACTGGAGCTGGAATTACGCGGCTGCTGGCATGAGACTTGCCCTCCAATAGATCCTTGTAAATGGATTTAAAAGTGTATTCATTCAAATTAGAGAGACAATTTAAATTAAAAAGCTTAGAGCTGCCTCCACCACAGGGGGGCTCGCTCGACCCACCAGCGGACAGGCACCAGTATTGGGAGAGGGGGGCTGGCCATCAGGGTTCACCGCGGCTCTGGCACAAACCCGGCGACACGGAGGTGGCACGGGCAGGAGCGGACTGGCCGTGTCGGCTTCTCACTTTTTGGACTTTAGAAGGGCATGACATGCCTATATCTGTGTCTCCCCCTCCTTTTACTCCTCCACCTCTTTTATTTTCGCATGACTATATGTACTTGTCACTTTTCCATGTGTTAGTTGTGTCTTCTGAGCAGTTTGTCAGCTTTTGGACACCTTTGAAGGTGTTTTCTATGTGTTTCTATGTGTTTTTGTTTGCCTGCCATTGGTTTTAACGGTGTTCGAAGGTGTTCGACGAACAGTTCGACGAACAGTTCGGCGAACACACGGGTGTTCGACGAACCGAACCGAACTCGAACACTACGGGGGTGGCTCAACACTATTTATAACCCCGTCCACACCCCTTACTGGCAGTGTCCTGTGCACACTATGCATTATGAGCAAGCTGCTGATCGGTGGTGGGTGGCAGGGTTACACAGATTAGCCTGACTGCTGGTTGTGTGAGTTGTAGTCCGGGCAGTGTTAATTTCCTGCTGATAAAACACTGTTTATATTGAAACTCCAATACAGCCTAATTGACACATTCCTGCAATCAAGTTATTGTGCCCTATATTATACTACTCTGAGATTAAATGGCAAAAACCTGCTGACAGATTGCCTTTAATAGATATCACTTGAAAGGCATAAATACTGATTGAATGACTGAATATACACAATATTAACTTACATCAACATAATTTGCATTTATGTAGTCAGTTGGCTTTCCATCCTTTTCTCCAACTTGTGAAAGTTTAACTCTGCTGTGATCATCTTAACAAAAACAATTTAAAACAAATAAGTTGTCACAATTAGATTAGAACATTTTCATGGTCATCACCATTATTATTTGTAATTAAATTAAATAAAGTATCCTAAAGTACAAAAAAATAATTTTGATCTAGACCAAAGCCAGGAAAGGATTATAATAAAGGCAATTTTGGGCACAAGACTACAGGGGCCGTTGGCCAGATTATAGTCTTTTCACCACCATTGGCAGCATGTATCACTAAGCAAGGCCGGCGCACATGATCACACTGGCTGCACTGCATCATTTAGCAGGTGGTACCTGGCCAGAAGAGAATGAAAACAGGAAACAGTACTACAGGGGGTCATCTGGAGAAGTAAGTGGTTCCTTTTTTTAATGCCATGGGGGAGAGCACAATGCAGATGGAGTGGGGTTAGGAGAGAGTGCATTTAATTGCAATGAATTGGGGGAAGGGTGGGAGAGAAGACATGAAAATGTGATGAATTGTTGAGGTGGGAAAGAGGACATGTATTTGCAATGACCTGGTAGTGGCGGGAGAGAGGACATGAAATTGTAATGAACTGGAGGTGGTGGAAGAGGGGACATGAAATTGTAATGAACTGGAGGTGGTGGGAGAGAGGACATGAACTTGTAATGAATTGGAGGTGGTGGGAGAGAGGACATGAACTTGTAATGAATTAGAGATGGTGGGAGAGAGGACATGAACTTGTAATGAATTGGAGATGGTGGGAGAGAGGACATAAACTTGTAATGAATTGGAGGTGGTGGGAGAGAAGACATGAAGATAAAATGAAATGGGGGTGTGGGTGGGAGAGAGGACATGAAATTGTAATGAACTGGAGGTGGTGGAAGAGGGGACATGAAATTGTAATGAACTGGAGGTGGTGGGAGAGAGGACATGAACTTATAATGAATTGGAGGTGGTGGGAGAGAGGACATGAACTTGTAATGAATTGGAGGTGGTGGGAGAGAGGACATGAACTTGTAATGAATTGGAGATGGTGGGAGAGAGGACATAAACTTGTAATGAATTGGAGGTGGTGGGAGAGAAGACATGAAGATAAAATGAAATGGGGGTGTGGGTGGGAGAGAGGGCATTAAATTGTAATGATTTGAGGGGTGTAAGAGAGAGGATGTGTAATTGTAATGAGCGGGGTGAGTGGGTTTGAAAGAGGACATGGAATTGCAATAAATAGGAGGGGAGAGGACTTGTAACTGTAAAGAATTTAGGCTATAGGTGGGAGAGAAGAAATGTAATTGTAATGAATTGGGAGTGTGGGTGGGATAGAGGACATGTATTTGCAATGAATTTCGGGTGGGGAAGAGAGATCATGGAATTGCAATAAATCAAGAGGTGGGCGCACAGGACAGATGACAGGGACATGTAACAAATTAGGAGGAAAGAGGCAAGGTAGCTAAATAATTTATATTTTTATTGTCTGCAGGAAAAGTGGCTAAAGATGATGATGGTGCACAGTGTTGGCTTATCAATTTATATTTTGAATGGTGGGTTTCACCGTGGCTGATGGATTAATTTTAGATTAATGGTGTGGTGCAGATCTGTATTCAGTGGCGCAGTGTGGGGGCATTTGTCTCTCTTGTGGCCAAAGTCATCATGTAGCACCATCCAAAATTTAATAATGCAGTCCATACCCTAACTGTATTTCTCTAAGTGGCCCAGGACCCCATTTTAGTTTGAGAGGTTTAAAATTTGGCTTATTCTTTGTTCTCAGGAGTTTTACTCACCTTAGAAAAAACATGTGCTTGGCTAATCATGCATGTTTTTTTATCTGACTGCTATCTAAAGTGTATGGTCAGGTTAATTAATATCACTTTTAGCTACTATTGCAACTAAAATGCCTTGATTGCATGGAATGATTGATTTCCAATAAATAACTTGTTATAATGCATAGCACTGACTAATCCCGTATTTTACAGAGATTTAAATATCCTTCAAATTCTAGATAAAAGCAATTACTATTTATCTATAGTCATTTCTTTTTACTTACAGGCAACAATATTTATGTATCTGTTCTTATTCTTGTTGTCGGGGTGGTTTGAGGTGTCACATGTTATGCCTGAATCCACAGTGCAGTTCTGAACCTCCTGTAATGAATAAAAAATGAGTCCAAAAGTATCACCCACTTAGGCTGTGTTCACCTCGGCATTCAGTTCTGTTCAATCAGGTCTCTGTTGCTTTTTTTGCTGGTAAAATATGTTATTCTGAAAGATTGATTATGATAAGAGCGTGTGCAGTCCAATATAAAATGGATCTGTCATGTGCATCACGGCTCCTCAAAAAACGGATCGTATAGTAAGATCATGAACAGAACTGATCTGAAATTGGCTGATATGCTATGAAGCACACTTCTAAGCCATAGCTACACTAGGTAATGACAGCGAAACATTCTTACCTGATAAAACTCTTTCAGTGTCTAATGAAGTGAATAAAAAAAAATGACAAATTTTACAGTGTGAACATAATTGGGAATGATAAATAAAATCAAAATGCAACTGATATATGATAGCAAATAATGTTTAATTTATGGGGAGATCAGATAAAACAGTTGATGAATCTTCATACAATGGTGTTCCCACATAAATTAAACACAAAGTAAGGTAAAACCAAAAAGTGAACATGTAAGTACCGTATATAGCTCAAAACATGTGAGTGGAGGTATTAAAATGCAGAATGGTATTACAAGTTATATAAACTAAAGATGACAAGTGTTGGTCAATAGGGTGAATCAAAGGCCACAGCTAACGTTAGCCTGCCTACTGGAACGGTGAGACGGCTAACAAATTCCCACTAGTACGAGAATCAGTAGTTGGAGAGAGGACATTGAGAAATCAAACCCTGTACACACCCATACTCCTACGAGTCATGAACACTGCGGTGATGTGCTAGAGAGAGTGGATGGATGGTAATGTAGCTGATGATAAATCATTACTGACATGAGGGCAGACCATCAATTTACAAAAAAAGGTAGTATAATTGGATCCAAGATTTAGCATATGCATTGTCATAACTAATAAAATTAGCTGATAGAAAAGATATGACTTCTTATTACAACAAGAAACAGGTGCTTTTATGGGATGGATATATGGATGGTAGATACCATATAATGAATATCTAGATAGATAGCTAGATGGTAGATAGATAGATAGATAGATAGATAGATAGATAGATAGATAGATAGATAAAGTAGATTGAAAGATGTCTACAAACAGACAGATAAAACAGTAGATAAATAGACAGATATGATAGCTAGATTAGATAGATCATAGATGCTTTAGACAGATATATAAATAGATAGACGAATAAACATATGATAGATATATAGATATTATAGATGTACATGAGATATATGATTGATAGATATGATATATTAGATGGAAGATAGACAGACAGATGCTCTACAATAGATAGATAGATAGACAGATAAAGAGATAGTGACATAGCTAGATATAGATAGATAGATAATAGATAGATAGATAACTATAACAACTAGGAACACTTGCACTTTATTTTGCTGTCTCGTTGACCTGATTCACATGTCAATTTTTTTTTCATAGAAGAATAAAAAAGATTTTCATCAGTGTTTTTGCTGATTGTGTCAGATTTTTCTAAGTGTCATCTATTTTTCTCATGTGCCATATTAT
The DNA here is from genome assembly GCF_046119375.1 of Phyllobates terribilis. NCBI lineage: Eukaryota > Metazoa > Chordata > Amphibia > Anura > Dendrobatidae > Phyllobates > Phyllobates terribilis. The sequence continues at coordinate 218,958,078 of NW_027362771.1, forward strand.
ACCTAAAATATGTTTTCTCAAGACTTTTCTAGAAAAGTTAGAAAAAAATGATCCTAGCTGCATCCTGGTGCTGTTCATTTTTCACTAAGATTGATGATCTACAAAAAAAGCTGAGATTCTTACATTTCTGATCCAATCAGCGAATGAAACTCGCACGTTCATGTGAATTCACTCTATTGTCATACAGCGAATTCACATGAACGTGCGAGTTTGATTCACTGATTGAATCCGAAATGGAAAAGTCTCTGCTTTTATTTGTAGAACATCATTCTTAGAAAGAAATGATCCTTTTCACAGCCCCATAGACAATAATATGTACATGTTCAATCTGTGAAAAACACTGACAGAACGTTGTACATGTGTAACACAGACATGTGAATGAGGCATAAGATGAATAATAGAATGGCGCCAACTTACTGTAAATTCCTTTAAAAATATATTTACGGCAATCATAAACATAAGGACCAACTTCTATTATTGTAAGGTGTACCTCAAACTCTTCTGTGAAGCCACTGCTTGCATGTAGGTCTGCAACATGTTTAGGGAACTGCTTCAAAGGTATGGCTCCAACATCATCTTAAAAGTATCACAGAAGAAATATGTTCTTATTGGTCATTATCTCTCAATGTCAATTAATGCATACAACACACTGATGAGTTTTACTGCAGTTTTAGCAATAAAATACTGTACATAGACCTATTACCTAGTTAGTACATGGTTCCTTGGAATCTGGTAAGGTATGGTATTACTCAGAGGGTGGCATCAAATACAGTAGCGAATGTTAATTGATGTCAGTCTGCACTAAAACGCCTCTTGCATCTGGCTTTTTTAAAGTAGGAATGGATATAGAGGTGGCAGGTTGTTTGGAAACATATTTCAGGCGTTGTCCCATGGTATTAAAGTTGGAAATCACTGATTGAGAATATTGAATAGTTTATGATTTTTTTTTTCCTCTGACATTTCTGCCTGTTTTACATCTACAGTATTTTATTTTACGGTCATCTATGTGGGTTTGGCTTCTTTTACAGGAATCCAAGCTCCAATTTATTTTTGAGCAAAGTTTGGTTCTTCATTTCCACCAACCTATACATTAGTGGATTTTTGCAATCAGCTAGTAAGTTCATAAACTATAGGTACAGCTGGTTCTGCAAGTACAGGCTTGTTATGTAATATCAACTGTGGTATCTCCAAATGGATAAAATACCCATTGCCAAATGTTTGTATGTCCATAGTATATAACAGTAAAAATGTAACTGTGGCAAAAACATACGAGTTCCAAACAGATATTGACCTGCTTGGAATCCAACCCGAAATTCCAGATGGTGCAGTTAACAGGTTAATAAATAGAGCTCTCTCATCCAAGCGAGTCTTCTTGGCACTGATGTTTCTGAGGGAAAGCGCTTACATAATACTGGCAAGAAGTGACTGCTATGATTTGGCACAAAGTTTATTTTAACTCTCTCTAAAACGTTCATTGAAGACATCTTGTAAATGTTCAATTTGAAAAATCAAATGACTCCATGCATGAGATGAACATGTCAGACAAACAAACCAAAACCAGATAATTGAGGGGCCTAATTCAGTACACACACAGAAATACCCCCCCTTAAAAATAGCCTTTATTAATATTAACTTTAAAATACCAATCATCAAAACACCACATAAATAGAAAAAACACTTTTAAGAAAAGAAAAAAGATAATCACGCAGGAGCTATTTATTGCCCTTGGTAGTCCCTGTCAGGAACCCTGCCTTTACCCCGCCTGAGTGCGGAGGTTGGTACCCTATAAGGAAGTCGAGATTTGCACCCCCGCTAAGCGCAGGCTGACCCTGTAGGTCCCTATTTAGCCCTATACAGACGTCCCTTAAATACTTACCGGTGCTGTGACTATTCCAAATCCTTTTAGTTATATTGCTATAGAGACTGCCTGGGTTTATGGTCAAGACTACTCAGAAGGTAAAAGCAGGATAGGTCAGGATAGCCCTCTGACTCTCCCTGCCTCACAGCGGAGGTTAACACCCTACTATGTACTGGTGCCCCCGCTCCTCATCGGCTGATCCTGACTGTCCCTGCAGAGCCCTAAAGTATATATGGGATCAGCTCACAAGGACCAAAGAAAGGTAGATATAGTGACCCTTCCCACATTAAAATGACACCACCTTACCATTCAACACATCCCCATGAGATGAACATGTTGGACAATGGAAAGCAATGTTGAGTGGTCCACTAAAAGAAAATAGACGACTGATGGCCAAGCAATGATTTCTGCAGACTTTTCCAAGTTAAGTGTCCAAACATGTCCCATATTTCACATCTGTACTTCTACTACTTCTGGATAGTTTAGAAGAAAAGAGTTTAGAAAATCAATGCCTGAAATATCATTTCACAGTGTGTATATTAATAAGTGTTTCTTTGACAAAGATACATCAACGTATTAATGCAGAGCAGTTATTTACATCAACAGATGTTCACCATTTAGACCACCTAATAACTTAGTCTTAAGATAACAAGAATTTGTTGATATGATATTAGCGCCCATCTGTTCTATTTCATAGATGAGTGGAAATGAATACTAAAATTGAATTATCTTGAAAGCCTAAAAGAAAAAAAATCCACATATGTGCAATTCCACCTTCACACTTAAAAGGCGGCATCTGGCAGCAAGTGTGTGTTTTATAATTAGTTTCAAATACAGTAACAAGCAATAACAGCTAAATGAAGGATTCGCTCAGGAAAGCAGCTGTGCAATCCAATAAATAAATATTAACCAGTAGATAGTCGATATTAAATGCAAAGACTTGAGAAATAGATTTCATGTGCATCGGAAATAAAGTTTGCATAACTACAAAGAAGTAACTTCAATAAATATCTGGAAGTTGCCAAAAAGTTCTCCCATCGAGATTGTAGCTTAATCAGTAAAATAGGTAATATCAGTGAAGCCTTCTGTATTGTGATCTCAATAAATAGTGTCAGAAATCATCTAAACTGACCACAGATATCCAACAGGGCAGTCTATTGTGTCTATATGGTTACTTCTTAACATTCTGGTCAATCATAAAAAACATAGGAATATATAGTATCCTATATTGTTTCCTGCATTATAGGGGACTGTTGTGCTTTTACAATCTTTAAATGTTGTGCGGTGTGTATGTTTATGTAACAGCAATTTTATAGCCAATGTTCTGCGCGTCTTCCTTAGATAATTTTGTCTAGTTAGCCAAGTGGGCATGGTCCTTGAAAAAAAAATAAAGTTTTGCGAACCCTGCCCAGTTGCCTAAAAATGACTACATTTACACATGAAGAAGTGAGGGACATATCTAAGGAATGAAGGCATGCACGAATAATAGAAAAACAGCATCAGGTTTAGGAGAAAAGTGACACACCAGGTAAAAGTTATATGTATATGACAATTGACAGTTCCTCTTTAATTTCAATAAAGAGAAAATGCCAGACAAAACAGCTTTATGGAAAAGTTATACTTGCACGTGGTCCTTCACCATAACCTAGATTACTGTGATATGCAGCCCTTTGATGGAGTCAAGAAACACATTTAACACCCTCATAATATATTTTATGGACAATCAAAGATCTGCTGCTTACTATTTCTGCATAAGATAAAGTATTCCTGGCATATATTCTAAGCAATTTCATTAGTGTTTAAATGCAACTACATTTTACATTTAGAAATATGTGTATGTGATGCCATTTATTTTACTCACTTATAAAGCGCCATTAATTCCACAGCTCTTTACAGACAATATCGGCACTGTCCCCATTGGGGCTCACAATCTAAGTTCCCTATCAGAATGTCTTCGGAGTGTAGGAGGAAACCGGAGAACCCGGAGGAAAACCACACAAACATAGGGAGAACATACAAACTCCTGGCAGATGTTGTCCTTCGTGGACCCCAGAGCTGCAAAGCAACAGTGCTAACCACTGAGCCACAGTACCACCCCACGCTATGCAACGTCTGAAAATGAACACTATCAAGAATATTTAAGGGAGTGCATTGGGGTTTTTATATATCATATTCAGAAAAGGAAAAATGTTGGTCCTGAAAAACGAATAATACAGTGCCTTGAAAAAGTATTCATACCCCGTGCATTTTTCCACATTTTTTCACGTTACACCCACAAACTTAAATGTATTTTATTGGGATTTTATATTATTTATGTTGGTGAAATGCCAACAGAAAGTAGCAAGTATTTGTGAAGTGTAAAGGAAATTATACATTGTTTTCTAATTATTTTAAAAATATAAATCTGAAAATTATTATGTGCATTGTATTTGGCCCCTTGTAGTCCGATACCCCTAAATAAAATCCTGAGTTACCAATTGCTTCCAGAAGTCACATAATTAGTAAATTGAGCCCACCTATGTATAATTTATTCTCAGTATAAATACAGCTCTTCTGTGAAGGCCTCAGAGGTTTGTTTGAGAACATTAGGGATCAAACAGCATCATGAAAACCAATGAGCACACCAAACAGGTCAGGGATAAAGTTGTGGAGTAAAGTTAAGCAGGTTCAGGTTTATGAAAAAAAAATAGCCAAAGCTCTAAAAATCTCAGAGCAGTGTGCAATCCATCATTCAAAAATGGAAGCTGTATGGCACAACTGCAAACCTATCAAGACTTGGCTGTCCACCTAAACTGACATCCCAAGCAAGGAGAGCACTAATTGGAAGAGCGGCCAAGAGGCCCATGGTCACTCTGGAAGAACTGCAAGGTTCCACAGCTCAGGTGGGAGAATCTGTCCGCAGGACAACTATTAGTTGCATACTCCACAAATCTGGCCTTTGTGGAAGAGTGGCAAGAAGACAGCCATTTTTGAAAGCAAGCCACAACAAGTCCCGTTTGCAGTTTATAAAATAAACATGTAAGGGACACAACCAGAATGTGGAAGAAGGTGCCCTGGTGAGATGAGAGGAACAACTTTTTGGGCTAAATGCAAAATGCTATGTGGGGGGAAACTAACACTGCATATCACCCTCAAAACACCATCCCCACTGTTAAACATGGTGGTGGCAGCATCATGCTGTGGGGATGCTTTTCTTTAGCACAGACAGGGAAGCTGGTCAGATGGATGGAGCTAAATACAGGGCAATCATGGAGGAAAACCTTTTAGAGGTTGCAAAAAACGTGACCTGGGCAGTAGGTTCACCTTACAGGAGGACAACAACCCTAAAAATACTGTCAGAGCTACAATGGAATGGTTTAGATCAAAGCATATTCATGTGTGTGGATGACCCAGTCACAGTCCAGACCTAAGTCACATTGAGAATCTGTAACATGAAAATTGCTGTTCACAGACGCCTCCATCCAATCTCACTGAGCTAGAGCTAGTGTACAAAGAAGAATGGGCAAACATTTCAGCCTTTAGATGTGCAAAGCTGGTAGTGACATATCCCAAAAGCTTTGCAGCACTAATTGCAGTGAAAGGTGGTCCTACAAAGTATTGACTCAGTTGGGCTGAATACAAATCCACGCCACAATTTTCAGATTTATATATTTTAAATATTTATAAAATCATGTATAATTTTATCATTTCCTTTACACTTCACAAATACTTGCTACGCTGTGTTGGTATATCTTATAAAATCACAATAAAATTAAAGTTTTTGGGTGTAATGTGAAAAAATATGGAAACATTCATGAAGTAGGAATACTTTTTCAAGGCACTGTAGGTATAGCATTCCAATTTACCGTGGTCTCTTTTTTTAGTACAGTGGACATACAGCATGCATATTATGTCCGTCCATATAATGCGGTTTTGCAAAGTCAGTTAAAAAACACTAGTGGGTATTGTGATTTAAAGAAGTAAACCAAAATGTCAATTTTAATTGTTGGACAAATAAAGTAGTCTTTTAAATCCAGGGTGGAATGATTGTTATTGAGCATTAGAAGACCCAAAATAAACAGGTAATACTAATAGTTAATATTTGATGTCCTTAGGATATATTCAACATATTTCTTTGCCTACAAAGACACACATATTACTGAAAGCTCATGTATATTTACAGTAATTGTGTTCAATGCACAATAAACAATGGATTTAAAGAATGTACAATATCTGAATGTGGAAACACATCAATACATAACTCGAGGCTCACATATACATATCACTATTGTTTATACACTTGTATCTGGAGAAGAATAACAGTTATTCTGCAGTAGCCAAGGTAACAGATGTTATCAATAAAAATGCTGTACTAAAGGAGGTAAGCATATCTCTTATGTCCTTGTGAGATGCTAGTCCTATGCCCATAGTACATAGGTCATCCATCTGTACTTGGAGCATAACACCTCCAAACACATAGGAGATAGACTGAAGACTCATTCCTCTTCTCTCCCTTTCTGTGACTACTATTTACTATATTACAGTATACTAAACAGATTTTTGGTACGAAGAATGTTTTTGATCATGGTGAAATGAACTACTGGTTGATGGAGGATAAAGAAGATAAAACTATCCTCATTATAAAACACATTACAAAGTCTCATTTAGTCGCATTAACAACTAAACTAAAATGATGACAGTAGATATGTTGGAAGCCTTTTATAAGGGTAGGCTTTCTTTAGATCTAGGCATCTGTACATAGACTTACTAAGGCTGAATTAGTGTCTCCCTGAGAGTACGACAGAGGTAATGTTAGAAAAACCTTTTTAAGTTAACTGATAAAAAACCCCACTCTTTTATGAACACTGCATGCAAAGTAAAAAAGTAAATATTCAACACGTGAAAAGATAAGTCATACAAAGTCAGTGATTTACCTGAAACTGGAAACACTGGTGCAGGGGGAGCAGAGATTACTCTTGGTGATGTATTATCCTCCAAGTAAAAGTGTGCCGTCTGAAAGCATTTCCTGCAATGTCATGAACAACTTTATTAGTTATTTATGTGACAGCTAAATATATTATTATTTTATGTAATATACTATTTATCAATAAAACATCTTGAAAAGTTTGTAGACTCAGTGAAAAGCAAAAAGAAAAGTGACAACCTCTCAGATTGGTAAAATCTGCGTTCCTTAGCCCAATGTAAAATAGGAACCCCACTTACCATGTGCCATTTATATATAATATTGGTGGCTTCCTATGTGAAACACATGCCTTTGGACCCTAGAATGTATCTCTAGGTACAATTGCACCCCTTTAGTGTACCAGTGCCTAGAACCTACAGTATGAATCTGTCCATGTAGCGTGTAGAAGTATCCATCATACTTAATTTTATGCCTTCATTGTGATTTATGCTTCATCCCAAGTACATCAGCAGAGCCTGTTTACCGTTACACTTGAACTTCATCTTGGCCTAACTTTTCCAAGAAGCCCTGATTCACTCTGTAGCCATTCATTGTATTCCATAAGGTCAACTCAGTACAGCTATAGGTGCTACTATAGGTGACGACTACAATATATGGATATTAAGCCTAAACAAGGTGGGTGCTATTTTTAAATGCCGAAATATTATAATTTGTTTGTGTGAATAATGGATCCTAAGTATCACAAAAATGTAAAAGTATCGGCAAACTCTGCCTTTCATTTGGGAGAGTGGTGGAAGAAGAGGGCACATGACAAGTAAGGTACAATAGGTACAGAGTGGATAGACATAATTAAATGCAGTGCTTTCAACATGTTTTTTACAACAGATGACACAGCACTAATTAGATATTTATAACACTAATTACACCACATTCAAGTACCATTAATAAAACCCTTTGCTCTTAGGATTAGGAATGTTCTTGTTCCTTGTGTTGTTTGTTTTTGCAAATTGGAAACCATTTAATTTGAAATGAAATGTGATTAAAAGGTAACATTTTTACCTAAAGAATGTTTGACTTATCCTGCTAAATATCGAATGTCAGCAGGTACCTATCAAGTTGTCTTTATCTTAATATTTACAAATGTAAAAATAATGACTATTTTATTATACATAATAGGATGCTGGGGTGCTGGTAAACTTTTTGCTGATTCTGGTTGTAATTGAAATAAATCTACTATGTAGTTCCCAAAATGTTTGGATAAATGACCAAAATGCAGCTCCTCTACAGTCAGGAAGGGTGCTGCCTGAAGGACAGATCTCAGCGTGGAATAGACAAGACTACTGTAGTAGGATAGTTGCCAACTTCTGTAGCCAAACAAATGTTAATTCTACAAGGTATGTAGTCATTTAATATTATTTATGATAGATCGGCACTCCACATTGTATTGCTGCTGTATCAAACTGTCCTGGAGCACACCTTGCCTATGTCCAAGTTACTGTAAGTATGAAAATCATTTGAGGCTTTGGTAACACTAGGATTTCAGCCTCCACCTTACGTACTGTACCTACTGGGAAAATGAAACCATATAGGCATACAGTAGGACAGGTTGACTATAAGGTATACTGTAAAACATTTTTACTGTACTTTTTTCTCCTATAAAATAGCATAGTATACTAAGCCATACAATATAGTAAATAAAAGGGGAAACCTATGTATACTGGCCCGATCAATTGTCTGATCAATTGTTACATCCTGGCAATAAGTTCCTGCTGATCCTGTGCTCATACACAGCCAATCTGATCATACAGAGCTGCAGAATAAATCATAAGGATAGGAGAGACAACAGCCAGAACTGCTGATGAGAAAGTAGGGGCGCTTCAGACTACCTCAGACCTTCTTTAGAGAATCATGCTAAGCTGTAATCACTGATCATATCTGTGCCCTAATGGAACAGACCTAAAAGCAGCCAACACTAAAAACGATAAATAGCAGGTGAGCATCACTCATGGTATAGTGGCTTAACGGGATTGCCCCAACTGAAGAATGAAATGCCCCTTTCAAGTAGAATTATGCAGAATCTGTCTCATGGATTTACCAGTTTGGGACAACGCATTTAAATAATATGTATTGACTTGTTGACTTACCATCAAAAATCATAAGCATTAGTATGGGGCTAACCCCTCTTTTGTAGCTATAAAAGCCACTGCTATTCTGAGAAGGCTTTTTATAATATTTTGAAAGATCACATTATTGTAAGTTCAGGCACTGATGTTGTATATGAAAATTTGGCTTGTAATTAGAACACTAATTCATCATAAGTGTGTTCAATGGAGTTAAAATCTGGGCTCTTTGTAGGCCACTTAGTCTACACTAAACTTGCCAAGCCATGATCTATATGGACCTTGATTTGTTCACTGGGCACAGTCATGCTGGAAGAGAAAAGAGCCTTTCCCAAACTGTTCCCACTGCTTCCATCCAATTGTTTTTGTATGATGTAGCATTATCTACTTGTAGTCCTGGAACAGATCAATTTTCACTTGATCGACGTCCCTGAGGCAAGAATTTAGAACGAGCTTGCGTCAGTGATATCAATCAAGCAATATTGGACATGTTTATGGACCATCCACCTTGACTCTTCTACTGAATGACTCCACCTCCATGACTACAAATATGTAATTAGTATACATCACACACAGTGTTTAAAGCTTCTTTAACCTAATCCGGGTACTATTAAAATTTATAAGGACATGTTTAAAAAGCTATTCAGCTACACAAGAAGGCAGTGGCAGTGCTTTAGGGCATACATGTCAAACTCTGGCCTGTGGGCCAAATCTGGCCCACAGGGTGGTTAGATTTGGCCCTCGACACCAAAACCTCCACCCCTACATAGGGCCCATTATTCTGTATGGAGGACTATGTGAGGCCAATTCTTCTGTATGGATGACTATGTGGGGTCCATTATTCTGTATGGAGGACTATGTGCGGCCCATTATACTGTATGGAGGACTCTGTGGGAACCATTATACTGTATGGAGGACTATGTGGGACCGATTATACTGTATGGAGGATTATGGGGGGCCCATTATACTGTATACTGGTTGGCCCGCGACTTTGTCCAAGTTTTTCATTTTGTGTTTGAGTTTGACATCCCTGCTTTAGGGGGTTAAAGCTAAAGACAGGTTCTCTTTAAAGTATACACTTTATTAAATTGCACATAATACTTAAGTTGTCTACTTTAATCAACATTAGCATCTTACTTTTCTCTTAGACACATAGAAACACTGAATAAATTTCCCACTGTCAGAATCAAAAACATCATTTCAAGAATAGCGTGCAAAGCAGCATGCCCATCACAACAATTAGGTTGTTACTATATAAATTCTATGTCAAACATCTGGTTCCCTGACTCTAGTAAGAAGATTTAAACACTTCCATCTGTTTGGTAATAGAGGTGAACAACATCATGATGATGTGTTAAGTGTGAATAACTAATTATCACACGATTAGAATGAAACAAGTGATGACTGTCTGTAACATACAAACGTACAGTATTCCCCATCAATCAAAAACATATAAAAAAAATAATGATGTTTGACAGATGTAAATATAAAAAAACTTCAGCATTGAAAATGCACTTAAACATTTCCGCTGGTAAAGCAGAATTGAATGCTTCTAACACAACAAATTTGTACGTATGTTAGCGGATGTGAGCCAGATCCACATACACTACTATAGGGACAGGAATTTGTATGGAAATTTTGGCCCCGATTCATATTTGCATATTTTTTCAAAGTAATTTTTTTGTCTTGTTTGTGCACCAAATACCGAACATCAAATTTAGAGCACGGTGTTTGATGAATTGGTGCAATTGAAAAGCTCATTTTTTAGCCCTTTTGCTTTTTTGAACAGTTTTAGAGCAAAGCATTACACGATCCTTTCAACAAGGTTTAAAATGTCACTTAACCGCGCACAAAAAAAATAGATCTTGTACTCCAATAGAGGACAGGAGAATTAGGCCACGTACACATGTTGAGTGTTTGGTGAGCTTTTTTTTACCTCAGTATTTGTAAGCCAAAACCAGAAGTGGGTGATAAATACAGAAGTGGTGACGTGTTTCTATTATACTTTTCCTCTGATTGTTCCACTCCTGGTTTTGGCTTACACATACTGAGGTAAAAACTCACCGTGGACTTAAGATAAAAAAATTGGCTAACCAAAACCCCACCCATAATACTTGGCAAAATACAAACAGTTGAAGCCAAGTAAAGTTAACTTGAAAAAATGGCAATATAACTAATAAAAAAGATGCAAATAAAAAAGTCACTATTAGAACCATGTTCTCTCAAGAAAAGGCAAAGGCTTTGATGAATGATTCTCTTCTTTAATTCTAAACATTAATTATCTTCAATTTAGCGTCAGCTGTATAGGTTTATAGTTAAACATATTCATCCTTCTGTGTCTTTTCTATTGTGGGTCCCAGAATCAAAGTCCCATTTTTAATTTTTCAGGACCTTCTTTAACTTGTCAGCCATGATCTTGGTTTTTGGGCTTTCATACTTTTAAAGCTTTTAAAAAAAGAAAAACCTTCACTATTGCTACTAGCAATCTGAGTATAGTAACTAAAACATTGTACTACAACACAAGTTAATCCGTATATTATATCTTTCAGTCTGTCATTGATCCATATTATATTTCTGGGTCTTACTTAGCAATATGATCTCCATAGCAAATAATCCTTTCCTCTTTTACATTATGCTGTTCTTACTTTTAAACCAGCTAATGTGAAGCTCCACCTTTAGGTCATGTTGACTATATAATATTGCTACTCTATACCTTGTATAGTTGTGAGCTATAGTAGCACTGTGTACGGGCTCTTTAAGTAGCTCTGCCATTAAAATAGGTCTTAAAAGAAGTAGATGTAACTCTGATGGCAGCTCAGTATACATTCACTGATGCTATATATGCTTTCCATTATCTTCAGTACACTGTTCAGCAACAATTTGCTTTTCACAAGATGAAATAAAATCATGTCACTTACCGCCAGTATATAAGAATACCCACAAGTACCACAAGACAGATAAAGGTCAGGGATGAGACGACCACTAGTGGTATAATTGTCTTCTCCTGTAACTCCAGACCTTCTGCTAGACCAACACGAGACTCATGGCTACTATTACTTGCCTCTGCAGTCAGAGAAAATGGAAATCATCCATATATGTATATTAGTAAAAAAACAGACCATAAAACATGTGTATGTGGAGATATATGTATCCAGCAGTAATGACGCTTACTACTGATGGTCTTTAAATGAGGCAAATACTGTAATTTGTAGGCATTCTCTCACTGCTCCATACACTAAAGCAGTGCTCCCCAACTCCGGTCCTCAAGAGCCACCAACAGGTCATGCTTTTAGGATCTCCTTAGTATTGCACAAGTGATGGAACTATTGACTGTCAAGGTGATGCAATTATCTCCAGTGCAACACTAAGGAAATCCTGAAAACATGATCTGTTGGTGGCTCTTGAGGACTGGAGTTGGGGAACACTGCACTAAAGAGTTTGGCCATATCTAATATTTTGGTGTGGAATGTATTGCTCTAGAGTGGACCTCTCTACACTGAAATCATTATATGAGGAGTCACACACCTATAGTAATAAACTTCACCTTATGTTGTACTGTTGTTTACTTACCTTAGAATATTTAGCAGGAACTTCACAATACATGAATGACTGCAGATTGTAAGTGAAAAGTTGAAATAGTCAGCCCTGATGCTTTCATGTGTAAAATTGCAAAGAGTCTCTTTTGGTTATTATTATAATTATGCCATTATATTAATTGGAAATGGGTTAAAATAAATTTTACTGAAAACATGTTCAGCCAGCAGTCTAATGTGTATAGGAATCCCCGACTCTACACAACAAATGATGTCAGAGGAGATTAGGAAGCAGCATGTCCAATTTCGGACTGCCAATCCTTTTGTTCTCTAAAAATTAGAGATTCTCTAAAAGATAAGACATTTCTGGCATCATGTGTCTCGACATAGTGAGCGCTGCTGTGTATATGACAGTCGGGTAGACGATCAGTTAAACCATCATTCAGCTGATAGCTATCTAAAGTGTAGGGGGGGGGCTTTCCTCTTTAAATTACCAAAATGTAACTCTGGTTGGAATGTTACAAACAGATCTAGCAGAGGTTACCATGGCTCAGATAACACAGTACTTGGGTACCATGGCACAAAAAAGTATAATTCTACACTAACTTGACATCAGTCAGTGGCTTGTACAATGTTAAGGGGGTTGCCCGGCCTTACGGTTCAAGTCTGCAGACTTGTGAATACTCACAGATTCTCAGGCACCAGGAGCGGCGGACGTGTGACTGAAAGCATGGGATTGGCATACAAACGGTCACATGCTGACTAGACATGTGTGACCTCGCTCAATGCAAGTGTATTGAGTGAGGCTGGACATGTCTAGTTGGAATGTGGCCAGAAGTATGCAAATCGCATACTTTGGGTCACATCGACGGCCCCCCAGCGCCTGCACCGAAGAATTTTCACAGTGCGCGCACACAGAGAGTTAATGCAGACTTGTACCCTAAGGCCAGACAAATTCTTTAAGTTATCTTAAATCTGTCTCATGAGCTAGTCTTCTGTGACAGGTTACTAAGATGGTGTGTTGTGGGTCATGATAACCTTTGCTACATCTGTACATTCCTGCTTCCATATGCAATACGTACAATGGGTACGGAAAGTATTCAGACCCCTTTACATTTTTCACTCTTTGTTTTATTGCAGCCATTTGGTAAATTCTAAAAATTTCATTTTTTTTCCTCATTAAAGTACACTCTGCATCCCATCTTGACTGAAAAAAAACAGAAATGTAGAAATTTTTGCAAATTTATTAAAAAAGAAAAACTGAAATATCACATGGTCATAAGTATTCAGACCCTTTGCTCAGACACTCATATTTAAGTCATATGTTGTCCATTTTCTTGTGATCCTCCTTGAGATGGAGAGTCCAGCTGTGTTTAATTAAACTGATAGAACTTGATTTGGAAAGGCACACACCTGTCTATATAAGACCTCACAGCTCACAGTGCATGTCAGACCAAATGAGAATCATGAGCTCAAAGGAACTGCCCAAGGAGCTCAGAGACGGACTTGTGGCAAGGCACAGATCTGGCTAAGGATACAAAAGAATTTCTGCATTGCTCAAGTTCCTAAGAGCACAGTGGCCTCCATAATCCTTAAATGGAAGACGTTTGGGACCACCAGAAGTCTTCCTAGACCTGGCTGTCCAGCCAAACTGAGCAATCGTGGGAGAAGAGCCTTGGTGAGAGAGGTAAAGAAGAACCCCAAGATCACTGTGGCTGAGCTCCAGAGATGCAGTAGGGAGATGGGAGAAAGTTCCACAAAGTCAACTATCACTGCAGCCCTCCACCTGTCGGGCCTTTATGGCAGAGTGGTCCAATGGAAGACTCTCCTCAGTGCAAGACATCTGAAAGCCAGCATAGAGTTTGCTCAAAAACACATGAAGGACTCCCAGACTATGAGAAATAAGATTCTCTGGTCTGATGAGATGAAGATAGAACTTTTTGGTGATAATTCTAAGCGGTATGTGTGGAGAAAAGCAGGCACTGCTCATCACCTGCCCAATACAATCCCAACAGTGAAACATGGTGGTGGCAGCATCATGCATACTGAGCAAAGGGTCTGAATACTTATGACCATGTGATATTTCAGTTTTTCTTTTTTAATAAATTTGCAAAAATTTCTACATTTGTTTTTTTTCAGTCAAGATGGTCTGCAGAGTCTACTTTAATGAGAAAAAAAAAAGAACTTTTTAGAATTTACCAAATGGCTGCAATGAAACAAAGGGTGGAAAATTTAAAGGGGTCTTAATACTTTCTGTACCCAGTGTATGTCAACGAAAACACTTTTGAATATGTTACAATCACTGAAGAATTGCTTTCATGGCAACTGAGAATGAAAAATGTAGGATTACTGGTATCCTATGATCAGTACAGTTAATGATAGTCTTATCCCCTTTGGTTTTATATGACTCAAGTGTTTTTTTTTCATATGGCCAAACAAGAGAATGTCATGTGGAAATGTATCTTATTTTATATTAAATATCACATTTTAGAGATTACCTGTCACTTGCTCCAAAAATTGAGTTAAATATCTTATAAAAATCCCTGAGCTCCCTGATTCTGCACTCTTTTCCATTTCTCATTATTCCTTTTTATTACCTTTGGAGTGCAGTAAGTGAACTAAGCATTTCACCACAGTTTTTTCTGGGGACATGTGCGTGCAACCCACCCAGATTCTGCCAATCACTGTGATTGACAGCGTCTGGGAGGGGTGAAAGCCTACGTCTCCAGAGAAAAAACTCTGAAGAAATGCCCAGTTGGTCTTCAAACAGAGAATTTACTTAGTGCACTTCAAATGCAATAAATGTGAACATTCCTGCAATAAAGTGATGCAGCACAGAAGGTAGAAGCAAAACCAAGGGAACACAGTTTTACAATTTACAATTTTTCCAATTTTATTGAACAAGTGACAGGTCCTCTTTAAGGAGACTGCTGAAATTTGAATAAAGATTTGTACAGTTTATATACAGCTATAATGTACATAAAAGCTGAAAATTATATATTTTTTACTTTAATCCTCTGGTATTGTCCCTGAATCTTCAGAACAAAGCTGCATAGAGGCTGAACAAGCAGGGAGTAATGTGAGACCAGAACCTGGAGTGGTGAATACTGCTGTAGATGAGTCATCTGTACAGAATAATGAAGCATTGATGACGTAGCTCAACTTATTATGTAGATTATATCGCCATATAAACTGTAACCGTCTGATGAAAGGTAAACCCATACATTAACACCTATACTAGAATCTATTAGGACTTTATATGTATTGTTCGTTTTATGCATAATATGTACAGTATATATGTGTGTATACAGGACTGTGTACTATACACTATATATATGTATTTTACTAATCTTACATTTTAAAATGATACAATTGGCACAAAATGCATATCTACATAATTAAATATTGCATCAAAACTCCCTAATCAAAAACAACAGTACATGTAGCATCAGCTTAAAGGACAAACACTGTTTAGAACATGCATGCAAGCATCACAGTCATGTATGAAATATCATATGTATATATATGATATTTATTCATTAGTCCATGCACCTCATGCTCCTCCACCGTTGTATATAGATATACACGTTACACATAAACCACCACAGAAAATTATTCTGAAATTGACTCGCTTTGGTATGTTTCTATTGCTTCACAAATAAGATATTGCTTGTTTCTGACAGATTCAATATATATGAAATATTATATGAAATATAATCCTACTATACAGGAAATATACATACATACAGCCTGCTTGACAAAATGCATTTTTACAAATTTCCCATAACAGTGGCTAAACTTCCATATCCAGCAGCAGGGAGAATCCAGAAATAAATGGGATTGAAAGTGCAAATATAATATAACAACAATATGTTTTTAATATAATTCGATACTGATCTATAATACTGCTGATGGGCAGATGCAGCATCTTTTCCGCCTGGGGTATTTCACCGCAGTGACCACATGTTACATAGTTTCTAATGCAATTTTTTTTGGATGTTATATAGTGAGATGTTCTTGCATTTTGTATTCCCTCTTTTCCATAAGGCCTGGGCTACAAGGTGACTTTGGATGCCACACAGGTGGCAAGTGAATGGGGTCATATAGCGATTCGCAAGGTACTGCAGCCTTGACAAGCACGTCTCAACAAAGTTGAAACCAGGTGGATTTTTTGATACGTGCTTGTGTAGTTTGTGGGTAGCTTACGAGGTAGCAGCGGCATACAGTGATCCTCGGCCACATGACCTGTGTGATGGCCACAGTCATATTGACTATAAAGAGTAACTATTGTTCTAATTTTATTTCATAAATCAATAGTACAGAAGAAGCAGCTTTGTAATATACTGTATGTTATCAGTAAAAATGTGCTTCTTTCTCTGCCATTATCAAAATTCTCAATTCTGAGGTAAAATCTGTATTCAGTGAAGACGGACTTTCCAATTACTGAGATCAGTAGTAACTGTCATCTCCTTTAAGATTCTATGTAGATAGGAGGAAGGGGCTCTGCCTTATCTATATCAGCTGCCATCTCCTACCTCAGTATTGGGAAAGTCTGTCTTCACTGGATACAGATTTTACCTCAGAATTAAGAATTTTGATAATGACTGATCAATTCTGGCAGAGAAAGAAGCAGATTTCTCTGGTAAGATATATTACCAAGTTGCTAATTTTCACATATACTATTAATTTAAGATATAAAAATTAAAATTATGTTTACTCTTTAATGTAAAAATTCACATGTTGAGGGCTCAATTGGGGTTTTGCAGGGATGGAGCAGTGGCAGTATATTACCAAAGCGCTAGGTACTTGATGATGCACCAATAAAATACTCAACCTAGGCTGTGTATTTAGACATGGGGTAATCACAGAGAACCAAATGGTCTTACTCTAAATGGAGAAGGGCCTTGCTATATATCTGACCACTTTATTATACACCACACATACCCTATTGCCATGGGCTCTTAACCGCATTATCGTCATGGCAGTTATACTGACCAGAAGACACCGGCATACTGTATGATCTGGCGTCTGTGTCTGGCTGCTATTAGGGCAATACATCATTTAGCATTTCTAATATGGCTTGTAGTGAATCTCAGGGTGGGTATGTGGACCTTGCTGTTAATACGAGTCTTTTCACAGACTTCATATTATAAAATATGATGTTGCAGTTTCTATATACATATCAAAGCGGTACGTCAATCAGGTGTAGATGGCAGACACAGCTTAGACATATAGCATATACATATGAACATTACCCTTATGATAATATAGAATTATACTGTCTGCAGACCAACAACCACAGTGATGGCGAGGAATGGGCGGAGGACAGTCATGCATTTTTCTGTGGAGTCTGAAGTTTACAGTGAAAAGTCACAAGTTGTACTGGAGGCATGCATATCACATCCTAGCATCAAGCACATGATACACAATGCTCCACAGACTGTTACATGTTATATTCATGACGCACCTGGATTAGAAAACTCTTCATGGCATCAGAAATTAGGGTGTGGATCATGGGGCATTTATGGGTTAAGAAAGAAAGGAGATCATAACTGTTCTTATTTTACAATGGGAACTTTGATATCTTGCATGCAGCTTACTGTCAAGAGCTGTCCAATGCAGTGTCTATGCGGCACTATATGTGGCACTATATGCGGCACTGCCATCAATAGAGCTACCCCTTATGTGATATTTGTAATCGTTTCTCTTTTAAGAGGGGGAAAATCTACAAGGTAGGAGCAAATTATCATGGGATATCATATCATTTCTTCACTTTATGATCATCTATGAAAAAAACAAAGTCTGATCTTTCACTGAAATCTATTATTATGGTTTATTGGGCGGATAACGCTTTATGTTAGATTTTTAGAAACTACAACCTATTTATCTTTTATAGAGAACACGTTATCAGAAAATGACCTATTTTTTTTAAATCAGATTTTCATGCTAAATGTATTTTTTTTATTTTGCAATATTCACACTGGCTTCTATGCCTAATATTAAACTTCCTGTTCTTTTACAGAAGATTTTTAAGTCTCATTATCATAGCTGATAGGATTACATTGACAGATAAGACCTGTACAGTAGATAAGACAGGATCCACCATTCAAAATAGGTGAAGTTACAGCTCCCCTCCTCCCCCTCCCTTCACAATGAAGTTTGTCCAGATCAGAGCATGTTCAGACAACGCTTCCATGCAAACAAATGGGGTTGCAGTCAGTCTATTGCTGCTCTTGCCCATGAGAAGAAAATAAAATAGGAAACTAATATTAGTCATAGTGGTCTGTTTCAAAATTACAAGATTTAAACTTTTTTTTAAATATAGTGTTAAAAAATGTTTTAAATATTTTTAAATAAATGTACCTAAAAACCTGATCAGGACATTTTCTGATGATACAAAAATACTAAATTGCAAGGTGATGGTCCCCTCCACTAAATTTAAGACTTAGTCTTGAATACAGGTTTAAAGTGGTTGCCTCATTTTCATTAATGGTTAAAATTGCAAAATGCTTGTACAAGCAAATAATTTACTTTTTAAATTTACTTTTTATAAAAGAAGCACTCCTCCCATCAAAGTTTTTATCCTCTTAATATATTGCAATCGTCATATTATATAGCACTGTGTACTTACAATTGCTCATTTTGCATTTCTACCCAGTTAATTCTCCTCTTTTCTCTGCTCTATGTAGAAACAGGAAGTCTCTTGTCCCTGCATTTATCATTCCTGTCTTCAACTCCCCAGCTGCTCCCTCCTCATCAATGCCAGGAGCTTCTTCAGTGACTCTTTACTTATGCAGGGAAAATTGACCTCCTGTTACTACATAGAGCTTAGAAGGATTCAGCTAGTCAGTTTTTAATCATGTGATGTCATAGACCTAATGGAAAAGAATAAACTGGGTAGAAGGTAAAATGAGCAATTGTAAGTACAAGGTGCTATATAATATGATGGCTGCAATATATTAAGAGGATAAAAACTTTGATTCTTTAAAATTCTTGTCCATTCTCAAGAACAGAGGGATTTTTAATTCTACAGTTTATTGCTCGTTTCTTAGGTTACCAGCCACCCAAGAGTGCCCAGACTTCTAGGCAACAAACACGCACTTTCCAGCTGTATCAAGTGTCCCTTCCTCTATGTCATATCCTTCGCCTAGGCAGTAGAGGCAAAGCTGCCCAACAGCACACCTGCACTGTGACTATGGGTTGCCGACTGACAAGAAATTCCAGGACAGTCCGTAAAAAAAATTGAAGGCGTCCGTGATTTTTCTGAAGCTGAGGAACTTTACACATATTATTATGATTGTAATTATCATCTTGTTACAGTTCACAGTGAAGGCAGATAATTTCTTCATATCAGAATTATGGGCTGTAGATGTGAATCACTTATGATCATAATGATTTATTATGGTTTTCCAATGTTTCCATAAAAATTATTGTCTGTCCATGATTTTTTAACAAGCTGTCCAGAAAAAATAAAAAGTCAAGTTGGCAACCCTGACTGTGACCATGCCACTGGTCTGAACTGTCAATCTTCAGGAGCACACCGTCACTGACAATCAAGAAGCACAGTAGCTCCTGAAGACCGAAGAAGAGAAATTCTCCAGTAAAATCATTATCAAAATCATTCCATTAAAAGCATGATCATACAAATAGTACACCGGTAGGGCTTCATCGGGTTAGAGACAGTCTGTTGTCTCTTAGGTTAGACTGGAGCATCAAAACAGCTAAAAATGTTCAATTACCACATTGGATCAGAGCGCAATATTGCACAGTGTCATATTGCCTTATTTTTTTAATCACAAATAATATGTGATTTTATGAATACTGTATCATAAAATACTATGTGATGTTATGTGACTATGAGCATGATTTTTAAATGTAGTATTATAATTCAATTTTTATTTTTTACATTCTGAAGTGAGACTCATATCATATCATATGAAGTAACCTACATATTAATTCACATTACTTTGCTGAGCACTTATCACATGCAATGAATTCTAATAGAAGATGGCACTGCTGCATATTGCGTTAGGTACGTTTCACTGGAGTCCCTGAACGATGCCTACAGACTGCTTGAGGAACTACAGGACAAGATTAATGCCATGTTCACACATCAGCGGTTGATGAGTATTTTCTATTAGTATTTATAAGCCAAAACCAGGAATAGGAGAAAGAAGGAAAAAGTATAATGGGAATACTTGTTCCTCTTCCACTTTTCTGACCCACTCCTGGGTTTGGCTGACAAATTCTAATGGAAAAAAATAATGAAATATTGATGTGTGAAAATTGCTAAAAGGATTGAAATTTCCCATACTACTACATATTAAAGAGGTTGTCCACTACTATTTAAAATTCCCCCAATGTATTTAAACTGTGAATATAAGTTTTTTTTGTAAATACCTTGCTTCTTCTTTATTGGTTGTGAGCGGCACTATCGCTGACCGCTCACAGGCATCACGTGACCCCCGGCTGCAGCCGGCTCCGGTATCCGCTGATGTCATGTCAAGTTCTGGTTGCAGCCATGCGTGACTTAGTGACGCATTCCTTGCTGATTGATTGGCTGTGGGTGGGGTTTCCCCACGCATCACAGCCCAGCATCCACCGCATGCTTTCCCAATGAATGCAGGAGAGGGAAAGTGCGCGGTGGATGCTGGGCTGTGACGCGTGGGGAAACCCCACCCACAGCCAATCAATCAGCAAGCAACGCATCACTGAGTCACGCCCGACTTGACGTGACATCAGCCGATCCCATAGCCGGCTGCAGCCGGGGTTCACTTGATGCCTGTGAGCAGTCAGCGATAGAGTCTTAACTTGTTGATGTTGCCATATGGATGTCATATGAATGGCATGTAGATGGAATATGGATGACAATATGGATGAAAATTGTCCATTTTTTCTACATGAAAAATGCACAATTTTTCATATGCTCGTCTAAACCAGGCATTACTAAATTTTGTACATTTTTGGCAAGTGTTGAGAGCCCCACTGCTGGGAGGAAATGAACTTTATTCCCCTCGGCAGCATTCAGTGTTCGGTCATGGAGGTGCCACCAGTGCGGGTTCAGTCACCACTCTGTGTATAGAGTGGCAGCTGTAACTGTGCCGCCTGCACTGACAGCCTGCCCTAATGCTGAGCTGCTGTCAGTCAGTGCCGGGGGCACGGTTACAGCCGCCATTCTCTATACACAGAGCGGTGACTGAACCCACGCCGTTGCCGCCCCCCGTGACTGAGACCTGAACGCTGCCAGAAGGAATGAAGTTAATTTTCTTCTGGCAGCGGGGCTCTCAGTGTGGGCGCCGGGCAGGTTCAGAATGCTATTAACCTGCAGATTAACCCCACATCTGCAGGTTAATAGCGTTTTTCATGTGACAGGTTTCCTTCAAGTATTAGTAAATGTAATAATTCATGTCCCCATTTATTTTTTTATAAATAAACATAAAGTGGATAATCCTTTTGTGTGTCTCAGTAACCCAATATCACGAATATTGAATTGGATTTTTCTGGAACATGTTCACTCTCAAAATACAGTGTTGAGCTTGATCATGTGATGTGTACATGGTGTAAAAGGTAAAACAACATGAATGCCCCATTGCTGCTAGTACCAGTAATTCTGATGCCATATTATGTTGTTTGTTTTGAATATACTAAGTAATATAGTATAAATCTATGAAGTAGCATAAGGGGTAACGTTTCTCCTTGTGGAGAGTGACATACTGGCTCTGGCATGCCAAGGTAAGGAGGTTTATTCGCAGTGCTATACTCCTCTGGGAAATTTAATATGCAAATTGCCTCTTCAGAGAGGAAGAGGACTTGAACTCTGTAGCACCAGCTGTTGGAAGTAGCAATCCTACAAGTCACAATCTGGGAAATTTACCCCCTTCACGCTGCAACCCTGTTTCGTTTTTTGCTCCCCTTCTTCCCAGCATCATAACTTTTTTATTTTTCCGTCAATATGGCCGTGTGAGGGGTAGTTTTTTGCGGGACAAGTTGTACTTTTGAATGACAACATTGGTTTTACCATGTAGTGTACTGAAAAACGGCAAAAAAAATCCAAGTGTGGTGACATTGCAAAAAAAAGTGCATTTCTAAAATTTTTTTTTTTCTTTTTTTTTTTTACCATGTTCACTAAATGCTAAAACAAACCTGCCATTATGATTCTCTAGGTCATTACGAGTTCGTAGATACCAAACATGTATAGGTTCTTTTTTATTTGAGTGGTAAAAAAAAATTATAAGTTTGTTAAAAAAAAAAAAAATGGTGCCATTTTCCGAGAACAATAGCGTCTCCATTTTTTGGGATCTTGGGCCGGGTGAGGGCCTATTTTTTGCGCGCCGAGCTGACATTTTTATTGATATAATTTTGGTGTAGATACAATCTTTTAAATCTCCTGTTATTCCATTTTATTGCGTTTTGATTTATTGTTTCGTTTACCTATTACTGATTAATTCTTTTTTATATTGGTAGATTGGGCGATTGTGAACGTGGCAATACCAAATATGTGTATATTTGATTTTTTATTGTTTTATTGTGAATGAGGCAAAAGGGGGTTGATTTAAACTTTTATATTATTTTTTTTAATATTTTGAAAAACATTTTTTTCTACTTTTTACTAGAAGCTACGATCTTCCGATCACCTGTGTTACACATAACCGGGCTTCAGCCCTGCTATATGTAACAAAAGTGCTCATCTGCTATGAATGACGACCGTTGGGTGGAGCCCATAGCAGATTGGCTATGACAACCACAGGGGTCTCCTGTGGACCCCGTGTTGTCGAGCCAACCCATCAGCGACCCACGATCATGGAATGGGGTCGCCGATGGCGGAGCTAATGACGCTGTTAGGGTTACATGACAGCTGTACAAATCAGCTGTCATGTGCCCGGATAGGTGCGGGCTCAGCGCCGGAGCCTGGACCAAAGGGAGAGACTCGAAATGCGCTGTACATGTACGGCGCATGTCATGAAGTGGTTAATATGCAAATTGCCTCTTCAGAGAGGAAGAGGACTTGAACTCTATAGCGCCACCTGTTGGAAGCAGCAATCCTACAAGCCACAATCGACTATTTAATGAGTTTTGCAATATGACTTAGGATAAAAACCAAAGCAGAATCTCAATTTGTACACACGATGTTTCGGGCTGTTGGCCCTCGTCAGTGCAAAGTATGAGAACTAATTTGGCTAGATGAGAGGCTCTGGACTGAGGTCTCAGGGGTAACGTTTTTCCTTGTGAAGAATGACATACTGGCTGTGGCATGCCAAGATAAGGAGGTTTATTCGCCGTGCAATGCTCCTCTGGGAAATTTAATATGCAAATTGCCTCTTTAGAGAAAAAGAGGACTTGAACTCTGTAGCGCCAGCTATTGGAAGTAGCAATCCTACAAGTCACAATCGACCCTTTAACGAGTTTTGCAATATGACTTAGGATAAAAGCCAAATCAGAATCTCAATTTGCAGACACAGGGTTTCGGGCTGTTGGCCCTCGTCAGTGCAAAGTATGAGAACTGATTTGGCTAGATGAGAGGCTCTGGACTGACTGAAATAGCATAAAAATCTAAGCTGAAGTTATATACCATGATACATATTCACAAACATATATTCCATTTAGCAAAGGCATCCAACATGTAGCAAGAATTTTAAGGGGTTTTCCAGTACTTTTATGTTGATGGCCTATCCTTAGGCTAGGGTCACACCAGATTATTTTCTCTCATTTAAGAGAATCGGGCAAATTATGCGAATCATTATCTGATCAGTGTTTGATCAGAGTGTGATCATAGTGTGATCTGATTCTCTCGGATGAGGGGAAGATGAAAAAAAAATGTCTCCATCTTCTCCATTCTCTAATTATGTGAAAATCGGATGGCACTCAGATGTCATTCGAGTGCAGTCTGATGGCTTCCACGGACTCATTGACTTGCATTGCCAAGTATGATTCGATATCGGATCCAACTCGGACATGATGCGATGTTTTCCTCGGACTGACTGGGTCCGAGGCAAAAATTGGACATGTGCACGACCCAATAGAATAACATTGGTCTGAGTGCGATCCCATGTTTTGTCAGATCAGACTTAGACCCATAATATGGTCATGTGCATGAGCACTTAGGATATGTCATCAATATCTGTTCGGTAAGGGTGTGTCAGCCGGCAGCTCGGCCGATCAGCTGTTTCCGGAAGCTGGATGTGATCAGTTGCAGAGCTGCACAGCACAGCTCTGTCAAATGCATTGTGGTCGCAACCGTGTACTGCACATCCACAGCTATTTGAATGAATAGGAATGGATCTGCAATACCCAACTGTGGCCACTATGCAGTTGACAGCTGTACTGTGCAGCTTCTCTAAGTCATCACATTTGGCTACCACCGGCACCATTAACAGCTGATCGGCGGGGTTATTGGACCCCCACCACTCCTAAGGATAGGCCATCAATATAAAAAGTACTGGAGAAATCCTTTAAAAGAATGAACTTGAAATTTCTCAAGTACTTATACAGTGAAGGAAATAATTATTTGATCCCTTGCTGTTTTTGCAATTTTTCCCACTGACAAAGGCATGAACAGACTTTAATTTTAAGGGTAGGTTAATTTTAACATTGAGAGATAGAATATCCCCCCCCAAAAACTCAAGAAAATCACATTGTGTAAATTAGATAAATTTATTTGCATTTTGCAGTGAGAAATAAGTATTTGATCCCCTGCAAACCATTATGCGTTCTGGCTCCTACAGACCAGTTAGATGCTCCTAATCAACTCGTTACCTGCATTAAAGACAGCTGTCTTGCACTTCTTACATAGTCACCTGTATATAAGACTTCTGTTCACAGACTCAATTAATCAGTCAGACTCTAACCTCTACAACATGGGCAAGACCAAAGAGCTTTCTAAGGATGTCAGGGACAAGATCATAAACCTGCACAAAGTTGGAATGGGCTACAAAACCATAAGTAAGACGCTGGGTGAGGAGACAATGATTGATGCAATAGTAAGAAAATGGAAGAAATACAAAATGACTGTCAATCGACATCGATCTGGAGCACCATGCAAAATCTCACCTCGTGGGGTATCCTTGATCATGAGGAAGGTGCGAGATCACCCTAAAACTACACGGGGAGAACTTGTTAATGATCTCAAGGCAGCTGGGACAACAGTCACCAAGAAAACCATTGGTAACACATTAAGCCTTAAAGGTGTAAAATCCTGCAGTGCCCGCAAAGTCCCCCTGCTCAAAAAGGCACATGTGCAGGCCCGTCTGAAGTTTGCCAATGAACACCTAGATGAGTCTGTGAGTTATTGGGAGAAGATGCTGTGGTAAGATGAGACAAAAATTGAGCTCTTTGGCATTAACTCAACTCGCCGTGTTTGGAGGAAGAGAAATGCTGCCTATGACCCAAAGAACACCATCCCCACTGTCAAGCATGGAGGTGGAAACATTATGTTTTGGGGGTGTTTCTCTGCTAACTAGGACTACTTCACCGCATCAGTGGGAGAATGGATGGAGCAATGTACCGTAAAATCCTGAGTGACAAACTCCTTCCCTCTGCCAGGACATTAAAAATGGGTCGTGGCTGGGTCTTCCAGCAAGACAATGACCCAAAACATACAGCCAAGGCAACAAAGGAGTCGCTCAAAAAGAAGCACATTAAGGTCATGGAGTGGCCTAGCCAGTCTCCAGACCTTAAACCCATAGAAAACTTATGGAGGGAGTTGAAGCTCCGAGTTGCCAAGCGAGAGCCTCAAAATCTTAATGATTTAGAGATGATCTGCAAAGAGTGGACCAAAATTCCTCCTGACATGTGCGCAAACCTCATCATCAACTACAAAAAACATCTGACTGCTGTGCTTGCCAACAAGGGATTTGCCACCAAGTATTAAGTGTTGTTTGCCAGGGGGATCAAATACTTATTTCTCACTGCAAAATGTAAATAAATTTATACAATGTGATTTTGATTTTTTTTTTATATTCTATCTCACAATGTTAAAATTAACCTACCCTTAAAATTATAGACTGTTCATGTCTTTGTCAGTGGGCAAACTTACGAAAACAGCAAGTGATCAAATAATTATTTCCTTCACTTTATAAGAATATGAAATAGTTGGGTTACTGGTCTTGGTAAAGCTTGATTCTGTTGTGTTTGCACATATAAATGAATCAGACATTATAATCTTCCTATTATTTGGTCTAGATGTGAGTAATGCATTAAGTAACATGTCACTTAGTGATGGTATCCTTTTCGGATCATGATGTATTGTGTTCCCTATTGAGTGCATGGTTTGTGTTACAAATTCTTGAAGGGATACTGACATCTAGTGGTGACAGAGCTGTATTACACAACTTAAGAAATTTGTATTTTCTTTAGACTTTTGTTTAAAACATGTGCATCCACACATTACAAACTCACAAAGCCCATTTACTGATTGCACTTGTCAGCTTTAGTGATAATTACTGTCTAATGGAGAAAGTTTTTGTTTTTTTAACAGCAATTAACAAAAATATACAAATTTACATTTTCTCTTGTAGTCCTGCTAGGTCTCCGAGTTATGATGTAAAGGCTAAGCGTCAAATAAGGAAAATTCTCAAAAGTATATACCGGTTTTAGTAAATATTTGTATTCTCAATGAAATAACATTTCTGTATCATGTTAGGTACGTCTGCGTTATGCTGTTCCTCTTGATCCTCCTACAATTCTATGTGACTGACAATTGGTTGTTACCATTCTCATAAGGCACAATCTGACATTGTCAGCAGTGATTGGACAGTGTCAGAGACACACCTCCAAATGAGAATACCCAGCTGTCAAATAAGTCAGACATTTGTAGGAGGAATAAGAGAGGAACGGCACAGCATAGAATTATACAATTATTTATCCAAATAGATATATCAGGAGAAATGACTAGTCCTCTTTATGAAAATCATCTTAATCATGGACTTTGAGGTTCCTTGAAGGCAGATTTGGGAAACAATGCTGTAGGTTATTGACTGCCTAAAGGTCTGTTTACACGGCCCGGCGGAGCTAAACAACCGGCCAGTCCTTAAACATTTACCAATCAGTGGATGTTTAATATCCTGCTTACACAGGTAGACTACAGTAACTAATGTGCACTGAACGTTCTGTAGTAGATTGTTCAGTGCACATAAGCTGCCATAGTTCTATGCAACGCGAGGAGAGTCCTGTTTACACATGACGATGCACTGCCGAGAACAATGCACAAAAAAATAGTTTCACCCAACGAACAAGCATTTTGCTGATTCACTGGGTGAACAGCAGATGGTTTACATTGAAATATTATCGTAAATGAGCTTTGTTAATGCTCATTTACAATCATTTTTCAGTTAATGCAGCTTGAGTGATTGTGTAATCTCAATGGAACTACACATAATTCAGCAATAGAATCCAAATGATCAAAGTGTAAGCGAAAATAATAGTTTAATAGTATTAGTCTTCTCTTATGGGCCAAAAAGACCTATTGGGCACCCTAGACTCCAGGGTGAGGGTGTTATTGCAACACCTGCACCCACTACTGTTATACCCCTCTCAATTAGTCCAAGTGTATTCATTCTCTACCTACCCAGCCTGTCTGACAGCTGCAGCTTGTACTAAGCAGTGGGAAATATCAAAGTGATGGGGAGATGGAGCTTAAACGTTGAAAAAAACAACAACTTTGCAGCCATTTTGATATAGATTTTAAAGAAGTATAACAGCCTCACCAGGTCTAATAAATTTATCTAATAATATAAACAGTTTGCATTGTGAAATCTGGTAACAGATCTGCTTTCAGATCACATTCCTAATTTTTTATGAAAAGATGTAAAATGACGCCCTGTTCTATCTTTTATCATTATTTATCCCTTCAAAAAAGTGGCACCATTCGGCATTTAAGAAACGAGTCTGCCTTTAGCAGGCAAATACTAACTATTTATCTTTAGGCGATCTAGAGGAAGACATGAATGAATCTGAAATCTCATTAATATTTGGATAATAAGCTTGCAGGGGTCATTCTGATAACAGACACATTAAAAATATACCTCTTTCCTCAGTTGGTCTACCATAGGAAAGAAACAAAATGAACAACGTAAAGATAAGCTTGTGAAGAAAATGCAATAGTATAAAAAAAAAAGAATGCTTCTATGGTATCAGGCAAGCTGCTAAAAGCTAGAAAAATAGAAAGGTCACTCACATAGTTTAGGAACCTAGCAGTCACTGTTTCATCCCTAACTTGTATAAACAATCATAAACTTGGACTACATGTAGATTAAATAAGAATCTGATGAGAAATCTTCCTAGAATCTAGTTACTCATCTCTAATTGAATCTCTCGCCTATATTCAGGTGTGGGTTATAGTTAGGCAACACAGTCCTATTGTCTACAATTTCCAGTAAATACTCAAAATCTAGGTTTTTACAGTAGTGATATGCAAAGTCATAGATAAGGAGTTCTGGTTTACCGAAAATTTATGGGTCTTTCCCTTAAAGGATTACTCCCATCTTCATAAATGGGTATTGTCGCATAGTGCTTGTAAATACAAGCAATTTTGCATTTACTGTCTATTAAAATTTTTAGCTGTTCTTAGAGATATTAACACTTCTGTTAAGCTTGCAGCTCATTGCCTTGGAGGCCAACTTTTGCTGATGGACGGTAGAACATTAGCAGTGCTTACAAGCTCTTTTTTATTGAGTTTGAAAGCACCACTTTGAAGCTGGCAAGTATCACTGGAGTGCGCTACCTCCTAATGCTAGCCAGCTTTAAGGCAGTGCTGATAAGCAAGATAGCAGCAGCAGTGAGAAAAGTGTTAATATCTCAAGAACCAAAAATTTTAATAAGTAGTAAATTGCAAAATTGCTTGTATTTATCAGCAATATCCAAAAATACATATTTATTAAGATGGGAATAATCCTTCAAGTGAATATGGCTATAGTTAAGTCTTAGGATATTTTGTATACATATTTCAGAAGTCAATACCAAGTCCGTATTTTTGCTGTCATGGTTGATTGCTGTTCAATAAAAAAAATATAATATATTGCCAGATGCTCTCCAAGCAGTTGGATGACACCTTTAAAATGTTCTATAATTCTGTATATTAAGAGAAAGAAGTACAATTTTAGGTGTAATTAAACACCGATGACAATGCTGAGTTTTGGCCATAATTACCTATTTTCTGTTTGGTACATAATCCACAGTAAGAGGGAACAAACCATCTTTTTTTAAACCTTGTTGCAGAGAAACCATTATTTGATCAGTACATGCTGCATGCATTCATTCATATGTAACAATTGGTTGCATGGTTGTTACATTAGTTAACGCATTTATTTGATTAGGTTCCAAAAGCAAAGGAAAGCAAAGCAAGAGAACACACAAAAGGTAGCAGAGGCTAGTGCACCCATAACCAAATGATTAAAAGAAGCGCAAGCTATGTTAGGAATCATCATAGTGGCTCAAGTTTAATATTACTGTTTATTTTAAGACATCAGTTACATTTCAAAAAGTACTAACTAACTCAAAACAATACTGTATCTAAAACCCTGCAGACCTCCCGAAAAGATAGGCAAACTCATCATGGACAAGTCTACACTGCTGGCTTGAAAAAAAATGTTACCTTTTAGTTAACTGACTGATTCTATAAATTTGGTAACATGAAATCTGCCATTTATTCCTTCCACACACTCATTTTTCTAATCTCAATAACACTGTTTCATACTACATTATAGATCAGAATATTGCCGATGTTTCACGAAACATAGAATAATAATTTCATATCGTAAGAGGCAATATTGAATCCAGCTGTATGCTCCACCACTAACCTGCCTCAGATTCGTTGACTACTGTTGAACGATCAATACTTATAGATGGTGGTGATGTCATTTCTGATCCAGGAGTTAAATCTGCTTTACCTGGTTCAACTGCAACCTCAAAGTCTTTGTCTCTGTCATTAAGGTCTGAAAAATTAAAATCTGTAGAAGTCTCGTTATCACTAAGACTATCTGAGGTACTTTGACCAGATCCACTTTCTTCATCGCTAGTCAGTACTGCCCAAGAACTTGACTCAGATGTATTTTCCAGGGCAGCATTATCAGTCTGAATATGCGTTTCCAGAACAGCTGGGTCACTGTGTGTCTTCAGGTCAACACTTGGAGGTGTTGAATGGCTAGTTTCTTCCATGTAATGGCTTGTTGGGTTGTTGGATGCAGCTGCAGATAGTGTGCTTCCTTCTTCAGGCGTTTCCGTGGCTTCAGTTGTACTTATATCACTCTTCTCCATCTCGCCGTACACATAACTACTAGTATCAGCTACCGCATTCTCTTGGGGTTCTGTAGGTGGCGTGGAATCTGTTCTAGCTACAAGATAGCCATCATCCACCACAGAAGAGCCCGTTTTGGTATAAGTGCTGACAGTAGATAACACATCTGTTGTAGTTTGAGATGTAGCTGTTAACATTGATAATGTGCTAGGACTCTCACTGTTTGGAGAATCAGCTGTAACAGAAACATACACATTTGGTAAAATAACAGGATGATGAACAGACTCTTTAGCTTTTCTTTCAACAGCAGAGGTGGGTAACACACTGCCTTTAGCATACTGTGATGACACAACATGCGTAGGGTAAGCATATGGTGGTGTATGGACATACAAGGTAGTGTCTTGCGGTAACATACTAGAAGGCAACAATGGAGTGGAAACTATCTGCGACATTGCAGAGTCATTAGCAGGTATAATATTTAAAGGCTTAACAGTTATCTCTTTACCATCTGACTGTGATACATTTACAACAGAATTTACATTCGAGAACAAAGGAGGTGTAACAACATTCTCATGCAAGACGGACATAGTTTGCTGGGAATATGCAGGCTGAACTGAACTTGGAGACAAAAAAATACCAACAGGAGGAACATATGTAGAATGCAACAAAGACTCAGCAGTAGCACCGACAGAAGGCAGCAGCACAGAGCCAGTGTTAGAGCCTAGGTGATAGGAACTGGATGTTTCATTCAACTCTCCAACACTGGGTATAGCTGAAGCAATGCTAGTATTAGGCAACTGCAAAACAGTCTGCATCATCG
Source organism: Phyllobates terribilis (assembly GCF_046119375.1). Lineage (NCBI taxonomy): Eukaryota > Metazoa > Chordata > Amphibia > Anura > Dendrobatidae > Phyllobates > Phyllobates terribilis. The sequence continues at coordinate 218,989,541 of NW_027362771.1, forward strand.
CTTCGTTAATGTTTTTTTCTGGTATCTCATGAAAGACATCCTGAGTTGGCAAAAGTAGCATATCAGTAAAAGCAGAGACAGTTTTTGAGGCTGCAGCAAGCGGAGCTTTAAGCAATATATCACCAGAGGTCGTGGATACAGCAGTCAATGCCTGGACAGGTAGCAGATTTTCTGACATTGGGTTAATATCAGCATCAAAATTGCTAGTAGTGGGTAGAGACACTGGATTGATTGCAGGTGAAAACTTAGGTTCCCTTATTACATTGGATGAAGAAATACCTGCCATCACTTGATGTTCTGTATGTAAAGCTACTTCACCAATAGAAGAGGTAAACTGTGGTCCAGTATCAAAGTCATCTACTATGGGACCTAGAGTAATTGTCTGGCTTTGATTTAGCTCAGGTATGGTGTATTTTACCAGAGCTACTGCAGAAGTTGAGGACTTAGTAACATTAACACGTTTTAAATCATCTATCCCATTCAGAAAATGCCCACTACCAGAAAATGTATCTGAATTATCCCCTTCACTAAAAATGGTGTGTGTAGGCTGGAGTAAAACATCCCCTTGTGATATTACAGTACTTGGTTTAAGCAGTAGTTCCCCGCTAGGCATTGCAGTTAAGGTACCCTGGTGAAATATGCCAACAGAATCATGCACAGAGGCTGATGAGTCAGAGGAAACAGCAAAGGGTTCTGTGGAAGCCAAATTATTAGAAAAAGGATAGGCAAGTTCAGACACCGTGGAAAGTGCATGCATCTTTAAATCAGTGCTTGAAGGTTCAAGTCGAGAACTCAATTGAATATTATTAAAGGTGTCATCCTCATGGCCATGTGTTAGCATCTCAGAAGCAGCATGAGCAGTCTGATGTGATTTTACATCAGAAGAATATGTTTGGCTTGGCTGACCTAATGCATTGGTTTCAGGCAAGCCCAAAGAAACATGCAAAGAAGGGGTGACAGTGGCAACAGTCTGCGTGACTTGTGAGAACATTTCTGAATCTGCATGATGACGAAACACTTGTCTACTGGAGGAAGTGGAGGAAAGTGTAAGCAAAGGAATGCCATCATAGGAAGACAGGGAAGGTTCAAATGACACATCAACATTGGGAAATACAGGTGTGGCATGCAGGATCTGACCAACATTTGAAGTAGCAGGGGTAGCTTTCAGGAGCTGCGTGGCAGACAACAAAGGAGTAACTAGAGGAACAACTTCACTAGTGTATGAGGGTTGAAGAGGTATCTCACCATTTGATACTGGTTGAGTTGTCTGAGAGAGTACCTCAGTCGCAGAAGAAGCAGAGCCATGTTGTTCAAGGATTGGAGAGACAGGCTGTAATGTTTCCTGAGGGGGGAAAGATGTTGAAATGTAGGGCTGTTCCAATTCTGGAAGCAAAGTTGATGGGAGCAGCCCTGCACCCCCGGGAGATGATGAAGATATAACTTCAGTATTGACCACACGCCTCATCTCTTCTGTAAAAACATTGGGTTGAGAAGTAACATTCAATGCACTGAGTATCTCATCGACTGCTAGGTTTATAAATTCATTATCAGTGTCAGGGGATATATCTTCACTAGTACTTGATTGTGGAGATTGTGAAGAAATGTTATCTCCCTGAGTAGTTTTTAGCGGAGTGACCATCGAAGTAAAGGTAGCTGAAGTTGTGAAGGAGGTATCATTATCACTGGACTGAGATCTTTCAGTCGGCATCAAGATCATCCTCTTCCAACTAGTGGCGGTCACTGGAAATTCATTAATAGCATTGGTGTGACTATTATTTTCAGCAGGCGGTTTGGTGCTGTCGGAGACATTTAGCATCCATAATTCAACCTTACTTTGCAGCTCTTTAGTTTTGTAGACTTCTTCACTTTGTTTAGAGGTTTTCACCATGTAGGCTTCAAGAGATGTAACAGATGGTTTCACTGTAGACTGCAAGGTAGGATACAACAAATTTTTAAGTCGATCAGGCTGCCTGTGCAGTTGATCCTTCCATGTTTCTGGTGTTGATTTGTAAGGCTGAGAGCCCAGCTCTTCTGTATACTCAGATGTTGTTGCTTGAGCTTCTTGTCCATGTATTTGGTTTTTAGTGCTTACAGTGCTCGTTGGTATTGGAAACATGTTTTCATCTTCTTCACTTTCCTGTAGAAAATAGAAGCAACTGCTCAAAAGTGATCTTTATTTTATAAAGAATGCAATTACTTTATATAAAACCTTACAAGTAGCATTATTACATTAACAACCTAAATAAAAAAACAGTCGATACTGCAATGGATTTGTTATGAATACCTGCAATTATAAGCAAGACAATATATGCAAGCTACTATAAGTAATCTTCGCATGATTTATACTTTCCTAATAAAGGATCTTGGCTTATTTAGCACATATGCACCATAAAGCTATGTACTTTCGGAGAAACTACCACACCTATCCACAAAAAGGTACATAATAGTCTGTACTTATTCTAAATACTTTATTCAGTCATATAGTAATTTAAAACCAACAAGAACAAAGGGGGATACAATTTCACAAACAGACAACACACTAAAGGTGGGGGGATGGATACTGGAATTATGAGAGATATTGGCAAAAAGACAAGAGTAATAAAGTTATATAGACTAAGTTATAAAAGTAAGCAAGATTTGAACAATGAGTGACAACCCAGTTAACCACAAATATGAAAGAGTCAATATAGGTAATAAACATATATGTAAATACATATAAACTGGTGTATAACAATAAGAACCAAACAATTATAATGAAAAAAAGTGAATTATTGCAATAAATAATATATAAATATATATTATAGGGATTTTACTCTCCCTGGCAGCAGTTTAGGTATACGCACATGCACAGAGTGTCTGGATCACACAGGAAGGTTTAATAAAAGTCAATGACATTTCCAGCATAAGGAAAAAAAACAGCCTTTCTCCAGCACAAAAGGTATAACAGAAAAACGAATACAGTTCTTTTCGAAGGCACATTTATCAGTGCGGAGTCTCTCAAACTAACTACAGTCAATAGTCTGTGGCTGAGACTAACCAGCAGTAAAGGTCTTTTCACCTCCACATACAGATTGGTTCTGAGGCGACTCAGCTACCTTTTAAATGAGCTGCAAAGTCTGGATTAGAGCAATGTGAATGATCAGTCCCATCCAGCTCTTCTGATCGTTCCTGAAACCCGGTCACATAAACCTGGGTGCATTAAAAACCCTCTCAGCAACTACTTTGCTGGAGCCTTCCCTCCAGGATTCACATCACTGGGGCTAGCCACCTTGGTGACTCATATCTCCATCCAGGACCTGTCCAGGTGCATCCCTACATAATATAATGTATATATACAATATAAATGCATAAACAGTGGGGAAAATAAGTATTTGATGCACTGCCGATTTTGCAAGTTTTCCCACCTACAAAAAATGGAGAGGTCTTTAATTTTTATCGTAGGTACACTTTAACTGTGAGACAGAATCTAAAAATAAAAAATAGAAATTACATTGTATGATTTTTAAATAATTAAATTTCATTTTATTGCATGAAATAAGTATTTGCTCACCTACCAACCAGCAAGAATTCTGGCTCTCACAGACCTGTTAGTTTTTCTTTATAGGTAGGAAAACTTGAAAAATCAGTAGTGTATCAAATATTTATTTTCCCCACTGTAACTACTTCAGCCAATCACTGGGTTCAGCTGTTTATGCCATTTACCAAGGCATGACTGCTAAGCTTAATCATTGGCTGCAGCAGTGATGTGTGCGGCAGCCGTGACATCACCTCCACAACCTGTAAGCAAAGACCGGAGCAGCAGCAGAGAGGCATTTCTCAACCCAGGAAGGATATAAGTAACTCTGATTAACCTGACGGAACTGGAGAGGATCTGCAAGTAGGAATGGCAGAGGATCCCCAAATCCAGGTGTGAAAATCTTGTTGCATTATTCCCAAGAAGACTCATGGCTGTACTAGCTCAAAAGGGTGCTTCTACTCAATACTGAGCAATGGGTCTGAATACTTATGACCATGTGATATTTCAGTTTTTCTTTTTTAATAAATCTGCAAAAATTTCTACATTTCTGTTTTTTTCAGTCAAGATGGGGTGCAGAGTGTACTTTAATGAGAAAAAAATGAACTTTTTAGAATTTACCAAATGGCTTCAATGAAACAATGAGTGAAAAATTGAAAGGGGTCTGAATACTTTACGTACTGTATATACACTCACAGACCTGTTAGTTTTTCTTTAAGAAGCCCTCCTACTTTGCACCCATTACCTGTATTAATTGGTCTTGTTTGAAATCGCAACGTGTACAAAAGACATCTGTCCACACACTCAATCAATCACACTCCAACCACTCCACTATTGCCAAGACCAAAGAGCTGTCTAAGGACACCAGAGACAAAATTGTAGACCTGCACAAGGCTGGGATGGGCTACAGGACAATTCAAGAAGCTTGCTGAGAAGGCAACAACTGTTGGCACAATTATTAGAAAATGGAAGAAACACAGGATGACTGTCAATCTTCCTTAGTCTGGAGCTCCATGCAAGATCTCGTCTTGTGGGGTGAGGATGATTCTGAGAAAGGTCAGGAATTGGCCCAGAACTACACGGGAGGACCTGGTCAATGACTTGAAGAAAGCTGGGACCACAGTCTCAGACATTATTGTTAGTAACACCCTATGTCATCATGGATTAAAATCCTGCAGGGCACGTAAGGTCCACCTGCTCACGCCAGCACATGTCCAGGCCCATTTGAAGTTTGCCAATGACCATCTGGATGATCCAGAGGAGGCATTGGAGAAGGTAATGTGGTCAGATAAGACCAAAACAGAACTTTTTGGTATCAACTCCACTAGCCGTGTTTGGAAGAAGATAAATGAGCACAACTCCAAGAACACCATCCCAAATGTTATGCATGGTGGGGCAAACATCATACTTTGGGGGTAATTTTCTGTAAAGGGGACAGGACAACTGAACATTATTGAAGAGAGGATGGATGGGGTCATGTATCGTGAGATTTTGGCCAACAACTTCCTTCCCTCAGTAAGAGCATTGAAGATGGTTCGTGGCTAGGTCTTCCAGCATCACAATGACTCAAAACACACAGCCAGGACAACAAAGGAGTGGCTCCATTAGAAGCATTTTAGCATCCTGGAATGGCCTAGCCAGTCTCCAGACTTGAACCCAATAGAAAATTTTTGGAGAGAACTGAAACTCAATGTTGCCCAGAGACAGTCCCGAAACCTGAAAGATCTGGAGAAGATCTGTATGGAGGAGTGGGCCAAAATCCCTGCTGCAGTGTGTGCAAATTTGGTCAAGAGCTACAGGAATCGTCTGACCTCTGTAATTGCAAACAAAGGTTTCAATATTATTAAATATTACTTTCTGTTTTTCTATTGTATCAAATACTTAATTCATGCAATAAAATACAAATTAATTATGTAAAAATCATAGAATGTGATTTTCTGGATTTTTTTTTAGATTCTGTCTCTCACAGTTGAAGTGTACCTATGATAAAAATTACAGACATTGGCCCTGCCAGGCTGTTCCTCCATATCTTAACATCGGTAAAATGTTTAATAGCCTCGTACTGGAAGAAAAGATCAGCTCCCTCAATGAAAAAACTCAGGATGAAGATTAACCCTAGAACGCATACCTGGGGCCTCGCAGGCCCGCCCTGTTAATGGTTTTCTATTTTCTGCAAGATTACTTTAGTTAGAATTTTGAAACTCTAGGTATTCCTCAGGTATATAGTTGTTTGTCATTTTTGTTTGAGTTATTCCATGTTATTTGCACACGGGCCTAAAAGGCTCCAGGTACGTGAAAAAGTAGATTTTTATGGTCATGCGCTCTAGGGTTAAAGAAACGAGATGTATGGAGAATCTTACAGCCTGTATTAATAATCAACTTGAGTTGTTCAATTGCATCTGGGATCCATGGGATGACTATGTAACCAAGCTAACCAACTGATTATACGTGCCTTCTTTATTTCTCTCGCTCTCTATCTTTTCCCCTATCTCCTCCCCGCACCCTACCCATCCTTAGATGATACATAGGATGTCTGACCTAATTCTAGGAAGAATAGCAGTGTTGAGCACTGCACCACTAGAAGAAGCATCTAAAATGTTTTACTTATTTTTTTTATAACTATTCATGTGATAATGTTGTTATTTATATGAGAAAAAGGAAAATCTTTCAAAATAAACAGTTAAAAAATAAATAAATTACTGACATCTTCATTCTTTGTAGATGGGAAAACTTGCAAAATTGGCAGTGTATCAAATACTTATTTTCCCCACTGTATACCTTTGGCCTGGGAAAACTCAAAGTCCCATGGCTTCCAATAGCAACTGTAAGCTGATGACATTCAAATGCACTTCTCTGGCCCAGATATAGTTTATTTGCCATCCAGAATCCCAGAGTATTTATCTACTACATCCTTCTTCTCATCACGCATTCTAAAACTCAATGTGGACAAAACCAAAAACTCATTATCTGTCCTCCATGTCATTCAACACCCTCACCAGACCTATCCATCACAGTAAATTACATCACTCTTTCCCATGTCTCACAAGTCCATTGCCTGAGTGTAACCCTTGACTACTCTGTCCTTCAAAGCACATCCAAGCCCATACCGTCTCTCACTGCCTTGAGCTCAAAAACATTTCCAGAATCCACCTCTTCCTCATCTTCAAGTCAACAAAAATGTTAGTACATGTTCTCATCGTCTCCTACAACACCCTCCTCTAGGGCCTTCCATTTCAACACTGAAACCCCTCTAATCTATTCAAAATGACATTGCCTGATTAATCCACTTCTACTCTTGCAGCTCCTCCACCTCTGCCCTTTGTCAATCCTTTAACTGGCTTCCGATTACCCAGAAAATTAAGTTTAGAATACTAACAATGACATACAAGGCTGTCAATACCTCCACAAATGTAAAATCTAGTATTCACACAACGTTCTTCTTTCCTCTGTCCTCGTAAGTTCCCCACACAACTGTCTGCAAGATTTCTCCAGAGCAGCCTCCCATACTCTGGAACTCACTACCTCAACACAGGAGATTGTCTTCCATGAAGCCTTCAGATGCAACTGAAAAATTAATCTCTTCAGGAAAGTCTACAGCCTACCATAACCTTGATTTACCTTATTACCATCGGAGCTTTTCCAACCCCCTGACCTATTGACTCCGTCCCCAATACCTGGTAGATTGTAAGCATGTGAGGGCAAACCACTCTCATCCTTTGTACTAGTCTATCACTGTTAGCTTGTTTATTGTACTTGCTTGAATTTTATACAGTACAGACCAAAAGTTTGGACACACTTTCTCATTTAAAGATTTTTCTGCATTTTCATGACTTTGAAAATTGTACATTCACACTGAAGGCATCAAAACTATGAATTACCACATGTGGAATTATATACTTAACAAAAAAGTGTGAAACAACAGAAAATATGTCTTATATTCTAGGTTCTTCAAAGTAGCCACCTTTTGCTTTGATGACTGCTTTGCACACTCTTGATGAGCTTCAAGAGGTAGTCACCGGTAATGGTTTTCACTTCACAGGTGTGCACTGTCAGGTTTAATAAGTGGGATTTCTTGCCTTATAAATGGGGTTGGGACCATCAGTTGTGTTGTGCAGAAGTCAGGTGGATACACAGCTGATAGTCCTACTGAATAGACTGTTAGAATTTGTATTATGGCAAGAAAAAAGCAGCTAAGTAAAGAAAAATGAGTGGCCATCATTACTTTAAGAAATGAAGGTCAGTCAGTCCGAAAAATTGGGAAAACTTTGAAAGTGTCCCCAAGTGCAGTTGCAAAAACCATCAAGCGCTACCAAGAAACTGGCTCACATGAGGACCGCCCCAGGAAAGGAAGACCAAGAGTCACCTCTGCTTCTGAGGATAAGTTTATCCGAGTCACCAGCCTCAGAAATCGCAGGTTAACAGCAGCTCAGATTAGACACCAGGTCAATGCCACACAGAGTTCTAGCAGCAGACACATCTCTTCAACAACTGTTAAGAGGAGACTTTGTGCAGCAGGCCTTTATGGTAAAATAGCTGCTAGGAAACCACTGCTAAGGACAGGCAACAAGCAGAAGAGACTTGTTTGGGCTAAAGAACACAAGGAATGGACATTAGACCAGTGGAAATCTGTGCTTTGGTATGAGGAGTCCAAATTTGAGATCTTTGGTTCCAACCACCGTGTCTTTGTGCGACGCAGAAAAGGTGAATGGATGGACTCTACATGCCTGGTTCAGACCGTGAAGCATGGAGGAGGAGGTGTGATTGTGTGGGGGTGCTTTGCTGGTGACACTGTTGGGGATTTATTCAAAATTGAAGGCATGAACCAGCATGGCTACCACAGCATCTTGCAGCGGCATGCTATTCCATCCGGTTTGCGTTTAGTTGTACCATCATTTATTTGTCAACAGGACAATGACCCCAAACACACCTCCAGGCTTTGTAAGGGCTATTTGACCAAGAAGGAGAGTGATGGGGTGCTACGCCAGATAACCTGGCCTCCACAGTCACCAGACCTGAACCCAATCAAGATGGTTTGGGGTGAGCTGGACCGCAGAGTGAAGACAAAAGGGCCAACAAGTGCTAAGCATCTCTGTGAACTCCTTCAAGATTGTTGGAAGACCATTTCCGGTGACTACCTCTTGAAGCTCATCAAGAGAATGCCAAGAGTGTGCAAAGCAGTCATCAAAGCAAAAGGTGGCTACTTTGAAGAACCTAGAATATAAGACATATTTTCAGTTGTTTCACACTTTTTTATTAAGTATATAATTCCACATGTGTAAATTCATAGTTTGGATGCCTTCAGTGTGAATGTACAATTTTCATAGTCATGAAAATACAGAAAAATCTTTAAATGAGAAGGTGTGTCCTAACTTTTGGTCTGTACTGTATATGAAAACCCTCTCCATGTGTATAGCACCTTGGAAATAATGGTGCCTTGAAATAAATAATAATGATAATCCTAAGAATAGGCCATTAATTTCTAAGTCCTTTTAAGTTATCTTTGATCCTGACCATTGGGACAGGATGTTGGCTGGTGATGGTTTAAGCACAACCTCTGTGCACAGTGCTAAACTATACAGCAAAGGAGCAGTTATGTCATTATTACATGTGCAAAAATTCTAATGAGTCTGTTCATTAAAGAAGCACTCCCATCAAAGTTTTTATCCTCTTAATATATTGCAGTCATCATATTATATAGCACTGTGTACTTACAAATGCTCATTTTGATCTTCTACACAGTTAGTTCTTCTGTTTTCCATTAGGTCTATGACATCAGGTGGTTAAAGACAGACTAGTAGTTATGTGTTGGTCACTAACAATCTGAGACAAAGAGGTGGCTCCCTGCTGTGAACAATGGGAGCCGGCACCCCAGTGAAAGCCATAAATTCTCTGGATGGCTCTCACTGGGCGTAAAATTGCGGTGTTCGGCGGTCGTGACTTTGCCCATCCAAACCAAACTCTGCCCACTCATCAATTTAATTGGGTAATTGCAAGTTGGTGGAGTTTCGACTATGTGTGAACACATATTTAGTAGGGATCCATTTAGAATTCAAAAGAGCCGGCTCTTTTTGGGGAGCGGAGCCAGAAGATTCAGATCACCAAAAAGAGCCGGACTATCGATCACTACAGACTATCTGAATCCTTCTAAGCTCTATGTAGAAACAGTCAAGAAGTAAATTTTCTCTGCATAAGTCATGAGTCATCACTGCAAAAGCCTATGGTAAGGAGGAGGAGGGCAACTGGGTCAGGAGTTGAAAAGGGGAATGAGTCATGCAAGGGAAAGAGTCTTCCTATTTCTACATAGAGCAGAGAAAAGAGAATAATTAACTGGGCAGAAGGCAAAATGAGCAATTGTAAGTACATAATGCTGCATAATATGATTAATGCAATATATTAAGAGGATAAAAACTTTGAGAACCAACACACTTTGGTTCCACGCAGTTTGATTTGGTAACCACGCAGTTAAATGTGATTCTGGTTGCTTTCTAGAAAGATGCTATATTGTAGTTTATTTGTATATTATGTTACAAAGAAGGGTAAATAATCGTGAGATTTATGCAGATTCCTGTATTTGGCATAAGGAAGGGATTTTTTTCTAACTGATAATTATCTTGGACAGTTTTATTGTTTTTTCTCTTTTCACTCCAGGATAAAAGGTAAAACTTGATATGTATGTTTTCAATTTTAATGGCTATGTAACTATGTGCAGCCCCAATATCATAGCTGCAATTCTGGTCTACTGTCTTTTTTTCTTGGGTAGCCTTAATCGGAGTACAGGAAAAAAACACAATTGTGTCAAGTTTCGCTGTTCTTACATAATTTACATGGACATATAAGTTCTAAATGAGAATGAAGAATTACCTGTATATCCTCTTCAGTTTCTGTCACATCAAGAAAGAGGTCATTTCCTGAAAAAAAAATACACCAGAATTCGAACCTTTAGAACCACTAATGATGAATAAAGTATTATATTACAGCAGCATTAGATCATTTTTGTGCCTGTTAATATAAACGATTATGACAATTGATTGAATCTCTAAATGAATATGCTGATTTCCGAGTATTAATACAGACATGTTCCCCACCTTTCCGAACAAGTAACATCTGAAGATCAAATTGATAACAATGTTCTTTTCTATGGGCAGAAAGTAACATCTAGAAATATTTCCTTTTTTTTTTCATAATAAAAGTAGGGATGGGCGGACCCGTGGATGTTCTTGTCTGGCGGAAGTGTATAAAACAGTTTGGTTCGGATACCAGAGCGGTACCCGAACTAAATCCCGAACCCGGACCCCATTCAAGTGAATGGGGGGTCTGAACATCAGGCAGTTCCCACACTGTCATTTGTGTGACAGCGCGGGAAACACCGCTCTGATTGGCGGTAACCTTACTGAATTTACTGCTGGTCACAGAGCTGCGGTTTCCACTCTGTCACACAGAGGGCAGTGTGTGAGCCAGCAACTGTGACCGGCGGTGAAAAAGTTATTGCCGGTCATGTGTCGGCTGATGACTACTACTCTCATCAGCGTACACCTGGTCTCCCCCTATTGTTAAGAACCAACAAAGGTTAAGCAGACAGCTGCGGAGTCATATCAATAGGCGGGGAAGGGGCCATGGATATTAGCCCCCTCCCAGACTAATCTATTAGATGCGCCAATTTTGGCGCTTAGCCTCGGCTCTTACTGCTTGCCCTAGTGCGTTGGCAAACGGGGTAATACACATGTGGTCAAAATTGTTGGTACCCCTCGTTTAATGAAAGAAAAACCCACAATGGTCACAGAAATAACTTGAATCTGACAAAAGTAATATTGAATTAAAAATCTATGAAAATGAACAAATGAAAGTCAGACATTGCTTTTCAACCCTGCTTCCAAAGAATTTAAAAAAAAATTAAACTCATGAAATAGGCCTGGACAGAAATGATGGTACCCCTGAAAATAATGTGACAAAAGGGACATGTTAAATCAAGTTGTATCCACTAATTAGCATCACAGGTGTCTTCAATCTTGTAAATCATTCAGTGGGCCTGTATATAGGGCTACAGATACTCACTGTGCTGTTTGGTGACATGGTGTGTACCACACTCAACATGGACCAGAGGAAGCAAAGGAAAGAGTTGTCTCAGGAGATTAGAAAGAAAATTATAGACAAGCATTTTAAAGGTAAAGGTTATAAGACCATCTCCAAGCAGCTTGATGTTCCTGTGACTACAGTTGCACATATTATTCAGAAATTTAAGATCCATGGGACTGTAGCCAACCTCCCTGGATGTGACCACAGGAGGAAAATTGATGACAAATCAAAGAGATGGATAATACGAATGGTAACAAAAGAGCCCAGGATAACTTCTAAAGAGATTAAAAGTGAACTTCAAGCTCAAGGAACATCAGTGTCAGATCGCACCATCCGTCGCTGTTTGATCCAAAGTGGACTTCATGGGAGACGACCAAGGAGAACACCATTGTTGAAAAAAATTCATAAAAAAGCCAGACTGGAATTTGCCAAACTACATGTTGACAAGCCACAAAGCTTCTGGGAGAATGTCCTATGGACAGATGAGACAAAAATAGAAGTTTTTGGCAAGGCACATCAGCTCTATGTTCACAGATGGAAAAATGAAGCATATCAAGAAAAGAACACTGTCCCTACTGTGAAACATGAAGGAGGCTCTGTTATGTTCTGGTGCTGCTTTGCTGCATCTGGCACAGGGTGTCTTGAATCTGTGCAGGGTACAATGAAATCTCAAGACTATCAAGGGATTCTAGAGAGAAATGTGCTGCCCAGTGTCAGAAAGCTTGGTCTCAGTCGCAGGTCATGGGTCTTGCAACAGGATAATGACCCAAAACACACAGCTAAAAACACCCAAGAATGGCTAAGAGGAAAACATTGGACTATTCTGAAGTGGCCTTCTATGAGCCCTGACCTAAATCCTATTGAGCATCTTTTGAAAAGAGCTGAAACATGTCGTCTGGAAAAGGCAACCTTCAAACAAGAGACAACTGGAGCAGTTTGCTCATGAGTAGTGGGCCAAAATACCTGTCGAGAGGTGCAGAAGTCTCATTGACAGTTACAGGAATCATTTGATTGCAGTGATTGCCTCAAAAGGTTGTTCAACAGAATATTAAGTTAAGAGTACCATGATTTCTGTCCAGGCCTATTTCATGAGTTTAATTTTTTAAAAATTCTGTGGAAGCAGGGTTGAAAAGCAATGTCTGACTTTCATTTGTTCATTTTCAAAGATTTTTAATTTATCATTACTTTTGTCAGATTCAAGTTATTTCTGTGACCATTGTGGGATTTTCTTTTATTAAACGAGGGGTACCAACAATGCCGTCATCAAGCCAAGGGGTTAGTAATGGAGAGGTGTCTATCAGACACCCCCATTGCAAAGCTGACATCAACCCCAAAATATTACCCCGCTGGCCAATGTACCAGGACAAGTGGGAAGAGCTGGGCAAAGCTCCAGGATTGCCACATCTAATGGATGCGCCTTTTCTGGAGCAGCTGTGGGCTGTTTTAAGGCTGGGGAGGGCCAAATATCCATGGGCCTTCCCGGACTAAGAATACCAGCTCCAAGCTATCTGCTTTTGCTTGGCTGGTTATCAAAAATGGGGGGAATCCTCACACCATTTTTTTAAATTATTTATTTAAATAATTTAAAAAAACGACATGCGGGCCCCTCTGTTTATGATAACCAGCCAAGATAAACCAAACAACTGAGGGCTGCAGCCCGCTACTTTCTCTTTTACCTGAGCTTGTTATCAAAAATAAAGGGGACCCCACATCTATTTTTTTTTTCATGGTTCGCCAGCCCATCAGAGCCTTGCCAATACTTGACATGGTTGTGATGGGGCCGGAAGAGCCCACATAGGAAAAGCTTGTTGATTGGCTGTGTTTCAGCCTTTTAACAAACTTTGTTCGGGCTGCCGAACTCGAACAGTAACATGGGCTTCCGGGAGAAGCCCGTGTTCGGGGTCCGTGCACGGACACTAGGTGTCCGGTCCGGACTCCGAACTTTATCGTTTGGGTTTGCCCATCTCTAAAAGAAAACTGCCTACAACATGGTCAATGTATCCAACTTTCATGCTGTGTGTGGTTCTGAACATTATGGGCAGTGTGAATTTTAAGTATTAGTTACATTGTTTCAGACTGTGTGTGTTCTGTAAAAATATACAGATGTAGCCAGTATATAACCATGCTGTCTGTATGGCTTACGCTTTTATTGCTTAACAACTATGTATACTTCATTAAGAATAGTTCTACTTTTGGGGATCAATTTCTGCAATACTTTTAGTTCAAACTGTTACCCAATGAATTATTATTATTATTAGCTATACTATCCCACAAAACATTGCATATCCAAACAAAATATTTGCTCTATTTATTGTATTAGTTAAACTCTCGCCTGTTATTTTTTTCACTTTCAATTATGTTACAAAAGCTGGAATCTGATAAGTCATTCTGGGAAACACCATAGATTTTTTTTGCACTAGCATTTATACATGGCAAACAACATTGTTTGCTACTTCTACCTGTGAGTTGATCATTTAGGTGGATTAATGGGAAAAAGAAAGGCATACCTTCAGTGGAAAAAAATCTCTTAAGAAATTCACTTCCATGAGTAAATTTGACTTTTATCTATGCTCTATGCTATGTATTAGCTCAGATCATAAAGTGCATTTACAATCCACGATTATCAGGAATTAAATATGTTTGTTTCCCGAGAATCATGCATTGTAAACTGGCTGCCAATCATCCAACATCGAGTAAAATTTTCTTTTGTTTGCCCAAAACTTTGTTGTTGACAGCACATGATTCTGAATTTACATGACCTGTTTGCCGAGAACAATGGCGAGAACGGAGCGATCTATTACTGATCGGTCTCTGTCCATCTCAAGTGCAGTTGGCCTGCCTAAACAGGCTATTAACCCCTTAATAATATATGACATATAGAATCATATTGCCAGGTCAGTTTTACCATATAGTGAACATGGTAAATAACCCCCTCCCTTAACCCCTTAAGCCCCGGAGCATTTTCCGTTTTTGCATTTTCGTTTTTGCTCCCCTTGTTCCCAGAGCCATAGCGTTTTTATTTTTTGGTCAATATGGCCATGTGAGGGCTTATTTTTTGCGGGACGAGTTGTACTTTTCAACGCCATTACTAGTTTTACCATATCCTGTATGGGAAAACGGGAAAAAAATCCCAAGTGCGGTAAAATTGCAAAAAAAGTGCAATACCACAGTTGTTTTTTACTTATTTTTTTTACCACATTCACTGAATGCTAAAACTGACCTGCCCTTCTTATTCTACAGGTCATTACGAGTTCATAGACACCAAACATGTATAGGTTCTTTTATATTTAAGTGGTGAAAAAAAATCCAAAATTTGGTAAAAAAAAAAAAAAAAAAAAAAAAAAAAATAGCGCCACTTTCTAAGACCCGTAGCGTCTCCATTTTTCGTGATCTGGGGCTGGTTGATGGCTTATTTTTTGCGCACCGGGCTGACGTTTTTATTGATAACATTTGGGGTAGATCCGATGTTTTGATCGCCCGTTATTGCATTTTATTGCAATTTTGCGGCGACCAAAAAACGTAATTCTGGCGTTTAGAATTTTTTTCTCGTTACGCCGTTTACCGATCGGATTAATTATTTTTTTATATTGATAGATCGGGCGATTCTGAACGCGGCGATACCAAATATGTGTATGTAGGTTTTTTTTTTTATATTTTATTTTGAATGGGGCAAAAGGGGGGTGATTTAAACTTTTATATATTTTTTTATATTTTTAAAAACTTTTTTTTTTTACTTTTTGCATGCTTCAATAGTCTCCATAGGAAACTAGAAGCAGCAACTGTCCGATCGCCTCTGCTACATACAGGGGACGAGCAGGTCCCCTGCATGCAGCAGAAATGGTCCTGTGCTATGAGCGCCGACCACTAGGTGGCGCTCATAGCAACAAGATCATGACAACCACAGGCGTCTGCTGCAGACCCTGGGTTGTCATGCCCACCCATCGGTGACCCGCGATCACGTGACGGGGTCGCCGGTGGGCGGGGCTTATGACGCGCTACCCGGAAGCGCGCGTTAAATGCCGCTGTCGGAGATTGACAGCGGCATTCAACATGTTAACAGCCGCGGGTGGATCGCGATTCCACCCGGGGCTGTTGCGAGCACATGTCAGCTGTAAGAATCAGCTGACATGTGCTCGGTTCAGTGAGGGCTCAGCGCAGCAGCCCTCACTGAACGAGCAGTACGCAAATATGCGTACTAATACGGCACCGGTAGTTAAGGGGTTAAAATTGTGAAATCGCTCTTTCTGGCCATTTCAATGCACTTCAAACTTTTTTCCTGCTTTCCAGTGCATCACATGATAAAATTAATGGTGTGACTCAAAAGTACAACTCGTTCCGTAAAAAAACAAGCTCTCATACAGGTATTGGGATGGAAAAATAAAAAAGTTATTGCTCTTGAAAGAAGGGGAGGAAGAAGCGAAAATGAAAGCCCCCCCCCCGAGAAAATCGTCCGAGGGGAAAGGAGTTAAATAACTGCTGACTGGCAGACAGAAGGGAAGTTAAAAAGAAGACAAGTTTTGCACTAAAATTCGGTTGATCGTTGAAGGTAAAAGGTACTGATCATGGGCATATAACAGCCCTATGAAGGTATTATTTTTCACTGAAGGTAGAGTTCAGGAACAAATCAGTTTGACAAATATCAATTAACTAAAATGGATATAACAGAAGTTGTTAGGTATTAATTTACTATTTTAATGGGTACAATTTCGCTATATGTGGCCCTTTGCTTTTTCTTTTTATGATGGATTTTGAGTGTCCTCTGCTTCTTCCTTATTTTCATTATGTGACATCTTATGTTATGTTACATATCCTAATAAAGCATATGGCTATTTATTACAATCTTTTTATGCTCTAATGTACCTTATAACCCTATTCTCTTAAATGATGATGAAGTGAAATTCATTCTAAATATCATTATAGTAATCAGGCCTTGAGTGCAGAACCTTTTACTAGATATAAAAATTAATTCAGTTTTCAGAGTTCTCATTCAGGCTGTGTGCCCACGATGCGTTTTTTAAGCGTTTCCGCAGCGGCAAAAACGCTGCAGAAACGCTTAAAAAAGCATGGTAGAAGGCCTGCCATGTTCCCCAATGATAATCCGCATGTGCTGTGCACATGCTGCGGAAATTTCCGCTGCGGATTATCATTGCGGAAAAATCCGCAGCACTACCAATTATTTTGCGGAAGTGCTGCGTTTTCGCCGCCATTGACTTGCATTAGAACGCATGTATTCTGCTTCACTAGATAAGGACATGCGGAATACATGCGGTCAATGTGCGGATGGTACCCAGGTCTAGAGGAGAGAAGACTCTCCTCCGGACCCGGGTACCATAGAAAACTGTAAAAAAAAAAAGAATAAAATAAAAAATAAAGATTATATTTACCTTCTGGCGGCCCCCGCTGCACTCGTTCTTTCATGCCGGCAGCTAGCGATGGACTGAAGGACCTGCGCTGACGTCATAGTCATGTGACGGGTCACGCCACGCTGACGTCGGCAGGTCCTTCAGTGTACCGCTGCCGGCAGCCAGGACGGAGGGAAACAAGACACCGGGGGCCATCGGAAGGCAAGTATATATTTTATTTTTTTATTTTTTACCATTCTTTCGGTCACACTATATAAATCCATGCCGTTTGCATGGATTTATATAGTGTGACCAAGTTGACAAGCACTTTCCAAGTGATGCTAAAATCGCTTGGAAAGCGCTCGACAACCCGCATGCGGAAATGCATGTGAAGAACGCTTCACTTCCGCTTGTGTCTGGCAGGAAAACGCATGTACAATCCGCATGTACAATCCGCATGTACAATCCGCATGCGTTTTTTCTGCCAGGGAGATGCAGAAACGCTCAGGAAAAAATCCTGAGCATTTCTGCATCATGGGCACATAGCCTAAAGGGTTTTTCTCACGAGCAAAGTTAGTTTTATTTAACATTTTAATCAATAGCTCTTTGAATAATAATAGTTTCCACAATTGGATGTGTTTAAATAAAATGTTCCTGTGCTGAGATAATCTTATAAATGTTCCCCCTGCTGTGTACTGTGTAATGGCTGTGTCTGACTGTGTACAGAACATGGTCTGATCATACCACATCTCCTGGGCAGGAAAAGAGTATACAGACATTACAGCAGGGGATCACAGCTGATTCATTTTGTGAGGTAAAACTGCTTGAAATAGGCAGTGAAATGTTTTTCCTCACAAAAAAGAACCAGCTGTGATCCCCTGCTGTAATGTCTGTATACTCTTTAGCTTCCCCCCCTGCCCTGGAGATGTGGTATTATCAGACCATGTTCCTGTACGGTCAGACACAGCCATTACACAGTACACAGAAGGGGAACATTTATATGATTATCTCCGCACAGGAACATTTTTTTAACACATGCAATTGCAGAACTTATTTTTATTCCAAGATCTATTAATCAAAATATACTTTGTTCTTGGGAAAACTCCTTTAATGAGAACTTGACAGTATGAATTTACTTCTGGAACTAGTGATATGGCTATATTGGTCATAGTACACCAATAAAAAAGATTGGTAGTAATCCAATGTGCCAACCCTGAAAAACGGAGCTTTAAAGCTGCATGCAAATTAACCTGGAAGTGCAATGGTGATGTGTCGATGCTCTCCAAGTGCATCAGTCCTGCCCCAATGCACTGCCAGACTAATTTGCTTGTGGCTTCAAAGCGGCTTCAAGTGGCTTTTTTATTATTGGCACATCGAATCACTACAAAAAAGTATAATTTTTATTGTTCTAGTACGACCTATACAGTCATACCAGTAGTGTTAGTGCTGTAATCATCTACAGCAGTGTTTCCCAAATCCCATCCTCACGGCCCCCCACAGGTCATGTTTTCAGGATTTCCTTAGCATTGCACAGGTGATTGAAGTATCATCAAGGCATCAGGAATTCTCTCACCTGTGTAATACAAAAGGAGATCCTGAAAACATGACCTGTGGGGGGCTGTGAGGATGGGGTTTGGGAAACACTGATCTACAGCTTTTCTTTGAAAGGAAATGGTGCGTCATTATGACAAGGATGATTTTAAATGACAGAAAGTGGTGTACATTTGATCATTTTGCTCTAGATGATAATTTCATAATTACACATCATATACTATAAAAGGACCTTAAACTAAAAGTGAAAACTAACACACAAGACCCCCCATAACTGAACTAGTCTCATTGCATTTCAATTTGACAACCTGACCATCTTGGGTAGAGAATGATGTGCAAACAATTTGCTCTAAGGTTGCTCTAATATTCTACGCTAGAGATATAATATGGCACAGGTTGACTATAAAGGCTTAGAATAGTAACCAGGGGAAATAACTAGCAAGTTGGTTAAAAACAAATTTAATGGGAAAAAAAAGAAAATAAATGTTTTTCTTACCTTTGACACAAAATGGAGACGAGATTGTCTATATTCCACATATTCAGACTGTGCACATTAGACATTTTATTTTGTAGAAAGAAACCTTCTATATAATTAGCAACCAATGTGTGTAGACTGGGAGCTCTATCTCAATGAGATTACTTGTACTTATTGTGGGGCCAACACAAGCACATTTATGGCAGATGTGTTATATAACAATCTTACTAACAACGCAATAAAAATGTTTAATATAATAATGAGCCTTTTAGCATTTGGTAACACAAAGGACTGTAAATTGTAACCTTAGCAGTGTTAGGACAAAACAATGACAATGTAAATGATACATGCATGTAATAAACAAGAAACAGATGTAAATCACACATGATACTATACATATCAAATATGAAATGCAGATTCAATTATAGACAAAACAAAGTCCACACAAGTTCTTAGTTTTTAAGACATTTGACAACGGCGTTTGTGGAAATGGTGAGCAAGTGTTCAAGCAGGTGGGAGAAGACATTAAATCTATCCGTTCATGAAAGAAGAATCCTATGCAATAATAAAAAATGCAGTCAACATTTGTTCAGAACGAAAGTCATTTCTACAATTTATGGCATTGGAACTAAATGTGTAATGTAATAAAATATATTATTATTTTAATTAACATCATAATATAGGATCAAACTGTTATTTCTATGGTTGAATTTACTATATATCTGCATATAGATATATTGCATAGGACCAGAACACCAGCAGATTTAGTGATAAAGGAGAAAGGTGACAAAGAAACTGAGTTGATTGTAACACAATGATTGATGAATGAATGCAACCAATTATGACATAACCTAATACGTAATATTAATCATAGGACTAGGCTTCAGGAAGTCAATGACGTGGTATGCACATGGTGAAAATGGCACAAACTTCACACTTATACCTAAAGCACGGCCACAAGTGATGATAAATGTATTAGGGACATAAATTATATATTAACAGATGCAAGAATTAGTAAAAATGAACATGTAAATACGGCATGAAATGTTTACTTCTTACATGAAAAGCTTTTTTACTTGTCCAATACTAATAATATTAGTTTATGTAGAATATGATGTTGATTGCATTATGAGCAAAGTGATAACTGTACAGCTCCCATTTACAATGCATGCATTTGGCATAGGCTTGGGAGTTACAGTTTTGGGTTTTCAATACACGATGTATACATAATAATGTAACCCAATTTAAAGGGTTTGCTCAGGATTAGATAACAGGATTTTTTATTTTCTAGAAACGGAGCCACTTCTTGCCATGGTCTATGTTCGGTTTTGCTATGGGATTTATCTGCAATAACACACACAGACCAAGGAGAAGAGTGCTGCTGTTTCAGGGAGATAAAAAAGCAGCCACTGTAATCCTGGTCAGCTCATTTATTATTATATACTGATTTTCCTTTTCATACAGTTTGTGACACATATAAGACACAATGTATGCTAGCACTGCACCGGATATCTACTGTCTGATATTTGTACAAGATTTACTTAGTATTGGCATAAACCTGCTGCATCATCAGAAATCAGATATACAAAAGACGTACCAGAAAGTCAAAGAACTACATCAGCGCTTCTACACCTCTATCTATGGTTTACATAGCTTCTACATTATTCAGTTTGTTCATTATCCAGAGAATCACAGATATACATTGTTCAGGGATGTTACATTAATGTCTATATAACCATAGGTCACATGAAAGAATGATAAAGCGATTTATAGAGTCCATAACACCTAACTCTTACACAGCTGGAAGATACTAATGTCAAGATGACCTTGAGTTGTAGCTTAATATTGAAAACTCAAGTGTTTATGAGCTATGCACAATTATGACCTATGTGATTTACTTGAAAGAGTTTCCTATAGTCAAAAACACCTGAAATGTACCAACCTAATAATCAACATGTGCACCACCATTAATAACATATAATAAACAACATCAAATGAATCCAAGAAGACTTGGAAGTCTTTGACATACTGTTTTCTGGGATAATATTGTATGCAAATAAACGTTCTCCTAGAATGAAAGAAAACTATTGAACTCTTTAACAAGCCTTGCAACATGACTAGGGATGTAAAGCTCATTAAAGGGATGAACACGAACTAATCTGCTGTTTTCCAATGGAGCATTAACAATAAGACTGCAATCCAGCTGGTCTTCTGGAGGAATTGAACCTTTTTTTTTATTTAGTTATCGATCAGCCTTTACAAAGTTATGACATACTCAGTTACTTTATTTTTCTTCCTTCTCTCTCCAACGTCATGATGAAAGTGTTGTTTTATCGGTCCAGTTCATGCTGTCTTAGGAGCTGCTTTTACTTAAAGATCTAACAAAAATCTGTTTACAAACTGTTCACAAACTCTCTGCCTGTGCATGTGGGAGGGCAGAAGAGAAGCGCACACAGGGAGAGTGATTGTACATTGTGTTGGAGTCAGATTCTTGCTAGAGCAGCAGTTCAAAGCAGCTTGTGAAAGAGCATGAACCAGTCAGTTAAAACTGCACTGCATTGAAAGAAGGAAACAAAATTAAGTAGTAGAGTATATTTCAAAGATTTATAACTTTGCAAAGGCTGATCAATAATTAAAAAAAATAACTTTTTTTTCTATTTAAAGAGAGCCAGCCCCATCCTCCTAAGCTAGCATTAAACTAAAAATGACATTTATGTAGATAGTGTAGACCAGGGGTGGGCCATTTACGGCCCTCAATGACCTTTTCTCTGGCCTCCGCACAGATTCCTAGAAACCACAGTGCTCGGGCCAGCAGCTTCATTTTGACAGCCATTTAATTTCTTCTTAGTCTGCAAGCACGCAATTTGGTCATGTTCCACTTTTCCAATACAATTTTTTTGTATTAGACAACCTTTCAGAGAGGCGGTATAAATATGGTGTTCATTTCAAAAGAAAACTGTTGCAATTGTTTTTAAAAGATGCCAAAATAATGGGCTTTAGTTTGAAAAATTTCTTTGCAGGTCCAGTTTTCAGTTTGAGTGTTTGCTATATTTTGGTGCAAAAGTGAATCAAAAATATGAAGTGGTTCTGTCTATGCGAGGTCAGACCAGTAATGTAGAGGAGACTGTTTTCTAAAGAAAAGTACATTTTTCAAATTAACATATGCATTGCCTACGGAAATCTCATTTTTAGTTTGGTACAGCACACAGAAAGTACTCCATTTCTGCCAACAAAAATACGGTCATCAAAATGAATCATACTGTGAATGTTCCCCATGATATTCTAAGGTTTCGGTGACATTCGGGTAAATAGTAAATAAAGGAATCCATCTAATGACATTGTCTGCAGACCAAGTGAGTACATGACTATACTATACACTACAGTATATTGTAAACTATATATACTATGTGATAGATACAGCAACAGTAATTAAGGTCAGTATATGGACAGAATATCAGATTCTTTTGTGTCATTATTATTGCATACTCATAAGTCATTAATACTAAACAGCAAATTAAAATCTTTACATAGTACATCTTTACATCTGTATTACTATATCTGAATTTAGATCTAAAACGTCATACCTGGGTTGTCCGTTGTCATATCAAGCACCACTTGATCGCTGCGTTTCCCATACAGACCATTGCTGCACAATGCCACAACTTGAAGTACATAGCTTGTGTTGGGCATTAAATTATACAAAATTGCACCCTAAAGAACAAAATAAAAATATTTATATTGCTTATCAATGTGGTAAAAACAACCAAGGCTTACTTATGAAATGTCTTGCTATATTAAATATTCCCTTTAGGAAATGAAAATCTTGAACAATCCTACATTGGAACCTGGCGTTACCTTTTATAAAATTTTAGGCAAAGAAATGCAGATGTAATAAACGGCATTTCTCCTGGAATATAAAATAAAAGCAAAAGTATAGAAAAAACACAGGACTGGTTAATATACATTGTGAATACACTCCACAATGTGTACATGCGATTTCTCAATATATCATACTGTTGTACTCCCACTGGTAATGTACCCTAAGAGTCTGGGAAATTATCAAAATATCAAAGTATCTGCTATAGCGAAGTGTCAGGTAATACAATTTTACCTTTAATTCAACCATTAATGATTGGCTCTTAAGAAGAAGCATAAACATATAGCGTACACACACATAAAAAATGGCAACCTAATAATGCCATACACCTGTTAGTGCAGAACCAAGTTCAGATGCATACTTAAATCAAATCAATAACAAACCTGATGAGATTAAAAGAAGGAAAGGTCTCACCCAGATCACTAAGGACATTGGCAGGTGTAGAATTATGGTCCTCTGAGCTTGCCAGGTGTAGAATAATAATAATAATAATCTTTTTATTTATATAGCGCCAACATATTCTGCAGCGCTTTACATACATTACCATCGCTATCCCCATTGGGGCTCACAATCTACATTCCCTATCAGTATGTCTTTGGAGTGTGGGAGGAAACCGGAGAACCTGGAGGAAACCCAGGCAAACATGGGGAGAACATACAAACTCCTTGCAGATCTTGTCCTTGGTGGGATTTGAACCCAGGACCCCAGTGCTGCAAGGCTGCAGTGCTAACCACTGATCCACCATACTGCCCATAGAAGCCTATTTGGGATGCCCACACAACCCTTATGAGCAGGGCCTTTGGCCAAAAAATTTCAGCAGGACATCTCCCCAATGTGAGACTATCCTGCTGAATCTGGAAAGATTGGGAGGTATAGATAATCTCCCGCTGATAAAACAGTGGTTTTATCAAAACTACAGCAAGCAGCCCACTTAGTGACGGAAACGTCGCTGGAATCAAAGTCTCTGTCCCTACATTATGCTGCAGTCAGATTAGGTGGCAAAAACCTTGAGATAGATTCCATTGAAAATTTAGTTTTTCCCCTGTGATTGGTTATGGGAGCTGGAGAGAAACAGGGAATGTGCGGAGCAGCACAGCTTATGAGGTGACTATGCTTTGGATGATATTCATAAGAGTATTCTCCATGAACAAGAATATTTGGAGGTATGCATCATGGCTTTTGTGCCAGTTTTGTGCCTCGTGTCAAAAATTTGTGCATTTTTATTGCATGTCATTTTTATATAAAAGTGTAATTTTTTTTTGCAGTTTTATGTTGTTCTTGCTACTTTTTACAAGAGGCCATAGTTAGAAAAGGTTTTATCCAGATTTATAAATAAATTCTGCTTTAAAAAACAAACAATGAGACAGACTTGTAAATGGTCTATGTGAGTATTGCAGTAAGGCAGGTCCATTTTCTATAGGATAACTACATGTTAGTTATATGGAAATAACTGTTTAATGGCAAATATTTGGACAACAAGATTTATTTGAAAATAATAATGCCCAATAATATACCCAGTGCCACATTTATCTGGTGTCCAGTCTGTTATCAAACATATCAGGTTTGAGAAACTTAGATTTAGGCTATGGCCCCACTATCAGTATTTGGTCAGTATTTTACCTCAGTATCTGTAAGCCAAAACCAGGAGTGGGTGATAAATGCAGAATTGGTGACTTGTTTCTATTATACCTTTTCTCTGATTGTTCCTCACCTGGTGTTGGTTTACAGATACTGAGGAAAAATACTGACTGAATACTGACAAAATACTGATCATGGGGCTGTAGGCAACACATTCAGTATTTGGTCAGTATTTTACATCAGTATATGTAAGCCAAAATCAGGTGAGGAACAATCAGAGGAAAAGTATAATAGAAACAGGTCACCACTTCTGTATTTATCACCCACTCCTGGTTTTGGCTTACAAATACTGATGTAAAATACTGAACGTGTGAATGTGGCCTAAATAAGGATCAGATTAAATCTTGTCATAGATGATCAGGACAGACTTTCCAGATCTCCCTGAAAAAGATCTGAACCTGTCTATGGCTTTCCCTGACTCTAAATATATGGCTTCTGGGAGCCATAAAATGCTTAATTGATACTGGCCTGACTTTGTAAATCATTTAAAGCGCATTTGGTTTCGCTGTATATCATTCTAAACTCTCTGCATGGGAAAC
The DNA here is from genome assembly GCF_046119375.1 of Phyllobates terribilis. Classification (NCBI taxonomy): domain Eukaryota; kingdom Metazoa; phylum Chordata; class Amphibia; order Anura; family Dendrobatidae; genus Phyllobates; species Phyllobates terribilis. Next base: position 219,014,550 of record NW_027362771.1, read on the forward strand.
CAATCTAAAAAAAAAACAAGTTTAGAACAATTACCAGGTCCTGGTATCCATCTGTCAGGTATTCATGTCTTGTTTGGTCTTCTCCTTGTAGCTGCTGATAATAGACTACATATCTCTCAATAACTGCTTCATAAACAACCCGAGGCCTCTTCCATGTAATTAAAAGGCTCGTGCTGTTCTGGGATTCAGCCTGGACATCTTCTGGTTCTGAACTGCAAACTGAAAAAAAGAAAAAGGGGAAAAAAAAGTGAAAATATTTTATTTTTGTTCATACTATGTATATATAGTATTATTATTAATAATAATATAACATGTAGATTGCTCTGTAAACTTACCCATCACCAATAGGGAACTCTAAATAGCAGACATATTCATAAAAAAAGTATCTGTATATGGATTTCTGTATATAGCCATTCCATACCTAAAAGGATTATTCCCCTATTCAGAAATGGGCATCGCCGGACAGTGCTTGTATATACAAATAATTTAGCAATTTACTGTAAATATTTCAGCCGTTCTTGAAATATTAACATTTTCTTTAATTTACAGTTCGTTGCCCTGGAGACCGACCACAACAATACATGAACAGTGCTTACAAGCTCTTTTCTATTGAGCTTGTAAGCCTGTTTTGAAGCTCGTCAGGATTGCTGGAGCATGCCATTACTTCCTAATGTCAGCCTGTTTCAGCTCAGTGCTTACAAGTTAGACATAAGAAGTGGCTGGTCTTCTAGGCAATGAGCTGTAAACAATAGAAAAGTGTTGATATCTCAAGAATAACTGCAAATTTTAAGAAGCAGAAAAGTGCAAAAGCGCTTGTTTTTTCAAGCACTATCTGAAAATATTCATCTAAGAAGATGAGAATAACCATTTCTTGTAACAATGATGAACCTGTGACAGCTTATCTGCATGGGGAAACACATATGGCTAATTGTACTGAGACTTCATCATTTTTTACAAATACCTAAATCAATATTAATCTTCAGGATGCAGATATCAGCAAAAGTAACAATGGACTTTCACTTTTCAGTCTCAGCGCAGCAGGCACGATTACATCACTAGATTGTGCCTGTTGTGGTGAATCAGTCTGCACAAAGCAAAGACCGTAGCATCACGCCAGGGGAACTGGGGAAAGGTGAGGGTTTTTATTTTTGTCATTCACAAGCAGGGCCATGATGCTGCATTGGAGGGCTGTGAGGAATCATACTTTGAGGGTCATCATTCTGTGTTGGGGGGCTGTGGAGGATTATACTGGGTTGGGAGCAGTGGGGGCCATAATATTGTGTGGGGGGATGTGAGGTTGATCATACTGTGTTGGAGGACTGAGCGGGCATCATAATGTGTGTGTGTGGGGGGGTCTGTGGGGATTATTATACTGTGTTGGGTGGCTGTGGGGATCATACTGTGTGTCATCATTCTGTGTTTGGAGGCTGTTGGAGATCACACTTTACAGGAGACCATTGTACTGTTTACAGGGGGCTGTTGGGGTCATCATACTGTGTGGGGGGCTGTGAGAGTGATCATACTGTGTTGGGGGCTTGTGGGAAATCAAACTGTGTATAGGGCTCATGGAGGGCCATCATATTGTGTGGGATAAACATTCTGTGGGGATCATACTATGTGGGGGACCATGGGGACCATCATACTTTGTATAAAGGGCTTTGGGGACCATCATACTGCATATAGGGGGCTGTGTTGGCCATCATACTTTGTTGGGGGGCTATGAAGGATCATACTGTGGGGCTTATCATTCTGTATGTAGAGATCATACTGCATGGGGGTCATTATTCTGTCTGGGGTCATACTTTTTTGGGTGCTGTGGGGGCCATCATACTGTGTGGTAGCTGGGGAGACTCATACTTTAGTGGGGGATGTAGAGGGATCATACTGTTTGGGGGACTGTGGGGCAATCATACTTTGTGGGGGCCATTATATTGTGTGATCATATTTTTTGACGCTGTGGGACATCATACTGTGTATGGGGCCTATGGGGGCCATCATACTCTATTGGGGGCTTTGGGACATGATCTTCTGTGTTGGGATTCATACTCTGTGTTGGGATTGTGGGTACTGTGTAGGGAGCTGTGGAACCATTATACTATGTTGGGGACTGTGGAGACATCATGCTGTGTACAGGGGTTGTGAGGAATCATATTGTGGGGTCATCTTTTTGTGAATGATCATACTGTTGGGATCATCATTCTGAGTTGAGGGACTAAGGAGGATCGTACTGTGTTGAGAGGCAGTGGGAGCCATCATATTGTGTTGGAGCAGTGAGGTTGATCATACTCAGTTGGGAGACTTAGGGAGTCATAACACTGTATGGGAGGTTGTGGGGGATCATACTGTGGGTGTAATCATACTGTTTATAGGGGGCTGTTGGGGCCATCATATTGTGTGGGGGCAGTGAAAGTGATCATACTGGGTTGGCGGGGCTGTGGGGGATCATACAGTATTGGGGTGCAGTGGGGCCATCATATTGTGTGGGGGGCTGTGAGGTTTATCATACTGTGTTGGGGGGACAGTGGGGGATCATACTGTGGGTGTCGTCATTTTGAGTTTGGAGGCTGTGGGGGATCATACTGTGTGGGAGACATCATATTGTTTATAGAGGGCTGTTGGGGTCCTCACACTGTGGTGGGGGTTGTGAGAGTAATTATACGATGTTGGGGGTTATTGGAGATCATACTATGAATGAAGACCTTGGGGGCCATCATATGGTGTGGCTTTAATGATGCTGTGTTGGAGGGCTTGTGGGGATTACACTATGAGGGGGTCTGTGGGGACCATCATACAGTATATAGAGGATTGTGGTGGACTGGCCATCATATTATGTTGGGGGACTATGGATGATCATACTGTGGGGCTCACCCTTCTGTATATAGACAGCTGTAGTGATTATACTGCATGGGGGTCATTATTCTGTATGTGGGACCATACTTTTTGGGGTGATGTGGGGGCAATCATAATGTTTGTGGAGCTGTGGGGGCTCATACTTTAGTGTGGGATGTAGAGGGATCATGCTGTGTGGTGGACTGTGGGGGCAACCATACTTTGTGGGGGCAATAATACTGTGTGTGTGATTATACTTTTTGCAGGACGTGGGAGATCATACTGTGTAGGGACTGTAGGGGCCATCATACTGTATTGGGGGGCTTTGGGGCATCATATTGTGTGTGTGGGGGGGGTCTTTATACTCTGTGTGAAGTGTTTTGGGGTCCAGCATAGTGTGTGGAGAACTGTGGAACCATCAGACTGTGCTGGGGACTGTGGGGGCATCATACTGTGGGGATGAGGGCTGTGAGAACATCATAATAATAATAATTTTTTATTTCTACAGCGCCAACATATTCCGCGGCACTTTACATTGTAGAGGGGACTTCTACAGATAATAAAAGACATTACAGAATAACAATAATCACATAAATCAATAGATACCAGGAGGAGAGAGGGTCCTGCTCGCAAGCTTACAATGTATGAGGAAATAGGGGAGACATGAAAGGTGGATGGTAACAACCGCTTGTATTGTACGGTCAACCATCAATGTAATAAATAGGGTAATCACATAATGCTAAATGAACCAGTCACCAACCAGTATGTGAACAAGTACAGACACAGAATTTGGGGAGCTGTTGATCATGGTTCAAGGGCTAAATACCAGGAGATGTATGATTTACTGTTTTTTATAAACTTTATAAAAATCAGTAAATTATATGGTTAGATCTGCACAATAATAAGAAATAAAATCAATATAAAATAATATGTTAATAATAATAATATTGAACAGAATTGACTCCACAGATGACACAAATTCTCATGTGGCCCCTAGGGAAAATGAATTGCCCATCCCCGGTATACTGTAGCTGGATAAATTATTGTACATTCATGTTCCTTCTAAACGTGGCGTAGAATCCTATGTCAGCACTATGGTTAATAGTGAGGAAATGCAGTTTGAGGAAGTCTGTCAGTATTTTTTTGGACACTTGGGGGAGCCATACACTAAGGTAGCGATTCTTACAACCGTCCATGTGCAGCCAAGCTCTGTATATGGTTTACCATAAAGTAACATTAGGGGAGTACAACCAAGTACGACATTACTAGTGTGACCATTTTTTAAAGTACACTAATAATGATATCAAGTTACAATAGTTTACAATATTTTCAATATGCAATGGCCTTTCCTTGGGCCATTGTAACATAAAATCATACGCAATGTACAAAGTCATTGAAAATCCAGATCTGTTATGCAAACATGGGAATATCACCTTTAAAAATTAAAAGCATGCCCTGATGTGTGTCTGATGCATCTCTGCAGTAAAACTCTGTACTACATGTACTGTAGGGGCTTTCTTGGACACCAAGGAAGCAATTTTTTCTGGTCCAAAATAGTTATGTGTTCCATAAAGCTAAAGTCCCAGATTACAATACTTTAAACTTAAAATTGTTTTTTCAGAATGAATTACAGGGGATCTGTCATATCTGTCACCAGATGTCACAATGTACAGATTGATTTATAGATCTCTTAGAGCTGATGAGGCTAGTGTAAAGTTTTCCTGCTTGGTATTTTAATGAGCAACTTAACAGTCAATGATGTGCTCACCCTAATATCAGGATTATACAGCCATTCTTAGAAGGAATTTTAAAATAACTACACCAGCCCCATCAGGTCTAGTAGATATATTAAATACATTTAAAGAAATCCATGCAGTAGGTATTGTGATATCTGTTAAGGGTGCTTTTACACTGCATTCAGGCCCCCGTTTAGAGGCTCCGTCTGGGCTTACGTCCGAAATCCCCGCAAAACAGGATGCGGGCATATGCACCTACGGGGCCATAAACTATAATGGTGCCGACAAAGCGAACGTGTGCTCTGTCGTGCAGCGTGGGGAAAATAAGTATTAGATGCACTGCAGATTTTGCAAGTTTTCCCACTTACAAAGAATGGAGATTTCTGTAATTTTTATCGTAGGTTCACTTCAACTGTGAGAGACAGAATCTAAAAATAAATCCAGAAAATCACATTGTATGATTTTTACATAATTAATTTGCATTTTATTGTATGAAATAAGTATTTGATACAATAGAAAAACAGAACTTAATATTTGGTACAGAAATCTTTGTTTGCAATTACAGAGGTCTGACGTTTCCTGTAGTTCTTGACCAAGTTTGCACACACTGCAGCAGGGATTTTGGCCCACTTCTCCATACAGATCTTCTCCAGATCTTTCAGGTTTCAGGGCTTTCGCTGGGCAACATTGAGTTTTAGCTCCCTTTTCTACTGGGTTCAGGTCTGGAGACTGGCTAGGCCACTCCAGGACCTTGAAATGCTTCTTACAGAGCCTCTCCTTAGTTACCCTGGCTGTGTGTTTTGGGTCACTGTCATGCTGGAAGCCCCAGCCACAACCCATCTTCAATGCTCTTACTGAGGGAAGGAGGTGGTTGGCCAAAAGCTCACGATACATGACCCCATCATTCTCCCTTCAATATGGTGCAGTCGTCCTGTCCCTTTTTCAGAAAAGCACCCCCAAAGTATGATGTTTCCCCACCATGCTTCACGGTTGGAACGGTGTTCTTGGGGTTGTACTTTTCTTCTTCCTCTAAACACGGTGAGTGGAGTTAATACCAAAAAGTTCTAACTTGGTTTCCTCTGACCACATGACCTTCTCCCATGCCTCCTCAGGATCATCCAGATGGTTATTGGTGAACTTGAAATGGGCCTGGACATGTGCTGGTGTGAGCATGGGGACCTTGTGTGCCCTGCAGGATTTTAATCCATGACAGCATAGTGTGTTTCTAACAGTAATTTTTAAGACTGTGGTCCCAGCTCTCTTTAGGTCATTAACCAGGCCCTCCAGTGTAGTTCTGGGCTGATTCCTGATCTTTCTCAGAATCATCCTTATTCCATGAGGCGAGATCTTGCATGGAGCCCCAGACCAAGGAAGATTGACAGTGATCTTGTGTTTCTTCCATTTTCTAATAGTTGTGCCAACAGTTATTGCCTTCTCACCAAGCTGCTTGCCTATTGTCCTGTAGGCCATCCCAGCATTGCGCAGGTGTACAATTTTGTCCCTAGTGTCCTTAGACAGCTCTTTGATCTTGGCCATAGTGGAGAGGTTGGAGTGTGATTGATTAAGTGTATGGACAGGTGCAATTAATACAGGTAATGAGTGCAGAGTAGGAGGGCTTCTTAAAAAAAAAAACTAACAGGTCTGTGAGAGCCAGAATTCTTGCTGGTTGGTAGGTGATCAAATACTTATTCCATGCAATAAAGTGCAATTTAATTATTTAAAAATCATACAATCTGATTTTCTGGATTTTGTTTTACTTTCTCTCACTGTTGAAGTATACCTTTGATAAAATTTACAGACCTCTCCATTCTTTGTAGGTGGGAAATCTTGCAAAACTGGCAGTGTATCAAATACTCATTTTCCCCACTTTATATATGGCAAGGACATTAAAAAGAGCAACTATTTCTTGCTCATTTGGACAACTATTTCATTTTATTTCTTATCGAAGCATTAACTAGGAAATAAGGTAATCTAAGAGTACTTAAACCTAGTTCAATATATTTGTCCTTAATATGTTTAGCAGGGGAAAAGTCTTTTGTGCAGTCTGCTTCCACCCAGACATTACAAATCTAAACGTTAGAAATCCACCAAGGGCAGTTGTCACTTTAAGTGCTTATTGTGCTTACATTCACAAGAAACATTTTATTCAGAAAAATATGCAACTAAGTTGAAGCTAATCTTCATACCACTGATACTTGAATTTGAAGTCACTTTAAAGGGATAAATGGGTAAAATTGCAAAGTAAAAAACAGCAACTTTGCAATTTACCTTGCCTGATAAAGATTGTGCTAGCTTGGTACACACAATTTGGTACATTTTCTCAGCAAAACGAAAAGTTTTACCACTGTGCTAAAGTAGGCAAATAACAAATATGGCATATCATGCCTAAGATCTAACTTGGCTTTGCTGCACTGGCAACTTCATTCAGCCACATCTGTTTTTCAATTGCCATACACTAACTGTGTAGTGCTTTAGAAAAAAATACTCATCTAAATGTATGTGCACACGCTGTTTATTTGGCAGCGTTGGCATGTTGGCAGGAACAATGCTGCGTACAATACATCCATTTTCGATACTTTTTTGGTGCATTTGTATGTCCGTTTTTTCACATTTATTTGAATGGGTGAAAAACTGCAAAAACTCTGAAAGAATTGACAGGCTGCAGATTAAAAAATAAAATGCTTTGATGGTTCAAATCCGCAATGAAAAAATAGGCAGCATGTGAATGCAATTTCAGAAATCTCATTCACTTTGTTGGTACAGTAAAGTGCAATGGTTTTTGCTATTGAAAAACAAGCAGAAAAAAAAGGCAAAAACAAACTGTGTGAATACAGGTGCATCTCACTAAATTAGAATATCATCAAAAAGTTAACTTAGTTCAGTTCTTCAATACAAAAAGTGAAGCTCATATATTATATAGAGTCATTACAAACAGAGTGATCTATTTCAAGTGTTTATTTCTGTTAATGTTGATGCTCATTAGTCATGAGTCATTATCTCAGTAAATTAGAATACTTTAGAACAGCAGTTGAAAAATGATTTTAAATTCTGAAATGTATGTTCAGTAAATGCACTCAATACTTGGTCGGGCTCCTTTTGCATATATTACTGCATCAATGCGGCGTGGCATGGAGGCGATCAGCCTGTGGCACTGCTGAGGTGTTATGGAAGCCCAGGTTATAGCAGCCTTCAGCTCGTCTGCATTGTTGGGTCTGGTGTCTCTCATCTTCCTCTTGACAATACACCATAGATTCTCTATGGGGTTAAGGTCAGGGGAGTTTGCTGGCCAATCAAGCACAGTGATACTGTTGTCTTTAAACCAGGTCTTGGTACTTTTGGCAGTGTGGACAGGTGCCAAGTCCTGCTGGAGAATGAAATTTCCATCTCCAAAAAGCTTGTCGGCAGAGGGAAGCATGAAGTGCTCTAAAATTTCCTGGTAGACGGCTGCGCTGACTTTGGTCTTGATAAAACACAGTGGACCTACACCAGCAGATGACATGGCTCCCCAAACCATCACTGATTGTGGAAACTTCACACTAGACCTCAAGCAGCTTGGATTGTGGCCTCTCCACTCTTCCTCCAGACTCTGGGACCTTGATTTCCAAATGACAATTGGAACTCTGGGACCTGGTGGAGTGTGTGAATGACTGCCTTCTGGACATCTGTCAAGTCAGCAGTCTTCCCCTTGATTGTGGAGCCTACTGAAACAGACTAAGGGACCTTTTTAAATGATTAGGAAGCCTTTGCAGGTGTTTTTGTTAATTACTTTAATTTACTGAGTGAATGACTTTTGTGTTTTCATTGGCGGTAAGCCATAATCATCAACATTAACAGAAATAAACACTTCAAATAGATCACTCTGTTTGTAATGACTCTATATAATATATGACTTTCAGTTTTTGTATTGAAGAACTGAAATAAATAAACTTTTTGATGATATTCTAATTTAGTGAGATGCACCTGTAAGTCCCTTAGCTCCTCCAGTCTTGAGGTGTGTCAGTTTTCTTGTTTTCAGCATGTCTATTTAGACTGGAAATTTCTTCTGCCACCTTTGACATTTTCTAGATGTCGGACTGTAGTAATCTTTTTATTATCTGGAAACCTGCATTTGCTGCTATCTAGGAAAACTAAGGATAGTAAGCTGTGGCTTCCACTATGTCTTCCTTAGGGCTATATATACATTACTTAATATATGCTCATAGTAATTATCCTACATCTATTTATTAATGGCATACAATTGTGTCTTAAATGTGATGTTAAGTGAATTCCTTAGGGTAATATTTTAAAGATTGTGATATTTCTGGATTAAATGACTTTACAACTAGATCATAATACATGTGTATCTTTTCTGGTACATAAATTGGCTGTCTAAAAATCTAAAATGACAATGAGTACTTGTTCCCTTGATGTTTTACACATGAGTCAATGAGGTTCTACAGTGTTCTATCCACATTACAGCTGGTTCTTCTTGAGAGAGAACCCTTTTATATTGCAGTCATTCTTCATTCCCTGCTTCTTCATCATCTCTTGAGTTGTGATGGACTGAACAGAGTAGCACCTAGCTGCGTGTAATAAGCACATGGGTGCCTAACAATTTAAAAACCTTTTGTGATGTGGTAACTGAATATGATGGACAAGAAATAAACTTTTTCATAGTTTATTTCACTAAGAGTCCAGATTATGGGGATCAACTGCAACACTTTGCATTACAAGTCAAGCACTATAAAACTTAGAACACAACCAGACGATTTTCCTTAAATGTGTAGTGTAACAACCTGGCTCGAGAATTTCCTCGATTCCGGTATAGGAGGAGAACACTTGTCCAGAGAACTTGGAGTGCTGCTGCCTGAAGTTGTTCTGCAGATAGTCCATCACCATGACATACCCAGACTGCTGCATGGTCAGAATCTCACAGAAATATTCCAACTAACAAAGAAAAAAACAGACATTAAAACAGGAACTATTATAGTATTTGTTACATCACTGCAGTAAATTGCAGTCACGTCACATCTTACAACTATCTCTTGGCTCTAAGACTAAAACTGGCCCTATACAAATTCATATTTCAGCTTTACGATCCATACATCAAGAGCTATAGACCAAATATTGAAGCAGGATACATTTAAACAATTTTGAAGAGGCGTCTAAATCCATGCTCACACCGGGCGATTGCAGATTTTAGATTTAGCACCACACTGGTTTTGCAGAAATGCAGTTCAAGGACCATGTCTACAACTTCTTGTAAAACCTGTAATATTACTACATCTAGTGGGGAAATAGAGTTCTTAATATAAGGTGTGGTAGATCGCTCACTTAGCTACACACGGAAGTAGACACAGGTACGCTGTATCTTTAAATTTCGTGTTGGTTTATTAAAGTGCAGCATAAACCAACATGAAGTCCATAAAAGAAAACACAGCCCGCTGGGCAAAAACAGGAAAACCAGAACAAAATGGCAGCACAAAGCACAGTCCTTGTGGTAGCAGGGATATGCCTGCTCAGAGTTTACCAACTCCACATGGTTCAGGTCAGCTCAATACAAACATGTCTGGAGTTAGCCTCCCCAAACTGACTGAACACTGAATGCCTCAGCAGGCTAAATAATTAAACCCCAGACCACACCCTGCGGTGGAGATATTGTGAATGGCCTCCCACCCGCACTATAGCCATTCACAAAAAACTGGCCCATTTAAATATGTCTGATTAACCCTCTCCTGCATGGTATCTTCTGAGAAGACTTCCAGCTTCACATCACTGAAGCTAACAGCCTCAGTGAAACATATCTACCCTCAGACACTCTGCCAGTGACTTTGTCACAAAGTGTTTATGACTGGCCACCTGGGCCGTGGGGTACCCGGAACCGGGCTTCTGTACGATGCTGGGGGTAGTAGTGGCCACCCGATCCCGTGGCTCAGGGTGGTCAGACCAAATTGTGGCAGTCTATTTATCAGTGTTTGGAATGTCTGACTACGCCAGCCGTGGATTGCGGTCAGGGATAACCGCCGCTGCAAGGCAGACCGCTGAGGCTGGTGTTGGTGTGCAGCACAGGGATAGGATAACTCCCCACGGGAAGAGCGTAGCCTCAGGGCAGCGTGTAGGGAGGATGGGAGTGATGGTACAGGCACAGCAGTAATCACACAGAGTCCAATGATGCAGTCCAGGGTCTTTTACGCACAGTTGTTATCCAGGTCACTTCTGTCAGCAAGGACTGCCCGAGCCATGCTGCGCTCACCAGGTGAGGGGCTCGATCAACCTCCAGGTAATTTAGAAGTGCTTCACAGGACCCCCTTTATGTGTCCTTTCTCTGGCCTCTCATACCCCACCAGTGACCTCACTTCTGTCCGGCTGCCTTGGACCTTGTCGGATTAATGTGCCGGCCGTTTTCCCTGGGCCCTATGTGGTGCCTTCCTAGCAGGTTTAGCAGGGGGCTGCACCAATGAATGGTCGCAACCTCCGGTTCTTGGCTGAGTGTAGTTTCTCCTCCACCAATTTAGGGATCCAGTTCCCCTTCTGCGGCCTGACCCCTCCACTCAGGTGAATTCGGGTGTGCAGTGGCTACTGACCGTTCTGCACCCCTGGGGTCCCTTCTTCCTCCGTGTTCCTGGAGCCTCCCTGCTCCCCCTTCTTTCTTCCCTCAGGCTCCGGCCTCTGTGCTAGGCCGGCCCAGGGAGCAGAGCCCATGCAGCAGCTCTGCTCCCTGCCTTCTCCTCTCACAGAACTCCCTCCTAAGATGGCCCCCACCTTTTTATACTCCTCTCTCTGTGCATCCAGGAACTGCTTCCTCTCTGCTCCTGCACTACTGGGCTCCCCCTGTTCTGGGTGTTCCCTCCCTCCCACTCCAGCTAGGGACATGGTCTGTCGTGCTCGCTGCTGGGAGCACCGTCGAGCTGTCCCCCAGAAATGTGGTGTAATGCATGCAGCTGTCAGGGTACTGATCCACACTCCATCCTTACCTGGAAGTGAGATACCACACCTCTAACTGAGATGCGATACCTCTGTAGCAACCGAGCCCTTGGGGTGCTACATTTACACACATCCTTCACTAGCAGAAGGATAAGATTGACTAGTAATGATTTCAGGCTGCATTCAAAGAACTTCAGAATGATCCAGAGTAGAAGGAAAATTTGTATTAGATCGTAGGTGACTAATATGAAGTCAATGTAATGCTAAGGAAATAATCACACATACATAATTCTATATACAATCAGGAAGAGGACATATTTTTCAACAGTTATTATGCTCCATGAGATGCTGTATCTTTAAGTGCTTACTTTCCTTGAATGTGCTGTTTTTATTGCTTCTGTGGGCAAATACAATACAAGATGGCACCCAATGCACATAAGAGTGAATGGGGCATTACTCTTTTTTAATGTCTATAAACCTTTAAAATTGTAAATCCAGTCAGAAAGATCTGACATACTATATCATAGATGACGAAGATCAAATTGGTGAAACCTGTGATCATTGATTTCTATAACATAATGTGCTGTATAGTCTAGTGATGGGCGGATCGACTCGCGAGCAGGAGGCTTGCAAATCGATCCACTCATCTACAGTATAGACCATAAACCCCTTTTTTACTACTTTCTAAGAAAGCGGTCATTGATTGTTTAAAGGGTTATTCCCAGATGATAATTTGCTCATCACAAGCTGTCGCCAGAATGGAATGGAATACACACGTGAGCCATTCAATGTCTATGGGACTGAGGAGACATAGCCAAGTATAATTATCTGTTCAGTTGGGAATAACCCTTTACATTGCTATGTCAGATTTTACAAATTTCACCAATGTGAAGTTCTCACTCTTACCTCTTGCATTAGACAATCCGTTTGAATGGAAATCTCCTTTAAAGTTAGTTTGGTAAAGTGAAGGAACTTGTTATTACTTACCTGGGCTTCTGAAATTGTTGCTGTGTCCTTAAATACAATCCACTCTACTGTTTCTGAGCATGGAGGAGTTGTTAGTGATCCATTGTATGTATAATATTTGTCTGTGTAGTTTGGCAGTAGGTCCAGCAGTACAAATGGATCTAGTTCAGCCTTCTTACCTGTATAAAAAAAAGATAATTATATTATCAATCTAAAGTCTCAAAACAAAAAGAGCAAACATTTCTGGTTCAACACCTCAAAATCATATTTTGTCTTAGTCATAGAAAATGCAGTAGAAAATAAATCATCCCTGGATGCTTATGTATGACAGAGAAAGTTTTGCTTCCCCTAAATCAACTGTTCAAATATTGTACAACATATAAAATGTATCTGAGAAGTTTCTACAGGTAACAAGTCCACATTTGTACCACATTACATGGTCACTTAAAGGGGTTTTCCAGTCTAAACAAGTTATCACTTATCCATTGGATAGGTATTAATTTGCTGATTGGTGGGTTTCCAACTGCTGCACCCACACTGATAGGCAGAACAGGAAATTTTTATACCAATTTCAAAATAGAGTGGCAGGTAGGACACCTGACCACTGCTCTATTCATTATCTATTGGACTGCTACAAAAAACTGCCCTAAGGGAATGAATGAATGAATGAATGAATCAGTCCAGTATGTGCACTGCTGCTACATTCTAACAGGGATAAAAGTCCCCCATTCTGTCGATTGGTGCTGCTCCCAGTAGTCGGACCGCCACCGATCTTTAAATTATCACCTATCCTGTGGCTAGGTGATAACTTGTTTTCACCATTAAATGTGACCTGGTTTTCTACCAAATTGACATTAATGTTTATATTGGCGTACAATGCAAACTCCACTGAAGTAATGAAATGTAATCAAAAATAATTTAAATAAACACAATATTAATATTGATTTAGTTGTTACCATTACAAAAACTCTCTGATTTAGCATTACGCTTAAAGAGATTGTTCACTACCCTAACTCCGTTACTGATTTTGCCATACATGCCTAAGGATAATCCTGCTAAAGATCCCCATATTCGTTTTCTGCCAAATTTCATGTTTTGAACCCTTTTGCTTCACTGCCTTTCCCCTGGCACTAGCACTGTTGCTCACAGCAATCATATACTTTTCAGGGTCCTCAGCTCTCTTCTGACTACCTTTATCCTCAGTGCTGGGCTACAAGCCAGCAGTGATCACACCCTTGTAACACCACCTAAACCCCTCACACTTCTCCCCCAGTTTCACATCATCACAATTAGTGATGGGCAATCCAGCTCTTTTTTTGGTGATCTGGCTCAGATGGTTCAGCTCACCAAAAAGAGACAGCTCTTTTGGGTCCTAAATGGATTCCTATTAAATATGTGTTCCTCACAGGTGAAGGTGAATGCCCACCCGCAGTCGAAACCACGCCCATTTGCAGTTAGCCCATTAAATTGATGAGTTGGCGAAGTTTTGTCCCCCAAACATCGGAATTTTACGCCCAGTAAGAGCCATTAAGACAATTTAGCGGATCTCACTGGAGTGTCAGCTCCCGTCGTTCGCATCAGGGAGCCGGCTCTTTGTCTCGGGTCGGTTGCAAATGATCCATCACTAATCAGCATAACATTCTGTTCAGGACACTGCTGCAGGCCAGTCATTGATACAGTGCATAGAAGTAACACAAAGCACCAGAACAGCAGCCCTGGCAATAAAGATTACTCCCCTCACTGACTAATCATGCTCTACTGCAACAGGATGGATAGGTGAGGAAGACAGATGTATGCGTAAATACGTTATAGTGGGTATACAGCAGGGTGTATATATTACACAGGTTATACAGCAGGGTGTGTGTACATACAGTTAGGTCCATATATATTTGGACAGAGACAACATTTTTCTAATTTGGTTCTAGACATTACCACAATGAATTTTAAACAAAACAATTCAGATGCAGTTGAAGTTCAGACTTTCAGCTTTCATTTGAGGGTATCCACATTAAAATTGGATGAAGGGTTTAGGAGTTTCAGCTCCTTAACATGTGCCACCCTGTTTTTAAAGGGACCAAAAGTAATTGGTCAATTGACGCCAAGGCTATTTCATGGACAGGTGTGGGCAATCCCTTCGCTATGTCTTTCTCAATTAAGCAGATAAAAGGCCTGGAGTTGATTTGAGGTGTGGTGCTTGCATTTGGAAGGTTTTGGTGTGAAGTAAATATGCGGTCAAAGGAGCTCTCCATGCAGGGGAAACAAGCCATCCTTAAGCTGCAAATACAGAAAAAACCCATCCGAGAAATTGCTACAATATTAGTAGTGGCAAAATCTACAGTTTGGTACATCCTGAGAAAGAAAGAAAGCACTGATGAACTCATCAATGCAAAAAGACCTGGGCGCCCACAGAAGACAACAGTGGTGGGATGATCGCAGAATAATCTCCATGGTGAAGAGAAACCCCTTCACAACAGCCAACCAAGTGAACAACACGCTCCAGGAGGTAGGCGTATCAATATCCAAATCTACCATAAAGAGAATGAATGTAAATACAGAGGGTTCACTGCACGGTGCAAGCCACTCATAAGCATCAAGAATAAAAAGGCTAGACTGGACTTTGCTAAAAAACATCTAAAAAAGCCAGCACAGTTCTGGAAGAACATTCTTTGGACAGATGAAACCAAGATCAACCTCTACCAGAATGATGGAAAGAGAAAAGTATGGCAAAGGCGTGGTACAGCTCATGATCCAAAGCATACCACATCATCTGTAAAACACGGCGGAGGCAGTGTGATGGCTTGGGCATGCATGGCTGCCAGTGGCACTGGGTCACTAGTGTTTATTGATGATGTGACACAGGACAGAAGCAGCCGAATGAATTCTGATGTATTCCGAGCCATACTGTGTGCGCAGATCCAGCCAAATGCAGCCAAACTGATTGGTTGTCGTTTCATACTACAGATGGACAATGACCCAAAACATAAAGCCAAAGCAACCCAGGAGTTTATTAAAGCAAAGAAGTGGAATATTCTTGAATGGCCAAGTCAGTCACCTGATCTCAACCCAATTGAGCATGCATTTCACTTGTTAAAGACTCGGTATAATATGGACTAACTCCGACTCCTAAAATATATAACAAATTGGGTACAGTAGTTTAATGCAGTTTGTGGGGAATATTTTTTCATAAGAATTTGGGAAAGTTATGAAATGTCCTATAAATGTCTGTCCTATTCCTGATCTAAGGGTCTAGACTTTTAGCTGAGATGAATCTGTGCTACAGTAAATTTATCACTTCAACATGAGCCATGTATGAGGGAGTCGGAGTCGTGGAGCCGGAGTTGGAGTTGGAGTCGGGATCATAGAAATTGAGGAGTCGTAGTCAGAGGTTTGGCTTACCGACTCCACAGCCCTGGGAAAATAGCTCCAGAAAGAAAAAAAATAAACTCACCAAACCGATGAACACTATCAACTCCATTGATGATTGCATTATAATTTGTGTTTTCTTCACCAATCTGCAGTGATATAAGATCACAAAATATGAAATAAGTCAGTAAATGCTGTATAACAATAAAAATAAATATATTAACAATAACAATAAAAGTAAAACGCATTAAGAAACAGTTGACTTATTCTACCATGTTTAGGTGTTTGCTTAATCATCATAATCAAGAATTGTAAATGTCCCAATGTTCTCTCATATTTGATACATACATATATATATATATATATATATACACACACACACACATCAAATCGGTAACTATTACGCGGCCTGCTTCACCTATGGATACAAACTTTTTTTTTTACTTTTTTTTTTTTGGGGGGGGGGGGGTGAGTTGGGGAGAATGTGTTTCCATTAGTGAAGAAATGAGTGATCCTCATGAGCGTATATCTCCACAAAGATTCAAGCTTCAGAGAATAGTAGCTCTGTAGAAACTATTTGGGTAAAAATACAAGGAGAGAAGAACAGAAAGGATACTACTGTATTGCAGATGTTTTCTAGAGGCCACATGGACAGACTGAAGATATGGATGAACTCTTTTTATATCAGATATCTTTGTTCTCAAAAAAGTATGACATATTGATCATAGGAGATTTTAACTATTCAGATATTTGTTGTGAATCTCTCTCAAGCAAAAGTAATAGGTCCAGAAAATTCTTATCTTCTCTCGTTGACAACTTTATGTTATAAAAAGGTAGAAGAGAGAACAAGAGGATCCGCCATCTTGGACCTAATTCTATCCAGCAGGGAGGAAATGGTTGAGGAAGTAAAGGTGGCTGAGAATTTAGGAGGCAGCGATCACGCCATCCTCGAATTTTTGATTACAAGAGGAGGAAGAGCTGCGAGGACTGAGACTTTAACCCCTTTAAAGCCCAAGACGTATTAATACGTATCTGCGCCCTGGGCTTTAAGAGCCTGACACGTATAATACGCCTTTGCAATCGCGCCCGCACACAGGCTGTGCGGGCGCGATCGCCGCCGGGTGTCAGCTGATTGTCACAGCTGACACCCGGTGCTATGTGCAGGGAGCAGTCCCGCACCGCTCCCAGCACTTTAACCCCCGCAATGCTGCGATCAAAGTCGATCGCAGCATTGCGGTGGCAAGGGGAGGTGATTGCGATACTCACCTCTCCTGCCGGCCTCCAGCGCTGTCTCCCGCGGCTTCCCAGATGTTGCCATGACGAGCCGATATCGTCATGACAATATCCGTGTCACCAGACAGCAGGAAGATATTATAATAATAATAATAATAATAATATTTATTTATATAGCCCCGTCATATTCCGCAGCGCTTAACAATTCACAAGTTCATATACAACAGTCATATGTAACATAGCTAAAGATAATACAATAGTTACAGCAAAAATAATGCCAACCCTGCTCGTAAGAGCTTACAATCTACAATGAGGTGGTCATGTGCAGTGCATGACCAAAATATCTTCAGCATCTGCAGCACTGACAGCCTGTACAGCACAGGGATGGTGCTGCATTCCTGTGCTATACAGGCGATCAGAATAAAAAAAGTCCCATAGTGGGACAAAGAATAAAAGTAAAAAAAAGTGTCAAAAAGTAAAAAAAAAAAAAAATTGTAAAAATATAAAAAAAAAAAAAAAAAATCCACCAAAAATAAAAATATAATGTACCCATAAATAAATATTATTATGAAAAAAACAAACAAAAAACAATAAAAGTACACATATTTGGTATTGCCACGTCCACAACGACCTGACCTATAAAACTGTCCCACTATTTAACCCCTTTAGTGAACACAGTAAAAAAAATAAATAAAAAACGAAGCAGAAAACAATACTTTATCAACATACCGCCAACCAAAAAATGGAATAACACGCGATCAAAAACACTAATATAAATAAAAATGGTACCGCTGAAAACGTCATCTTGTCCCGCAAAGAACAAGCTGCCATACAGCTCCATCAGCCAAAAAATAAAAAAGTTATAGCTCTCAGAATAAAGCAATGCAAAAAAATATTTTTTTCTTTAGGGTTGGGCTAGGGTTAGGGTTGGGCTAGGGTTAGGGTTGGGATTTTTTTCAAAAGTAAAAACAAAAAAAGATGACGATATGGCGACTAGTGTAGAGCGCAAGTGCTTGCTACTTGAATTTGCATCGGGTGCTCGGGTATGCACCGAGTATCGTGGGTGCTCGAGTGACATGCTCGAGTCTCCGCCTCATATGCTTTGCAGCCAAAAAATTCTTGCGGGGATTGCCTGCCATGCATGAGCGATCCCCGCATGTTTTTTTTGGGTGTCTAATAACCGTGAAACATGCGGGTGGGGACTCGAGCATGTCACTCGCGCACCCGCGATACTCAGTGCATACCCGAGCACCCAATGCAAACTCAAGTAGCGAGCACTTGCGCTCAAGACTAATGACAACTTATTCAATATGATGACCTAATGTTATCAAATTCTGTGTCATACCTCTGGGTTCAAAATGTTCACTATACCCCTTGATAAAATCCTTGAGGGGTGTAGTTTCTAAAATAGGGTCACTTGTGGGGAATTTCCATTATTTAGGCACATCAGGGGCTCTCCAAACGAGACATGGTGTCCACTCTCGATTCCAGCCAATTTTGCGTTCAAAAAGTCACACAGTGCTCCTTCCCTTCTGAACTCTGCCGTGCGCCCAAACACTGTATTTTCCCCACTTTGGGGGTATTGGCGTACTCAGGAGAAATTGCAGAACAGTTTTTGGGGTCCATTTTCTCCTCTTAACCTTGTGAAAATAAAAAAATTGGGGCTAAAACATAATTTTTGTGGAAAAAGTTTTTTATTTTTTTATTTTCACGGCTCCATGTTATAAACTTCTGTGAAGCACCTGGGGGTTCAAGGTGCTCACCCCACATCTAGATAAATTTCCTGAGGAGTCTAGTTTCCAAGATGGTGTCACTTGTGGGGGGTTTCTACCGTTTAGGCACATCAGGGGTTCTCCAAACGCAACATGGCATCCGCTAATTATTCAAGCAAATTTTACATTCAAAAAGTCAAATGGCGCTCCTTCCCTTCCAAACCCTGCCGTGCGCCGAAACAGTGTTTTTTCCCACATATGGGGTATCTGCGTGCTCAGGGGATATTGCAAAACAAATTTTAGGGTCCATTTTTTCCTGTTACCCCTGCAAAAATAAAAAAAATTGGGTCTAAATTAACATTTTTGTGAAAAAAGTTAAATGTTCATTTTTTTCTTCCACATTCCAAAAATTCCTGTGAAGCACCTGAAGGGTTAATAAAGTTGTTGAATGTGATTTTGAGCACCTTGAGGGGTGCAGTTTTTAGAATGGTGACACTTTTGGGTATTTTGTGTCATAAAGACCCCTCAAAGTGACTTCAAATGTGATGTGGTCCCTAAAAAAATGGTTTTGTAAATTGTGTTGGAAAAATGAGAAATCGCTGGTCAACTTTAAACCCTTATAGCTTCCTAATAAAAAAAAAAATTTGGTTCCAAAATTGGGCTGATGTAAAGCAGACATGAGGGAAATGTTATTTATTAACTTTTTTTGTGTGACATATCTCTCTGATTTAAGGGCATAAAAATTCAAATTTTGAAAATTGCTAGATTTTTGCCAAATTTCATTTTTTTTCACAAATAAACGCAAGTGATATCGAAGAAATTTTATCACAATCATGAAGTACAATATGTCACGAAAAAACAATCTCAGAATCAGGGGGATTCGTTGAAGCGTTTCAGAGTAATTACCTCAAAGTGACAGTGGTCAGAATTGTAAAAATTGGCCTGGTCATTAACATGCAAACCACCTTGGGTTGTAAAAGGGTTAAGGTTGGACTTCAGAAAGGCAGATTTTAATGGACTCAGAAAGAGGGGAGCAAAGGTCCAATGTCTGGATGTTATGATCTGCAACATACACTAGGGAAAGAAGGGGAGAGCTGTCCCTACAGTAAGACTAAGCTGAGTCCCTACGTTGTAGCGGGCGACCTGTTCCTTGTGAACAGACCCGCCTTCGTCCTCGACTAGTCTGATCGGAGACCTATAGAGAAAGGGAGGGGTCCCTAAAAGAACTAAGGACTGGGACAAAAATTGGGACACCTCCTAACAGAAGTTGTTGCAGAGCAAAAGATAAACTGACAAAAGTACTAGAGGTCCAGAGGACCAAGCAAACTAGAGATAGATAGGCACAAAAGCACCTGGCTAGAAAGACAGTCTAAACAACACTGAAGTCCAGCAAGGCCAGAAGGGCGGAGCTGGAATATATAGGAAGATGGTCACGTGACCGCAAAACACAAGATAGCAACAAAAACAAACAGGAGGGTTCTAACAGTACCCCCTCTTTTATGAGGATCCTCCAGGCCCAGGCCTATCCGGAAATCTCCAGTGGAAAGCTCTGACAAGTCTAGGGGCAGAGACATCATCCGCCTTAACCCAGGAGTTATCCTCGGGACCGAAACCTTTCCAAGCGACGAGATACTGCAATCTCCCTCTATGCTCTCAGGAATTCAGGATACGAGAAATTTCATATTCGCCGTCTTCCACCACCGGAGGAACTGTGACAGTGGCCTCCCTATCCGATACATCAGCCTTTTTTAACAAGGAAACATGAAACACAGGATTAATCTTCCAGGAGGAGGGAACCTCCAACTTAACAGCAGACTGGTTAACCACCTGAAGCACCTTAAATGGCCCCACAAACTTCGGACCCAATTTTTTAGAGGGAATCCTCAACCGCAGATTCTTTGAGGACAACCAAACCATGTCACCCACAGTAAACAAAACCTCTTTACGTTTCCTGTTAAAATACTTCTTGGACTTTTTGTTAGCCTCTTGAAGGTTACAACGTACATTAGTCCAAACTCTCTCCAAATCACTGGAAAAATTCTCCTCCTCCGGCACTGCCGACCCCAATTTGGAAAACGAACCAAAAGACGGATGTCTCCCAGTACAACAAAAAATAGGAGAACACCCAGCAGAGGAGGATGTATGGTTGTTAAGAGCAAATTCTGCGAGTGGCAGAAACTCAGACCACCCCTCTTGATTGTCTGCCACAAAACAACGCAAAAACTGTTCAACATCCTGGTTCTTTCAGTCTGTCCATTAGACTCAGGATGATAACCAGACGAAAATGACAAATGGACTCCCAACCTGTCACAAAAAGCACGCCAAAAGCGAGCCACAAACTGAGGTCCCCTATCAGAAACAATGTCTGTGGGAACGCCATGGAGCCTGACAATTTCCTTAACAAACGCCTTAGCGAGTGTCTTAGCGCAGGGTAGTTTAATGAATGGAACCAAATGACACATCTTGCTAAAACGGTCCATGACCACCCAGATGACAGTGAAACCCTCGGACACAGGAAGGTCAGTAATAAAATCCATTGCCAAATGCGTCCAAGGCACATTAGGAACCTCCAGAGGGCAAAGCAACCCCGCAGCAGGGGTATGGGAAGCCTTTGACCTAGCACACACCGTACATTGACGCACCCACTTGATGACTTCCTTCTGCCACCCAGGCCACCAAAAACTGCGACTGATAAGTCTCTTAGTCTCAGAAATTCCTGGATAACCTGCCAACCGAGACTCATGATACTCCACAAACAAATCTCTCCTAGAGGTTCTAGGCACAAACAACCTCCCATGAGGAGTGTTAGATGGGGCATCCTCTTGGGCTTTCAGAATCCCTTCTACCAAAACGGAGTCCAATGCTGCTACCACAACTCCTTCCTGTAAAATGCTCTCCTCCTCCTCGGTACCAACAGTGGGAGAAAAGCTGCGAGATAAAGCATCTGCTTTAACATTCTTAGTACCAGGGATATAGGTAACAGAAAAATTAAACTGAGAAAAAAAAAGTGCCCACCTAGCTTGATGGGCATTCAAGCGTTTGGCAGCATCCAGATAGATCAAATTCTTATGATCTGTGAAAACCTGAACAGGAAATTTAGCACCTTCCAAGAAATGACGCCAATGTTCAAACGCAAGTTTAATAGCCAGCAATTCCCGATTACCAACATCGTAATTAAGTTTGGTTTCTGAAAATTTTTTCGAAAAAAAAAGCACAGGGATGTACTCCATCCTTGTTCTCCTGAGACAAAACTGCACCGACCCCCACCGAAGAAGCATCAACCTCGACCAAAAAAAGGCTTGGTCTCATCAGGCTGCATAAGGATAGGGGCAGAACTGAACCTCTCCTTGAGATACACAAAAGCTTCAATGGCCTCAGTAGTTCACTGGACCGTATTCGCACCTTTCCTGGTGAGATCGGTCAGCGGCTTAACAATTATAGAAAAATTCTTAATGAATTTCCTGTAATAATTGGCGAAACCCAAAAATCTCTGTATTGATTTCAAACCAATAGGCCTAGGCCATTCCTGCACAGTCTGAACTTTCACCGGGTCCATCTAAAAGCCCTCACTGGAGATAATGTAGCCCAAAAAACTAATTCTCTGCACAGCGAACTGACATTTCTCCAGCTTAGCAAAAAGTGAATTATCACTCAATAACTGCAACACCTCACGTACGCTCTGCCAATGGGACTCCAGATCTGGTGAATAAATCAGAATGTCATCCAAATACACAACCACATTCTTGCCAATCAAAGGTCTCTGGATGTCATTAATAAGGTTCTGGAAAAACGTGGGAGCATTGGCAAGACCGAAGGGCATCACCAGATTCTCAAAATGACCTACCGGAGTGTTAAAAGCAGTTTTCCATTCATCACCCTCCTTCATTCGTAACAAATTGTATGCCCCCCGGAGATCAATTTTAGAGAACCACTTGGCCCCTACTAACTGGTTAAACAAGTCCGGAATTAACGGCAATGGGTAGGAATTGCGTACGGTAATCTTATTAATTTCACGAAAGTCCAGACATGGACGTAAACCACCATCTTTTTTTTTAACAAAGAAAAATCCAATGACCACAGGCGACTTAGAAGGTCTAATGTGACCAGCAGCCAAGCTCGTCTGTATGTATTCCTCCAAGGCCTTTCTTTCAGGGATAGTCAGATTAAATAAGCGACTCTTGGGAAGAGTAGCTCCAGTAACAAACTCAATGGTGCAATCATAGTCCCTATGAGGAGGTAAAACTTGCGACTCTTCCTCTGAAAAAAACTTCCAAAAATCCTGAATAGGTACAGGTAATTCCCCTTTTTCCACAGCCGCAATGCGACCATTACAACATTTATCATAGCACTTAGGACTCCAAGACTTAATCTCATTAGAAGACCAGTCCAGTAAAGGATTGTGCAGTTTTAACCAAGGCAAACCTAAAACGACTGGAGAGGGTAAATTATTTAATACCACCAAGTCCAAATTTTCTTGGTGAATGCCATTGATAGTAAGGGGAAATGCAGCAACCTTGTGAGTAATACATTTCAAAGGAATATTATCAATTGCAATCACAGAAATAGGTGATGACAAAGGTTTGGATTCCAATTTAAGTTTTTCCAAAAACCTCTTATCAATCACATTAAGTGTTGAACCACTATCCACAAATACCTGAAATTCAATCAAATCTTCCTGCAATGAGGTACTCCCTGAAAGAAATACTCCCTTAGAGTTCAAACAAGCAATACGGGCGTAACTGACCTTTTTTTTTCTTTACTTAAACGATGCTCACAGTTCTTAATCAAATGGTCAGATTTACCACAATAAAAACACAATCCCTTGGAAAACCTGCGGTCTCTTTCCTGAGAGCGGAGTGACATTGCCCCAATCTCCATCAGTTCTCCGCCGTCCGAGCAGACCCTCTGGGAACTAGGAGCTGCCATTGCAGGAATCTTTTCATCATAAACCCTGGCACGCAGTCTCCTGTCCACACGTATAGCTAATTGCATGGCTTCTTGCAAGGTTTCAGGTGCAGGAAATGCAATCAGCAGATCCTTAACCCTTTCACTTAGACCAACAAGGAAAAAACATTTTAACGCCGAATCATTCCATTTCACTTCAGAGGACCACCTTCTGAAGTGTGTACAATAATTTTCAACATCACCTGATCCCTGATTCAAACGTCTCAGTTCTGTCTCAGCAGATGAGACTCGATCAGGATCGTCATACAATAGCCCCATAGCAGAAAAAAAATCCTCCACTGACCTAAAACACGGATCATTAGGTTGGAGAGAAAAAGCCCACCCCTGTGGTTCCTTGCGCAAAAGTGACATGATAAACCCAATGCGCTGTGATTCATTCCCAGAGGACTTTGGTCTCAAACGAAAATATAATAAACAAGCATTTTTAAAGGAAAAAAAATCTTGTTGTTTACCATCAAAAATATCAGGGAGTCCTACCTTTGGTTCCACAAAATGCGCTCCAGGACAGCTACTCACGTGTTGCTGGAGCTCGGACACCTCCAGAGACAATCCCTGCAGGCGTTGAGACAAATCTTTAACAGAAACCATACTGATCCCCGGATTTCTTTCCTTAAAGTTTTTTTTTTTTGTTTGGGCTGGACTTACTGTTATGATCTGCAACATACACTAGGGAAAGAAGGGGAGAGCTGTCCCTACAGTAAGACTAAGCTGAGTCCCTATGTTGTAGCAGGCGACCTGTTCCTTGTGAACAGACCCGCCTTCGTCCTCGACTAGTCTGAACGGAGACCTATAGAGAAAGGGAGGGGTCCCTAAAAGAACTAAGGACTGGGACAAAAAATGGGACACCTCCTAACAGAAGTTGTTGCAGAGCAAAAGATAAACTGACAAAAGTACTAGAGGTTCAGAGGACCAAGCAAACTAGAGATAGATAGGCACAAAAGCACCTGGCTAGAAAGACAGTCAAAACAACACTGAAGTCCAGCAAGGCCAGAAGGGGGGAGCTGGAATATATAGGAAGATGGTCACGTGACTGCAAAACACAAGATAGCAACAAAAACAAACAGGAGGGTTCTAACACTGGATGTTCTAAAGCAGGGTTCCCCAACTCCAGTCCTCGAGGCCCACCTCACAGGCCATGTTTTCAGGATTCCTTAGTATTGCTCAGGTGATATTTGCATCACCTGCACAGGTAATAATTCCATCACCAGAAAATCCTGAAAACATGACCTGTTGGTGGGCCTTGAGGACTGGATTTGGGGAACACTGTTCTAACGGACAGAAATCTCCAAGAAGGTTGGGAGATTTTGCTAAATGAAATTCTCACTGCACAATCAGTAACAATCCCGAAAAGAATGAAGATAGGAATAATTTGTGGATACCTCCGGCACTGCTGTGTATGGTGGATGTCAATTCTCAGGGATAAATTCAAGCATGTGGTTTTTATTCAACGCGTGTCTAGTACTTCTTCAGGAAATGATGCAGTCATTTGCATTTTGCAGTGAGAAATAAGTATTTGATCCCCTACAAACCATTATGAGTTCTGGCTCCTACAGACCAGTTACACGGTCGTAATCAACTCGTTACCTGCATTAAAGACAGCTGTCTTACATAGTCACCTCTATAAAAGACTCCTGTCCACAGACTCAATTAATCAGTCAGACTCTAACCTCTACAACATGGGCAAGACCAAAAAGCTTTCTAAGGATGTCAAGGACATGATCATAGACCTGCACAAAGCTGGAATGAGCTACAAAACCATAAGTAAGACGCTGGGTGAGAAGGAGACAACTGTTGGTGCAATAGTAAGAAAATGGAAGAAATACAAAATGACTGTCAATCGACATCGATCTGGGGCTCCGTGAAAAATCTCACCTCGTGGGGTATCCTTGATCATAAGGAAGATGAGCGATCAGCCTAAAACTACACGGGGGGAACTTGTTAATGGTCTCAAGACAGCTGGGACCACAGTCATCAAGAAAACCATTGGTAACACATTACCAATAAAGGTACACCATAAAGGTTTAAAATCCTGCAGGACCCGCAAAGTCCCCCTGCTCAAGAAGGCACATGTGCAGGCCTGTCTGAAGTTTGCCAATGAACACCTGGATGATTCTGTGAGTTATTGGGAGAAGGTGCTGTGGTAAGATGAGACAAAATTTGAGCTCTTTGGCATTAACTCAACTCGCCGTGTTTGGAGGAAGAGAAATGCTGCCTATGACCCAAAGAACACCGTCCCCACTGTCAAGCATGGAGGTGGAAACATTATGTTTTGGGGGTGTTACTCTGCTAAGGGCACAGAACTACTTCACTGCATCAATGGGAGAATGGATGGAGCCATGTACCGTAAAATCCTGAGTGACAACCTCCTTCCCTCTGCCAGGACATTAAAAATGGGTTGCGGCTGGGTCTTCCAGCAAGACAATGACCCAAAACATACAGCCAAGGCAACAAAGGAGTGGCTCAAAAAGAAGCACATTAATGTCATGGAGTGGCCTAGCCAGTCTCCAGACCTTAATCCCAGAGAAAACTTATGGGGGGAGTGGAAGCTCTGAGTTGCCAAGCGACAGCCTCAAAATCTGAATGATTTAGAGATGATCTGCAAAGAGGAGTGGACTAAAATTCCTGATGACGTGTGCGCAACCCTCATCATCAACTACAAAAAACGTCTGACTGTTGTGCTTGCCAACAAGGGTTTTGCCTCCAAGTATTAAGTATTGTTTACTTATTTCTCACTGCAAAATGCAAATAAATGTATCTAATTTATTCAATATGATTTTCTTCATTTTTTGGGATATTTTATCTCTCAATGTTAATATTAACCTACCCTTAAAATTATAGACTGTTCATGTCTGTGTCAGTGGGCAAACTTACAAAAACAGCAAGGGATCAAATAATTATTTCTTTCACTGTAAGTACTTGAATAAGAATATAGTAATTAACCAGAGCCAGCATGGGTTTGTAACAAAGAAGTCCTGCCAGACTAATCTAATTTCCTTCTATGATAGAATCACTGACTGGGTGGATCAGGGAAATGTGGTAGATATAGTATACCTCGACTTCAGCAAAGCATTTGATAAAGTATTTCATACGGGATTTCAAAGGCTACAGTTAGGTGGATTCATAACTCACTTATAGATTGGCCCTCACTTATAGATTGTAAGCTTGCGAGCAGGGCCATCACTCCTCCTGTAACTGTTGAAGTGTGTTACATTGTATTGTTTTTATTGTCTGTACATGTCCCTGCTTAATTGTAAAGTGCTGTAGAATATGTTAGCGCTATATACATAAAAATTATTATTATTATTATAACTGGCTCAGTGATCATACTCAGAGTGGTAATAAATGGTTGCACATCCAACTGGGAGAGTGTTTCAAGCAGGGTACCACAAGGCTCTGTCCTGGCCTCAGTGTTGTTCAACATTTTTATAAATGATGTAGATAAGGGAATTGAAGATAAACTAATCAAATTTGCAGACGATGCAAAGCTAGGAGGGATAGCTAACACTAGAGAAGACAGGGAAAGGATTCAGAAAGATCTAGATAAGCTTGAACAATGGGCAGCGAATTACAGAGTGGTATGGAGAAATGCAGGATTCTCTATCTGGGCAAGAAAAACTAAAATTACACCTACAGAATGGGAGGAATAGAACTAAGCAACAGTACATGTGAAAAAGACTTGGGTGTACTAATATATCACAGACTGCACATGAGTCAACAGTGTGATGCAGCAGCAAAAAAGGCAAAAAGGGTTCTGGGCTGTAATAAGAGAAGCATAGAGACTAGTTCACATGAAATAATTATCCCCCTCTACTCCTCCTTGGCCAGACCTCATCTGGAATACTGTATCCAATTCTGGGCACCACATTTTTAAAAAACCAAGAGAAGGGAAAGGAGAAGGAGAGTCAGCTCATAATGGTAACTGTGAGGATATTTATGGAATGAACATCGCATGGAGCTGTCCAGGTCCAGGCACAGAAATCAGGTAAATCAAAAGAAATCCTCCAGTGATGAACCAGCAGGTGAATATAAAACTTCACATTTATTCTTACATTAAAACATATAGCGGTTCTTCCATACACATCATGGCACTATGCAGGATTGGACTGACCCAAAGGAGAACAGTAGAATCCTCCGGTGGGCCCCTATCCTAGAGTGGCCCACCACCCTCTTATATGAGCAGTACTTGGCACAATATACTTGAATCACTATATACAGACAAAGGCAGCTTCTTATTCATTTAACAATCTACCCAGTTCATTGTTATATAAATTAGTGATTGAGGATAATGTCATATTTGCATGTAGCTGACAAGTGGGCCTTGGAGTTGGTTTCTGGTGGGCCCTTGGGACCCCAGTCCGACACTGGCCCTACGCGTTTTGACTGCTACACAGCCTTACTCATGAGAATGCAAGAATAAATGTGAAGCTTTATATTCACCTACTGGTTCATTGCTAGAGGATTTCTTTTGATTTACATTTTAAAAAAGACATAGAAAAACTGGATCAACTTCATAGAAGAGCTACCAGGGTGGTGAGCGGACTGGAAACTATGTCCTATGAGGAACAGTTAAAGGATCTGGGAATGTTTAGCTTGCAAAAAAGAAGGCTAAGAGGAGACTTAATAGCTGTCTACAAATATCTGAAGAGATGTCACAGTGTAGAGCGATCATCCTTATTCTCATTTGCACATGGAAACACGAGAATCAATGGAATGAAATTAAAATGGAAAAGATACAGATTAGAAAAAAACTTTTAGAAAACGTATTAGAAAAAACTTTTGGACAGTAAGGGTGATCAATGAGTGGAACAGGCTGCCACGAAAGGTGGCGAGTACTCCTTTAATGGTAGTCTTCAAAAAGAGGCTGAACAGACATCTATCTGAGATGGTTTAGTGAATCCTGCATTGTGCAGGAGTTGGACACGATGACACTGGAGGTCCCTTCCAACTCTAACATTCTATGATTCCATGAAATAACACACAGTATGTAACAAACAGTCAAAGGTGTCCATAGCCTATAAGGTTCTTCTTAAAGCATACCTCCGATTTAATATAAACTTTTTGAAAAAATTATTGTTAGTTAAAACACAGGCCCAGGAAGAAAGGAGAAATCACAGTATGTGTCATGAATAATTTTGGGATTCATGGCAGCTCTGGTTATGCTGTAATTTAAATGAAGTTTTATCCTTTTGGTCCAGCAAGGGTTGTGATTAGTCTCTTGCTGGCAGCCTTTTGAAGACAGTCAGCTGATGTTGGTTGGTGCCACTTCCACCTCCACACGATCCATCAGCTGACCACCGGTTATAGTTCATTCTATGCTAACCTCTTTGAAGGAGCCAGTCTCTGGAGAAGTTGTGGTGTTTGTTGCAGTTTTAGCGGTTAAGTTTCCTGTTGGAAAGCTAAGTGTATTTTGTGTTGTTATCTTCCCATTGTTTGTCTTACCTTCCTCGTGTTGTCCTATTGTAGTGGAGAGACTAGTGTCTCGCTGGCCTGCTCACTAGTCAGGTAAAGTACAGGGCCAGCGAGGGCTTAGGCAATGATCACACACAGGGGGAAGGACCCGTCTAGGGACGATAGGGGAGCTTAGGGACAGACACAGGTTGGCATCAGGAGGTGTCCCTTCCCTCGTTCCCTACCGCTATTGCCCTCCTCCCTATATCATCCCGTTACATCCGTGGTTTGTGCCATCCGCCGCACATTTCCTTGTCATTCCGTGACATTGTAACTGGCCAGCAACATTTTTTTTTCTCCCCTGGGTTACTATGGCTCAAGCTCAGGCTTTTGCACAGCTGCTTCAGACCCTCACAAATGAGGTTACTCAGTTGCGGTCACAGGTGGTGCAGCAGTTTCAGCAATTGGCTCATGCTCAGCCAGAACCTAAAATATCTCACCCCAACAAGTTCCGTGGAGGGAGAGTTAAATTTATTGTTTTTAAGGAATCCTGCAAACTATATTTCAGGCTCTGCCCTCGTTCTTCAGAGAGTGAGGGACAACGTGTGGGGATCATGGTCTCCCATCTTGTGGGTGATCTCCAGTCCTGTGCCTTCTCCTTACTGACCGACTCTCCATCTTTGCAGTCGGTGGATGTTTTTTTTTGTGACTTTGGCCCTAGTAGATGGTGATCCTGATGGCGTCTCTCTGGCTGAGTCTAAACTCCATAGGATCAAGCAAGGGGCCCGGCTGACTGAGGAGTACTGCTCGGAGTTCCAGAGGTGGGCCACTGACACTGCAATGATGCGGCCCTTAGGAGTCATTTTTGTGAGGGTCTGTCAGTTAGGCTGCAGGATTCTCTGGCCCAATACGCTACTCCAAGGTCGTTGGAGGCCGCGATGGCCCTTGCTCTCAGAGTGAATAGATGCCTCAAGGAGAGATCTACACCAACTCTGCCCTCTGTTGTTGTTCCTATGGAGGAGGCCATGCAGGTGCTGTCAGAGGAACCCATGCAGTTGGGGGGTGCCTCCGTTCACACTAGGTTGCCTGCGGTTCACCGTGGGAAGGGTGCATGTTTTTACTGTAGTCTTACAGATCATTACATCAATGTCTGTCCATCTCGGGCCAAACTTGATGTTCCATCACATAAGCAACGTCCCCCTGGTTGTGTGGAGGGTGACGACCACGATGTGTACATTTCCACCATTAATATATCTTCATTTTCCATTTCAGCTGACATAGCAGTGGGTGGGAAAACAGACTATTCCGGTTTTGGTGGATAGTGGAGCTGGAGTCAGTTTGGTGGATGCTCGCTTTGCTCAGTCCTATGGTTTTATTTGTAGGGCACTAGCGTGATCCATTCCTATTTTTGCCATTGCTTCCGCTCCCTTTGGCCAGAGGAATTTGACCCAAGTCATACATAATGCGAACTTGCGCATAGGGACTCTACATAGTGAGTTCCTGTCATGCTGCGTCTTAGAGGGTCTACCGACGCCCATCGTCTTAGGCTTTCCCTGGCTGAAGAAACACAATCTGGTATTAGATTGTCGGTCCAGAGAAGTAGTCAGTTGGGGTAAATTTTGTGAGAACAGTTGCTTGGGTGCTACTATCTCTGCTGTCTTGGTGAAACCTACCCCTCTTTCTCCGGTTGAGGTAGCTAAGGTGCTACCGGAAAATAGGGGTGAGACTCTACCTATTTCCCAGGTTAACTCTAGACATCATGGTCCCCCGACTGGTCAGGTAGATGTGCTTGTTACCACTGAGTCTTCTAAGGATATGAGTTTTGTGACACGGGGACGCCTCCGTTGTCGGTCCTGCAAGGAGAGTACCATCTGGTTCCAAATGTACGTGTGGTAATAAACGTTAAGATCCGGATCTGTGTGTGAATGAGTATGTGTGGGTGACCACTAAAAACATCGGGTGGAAGTACGCTTCGGGGACTCTGGGTTCTAGGGTGATCGGTCTGTGTAGAAAGGGGGTTACTGTCATGAATAATTTGGGGATTCGTGGCAGCTCTGGTTATGCTGTAATTTAAATGTAGTTTTTTCCTTTTGGTCCAGCAAGGGTTAATCTTAGTCTCTTGCTGGCAGCCTTTTGAAGATGGTCAGCTGATGTTGGTTGGTGCCACTCCCACCTCCCTTTAAATAGCCACATGAGCCATCCGCTGACCACCGTTTATAGTGCATTCTATGCTGACCTCTTTTAAGGAGCCAGTCTCTGGAGAAGCTGTGGTGTTCGTTGTGACGCGCCCCCAGGGCCGTGGGGTACTCGGCAGCCGGGCCTCCGATAGCCGGGGGAATATCACGGTGGCTGGCCCGGCCCATGGCCCAGGGCGGTCACTCAAAAGGGGGGATATGTATATATGGGGATTTGGGAAAGTTCGTGACGCCACCTGTGGTACCTGGTGAGGATCACCAGCGCTGCAACAGTCCTCTGAGGCAGATGTTAGGGCAGCTTGAGATGGGACGGCTCCCCATAGGTGGAGCAATCCTCAGGGCAGTGTAGAAGTAGAGAGTGGGTTGCGCTAGGCGT
Source organism: Phyllobates terribilis (assembly GCF_046119375.1). Taxonomy (NCBI): domain Eukaryota; kingdom Metazoa; phylum Chordata; class Amphibia; order Anura; family Dendrobatidae; genus Phyllobates; species Phyllobates terribilis. The sequence continues at coordinate 219,046,216 of NW_027362771.1, forward strand.
TGTGGTGCAGGGGGAACGATGGCGCCGATGAAGAATGGACGGAGGCAGTGTAGTGTAGTCATCCAAGATTTTACTCACAGTTCTTTAGACACTTCACAGGTACACTATACAGGTACACTATACAGGTAAAGGCCTCCCGCGTCGCGCTGCGTTCACCGGGCAGAGGTTCAATTCTTCCTCAGGCAACTTGAGAATACCTGGCAGAACCCCACTTTCTCGTGTTCCTATTTTGACCGCCTTCACTCCGGCCTTTCTCCCTCCTGCTCTGCGCTGCCCACTCTCAATCCCGCTTGGGTGCTCTGAAGTCCTTCCTGTGCGTCGGATCCGGGACCTACTTGACCCTCCTGGGGATTAGAATGCCGCAACGATCCTTCTGTCTTCTGACAGATGCGGGGCATACGGGTGCCGTCCTGCACGCGCCGTACCCCCTGGGATCCTTTCTGTAGAACGGAGCCTACTCCCACCTCCCCTCCTGGTCCTCTGACACTGGGCCCTAACTGTGGAGCAGATCTCCTAATGAGACTCTGTTCCCGGACTGTTCTTCTGAACTGTCCCGAGCTGTTCTTCTGAACTGCTCCCTAACTCTGAACCCGCCACCCTAAGATGGCTTCCCTATTTATACTCCTACTAAAGTGCTTCCTCTAACTACTTCCTCCATCCACACCCACTACTGGTTCCCCCTACCTTTGGGTTCCCCCCACTTCAGCCAGGGTCAGGGCTCAGCAGAAACATACATTGCGTCTTGCCCCTCCAGCCGGCCTGGAGCAGTGTAGTGTTGGATGCAGGTATTTGGGGTTCCGTGCAGTACTCCCATCTTACCTGAGAGAAGGGAGACACCACACCTCTGGGTGAGATGCAGTACCTCTGTGGCGACTGAACCCTCAGGGGCGCCACAGTTGCAGTTGCAGTGGTCAAGTTTCCTGTTGGAAAGCTAAATGTATTTTGTGTTGTTATCTTCCCATTGTTTGCCTTACCTTCCTGGTGTTGTCCTATTGTAGTGTCTCGCTGGCCTGCTCACTAGTCAGGTTAAGTCCAGGGCCAGCGAGGGCTTAGGCACGTGATCGCACACGGGGGGGGGGGGGAAGATAGGGGAGCTTAGGGACAGACACAGGTTGGTGTCAGGAGGTGTCCCTTCCCTCGTTCCCTCCTTCCCCTTATATCATCCCGTTGCATCCATGGTTTGTGCTGTCCGCTGGACATCTCCTTGTCTCCTTGACCACTCTTTCCTTAATATTGTAAGGATGCATGTAACACAGCAGAGCTTTTCATATGGCACAATGAATTTGACAGTGTTTGCTCTAGATGTTCCCATTGCAAAAGAACTGAAAGCTATATGCGACTGCTTTCTCTATATCACTGTCTTTTAAACATTTGATAAGAGCCATTTACAAGGCAATACAGAATTAAAGAGTAATCACTGCTCCCATTATGGTACACCCAGAAGAAGACATCTTCTCACATATCACCTAGATATAGATGATCTCTCTGCTGCTAACTTGTCTATGCATTGTCATGGAAACATAAAAAATTCCTCCCACAAATACTGCAATTTACAGGCTTATTACCTGTAATCACAAATGATTCCGGCTATCGAGGATTTTTTCTACTTAAGCCAGTTACAGCTTAAACAGTTACTTAAATAATCCGGTTTACGCTAAGTGTTTTATCACAAAGTGTCGTACTTGTTTTTACTAGTCTGGTGAAATTCTTTAGGAGCCACATAGTCCATGATTACATTGCTATGTTTTTATGTGATTGTTTTTTTCAGGGTTTGTCCCAGCAGAACAACCAGTCGATATGTTCCACTGTACATCATCCAGCTTCGTCAGCCAGAGAGGAGAACTGTTGATAGCAGTGACATTCACTCTGAAGGAGTCCAGTTGTCCATTTATTACATAGTCAACAATTTATCTGAATACAATATTTACACTGCAATGGCTCTGCGGGGTGTTTGCAATGAGACAACACCTTCAAAGAACAATTATCATATGCCCTAGTAGGATATTTGGGGGTAGTTGAGGGATAGTTATATGTAATCAAGATGCAGTGAGAGCTGCGACTGGCCGCTCACTTCCTCTCGATTACTAATATGTATGAAGGCGGGGACAGTGACGCCAGTGCTGATTATCATAACAACCGCACCTGAACCCCGGGAACGCAAGAGTATAAGTGTATTTATTTTAATAGGGCCAAACATTGAGATCGAGAAGGGGTTGTCTGATTAGTGAACAATCCCTTTAAGGGGCCTGCAATGATTGTTTGACAACATTGTGCTGAACTGGAATCCAATTAAAACACGATTCCCTTCCCATCATAAAATGTATAAATTGGTACAGTCCACAAACTTTTATGATTTAAATTCTGATGAATTTGTCAGAATTCGTCAAGATCTGCGCACTTTTCAATGAGTGCTTAAAAATGTTGCGACATTTCAAACATTTTACGCTAGATTTCTGGTTTAAACTGCATGATGAATTGACCTCTAAGAATTTTTGACCTTACATAATTGTTTTCTGTGGAATCCAAGCAAAGTCTATGCAATCTCAACTTTCTATGCTTATTGCAATGGGAACAGTGTTGCTGGTTCTTATGTAAGCAATTAGTGTGATATGAAGTTTTCTGCTTACAGATGAGAAAAAAAGATTTGACACTACCATGGTTCAGTGTCCCATATGGTCCTCCTGGGCAGCAGAACCATGGCCGTGTTCACTTCAGCAATCCTCTGCCTGGCATCCTGAACACCACTGCCACCTAATAGACCCCCGCAATGTCATCAAATAAAAAAATCCTCCAGTCTGACCGTCAAGGAAGAGCAAAATGGAAGGACTGGAGCAGTTTGAGTCTAGGCAGGAGCATAGTAGCAGGAGAGGTGCTAAGCATGCTGCGCAGGGAATTGCTTGTGTAGAAGTAGCCTGGCTGCAATGGAGCACCGAACTGGTGCTAGAATC